>NC_064564.1:112838738-113142176 GCF_937001465.1 Orcinus orca | reverse complement strand
GCCAGCTCATCTTCAGACCCAGCCTCTCCCGCACGGTAGCTGTGGCTTGCTGGCTGGTTCCTCAGGGCTGGGCACTGTGCTGAGGCCCTGACAAACCCAATTCCTTGACTCTGCTGACAACCCTAAGGGGAGATACACTCATGATCCCATTTTACAGATGAAGAAACTGAGGCCCAGGTGTTGATTAGTGGTCTTACTACGGAGCTATGTTCTGAGACACCAGGCTATCCTGCCTCCCAGCAGGGTATGCAGTCAGGTCAGAAGATGTGATGGTCATCACTCTTCAGCCCTCCTGGGGCCACATGGGTGTGGATGGTCCTGAGAGCTGGCTTATAAATGATAGATGATGAGTAGAGAGATAAAACCACACACAGGGACCCACAATGTATATATATTTTTTCACTTTTTCTTACTCATTCTAAAAGTCATACTCTTCAGGCTTCCCTGGTGGCGCAGTGGTTGAGAGTCCGCCTGCCGATGCAGGGGACGCGGGTTTGTGCTCCGGTCCGGGAAGATCCCACATGCCGCGGAGCGGCTGGGCCCGTGAGCCATGGCCACTGAGCCTGCGAGTCCGGAGCCTGTGCTCCGCAATGGGAGAGGCCACAACAGTGAGAGGCCCGTGTATCGCAAAAAGAAACCAAAAAAAAAAAAAAACAGAAACAAAATAAAAAGTCATACTCTTCAAAGAAGAGTGAAAGAAATATTTTAAAAAGAGTATAAGAAAACCCAAATTGTCATATGCAGATTCACTCCTAAAGAAAAAACCACCCTTTAAAGTGTTGGTGTATTTCCTCCCCTTTTTTTCTAGGCACAAACCTGGGGACTTGTATATGATTGTGGTTATTGATATAAGTGAAAGGCTGTATCTTGTTTCTTTTTCACTGAATATAGCGGCATGATCATTTACCAAATGATTTGAAAGTCTCTGTAAAGATTGTTTTTGAACAGCTGTTTAATATTCTGCTGGAGGTGTGTGCCCTTGGGTCCCTAAACTTTCTCAGCTGTTTTCTTCTACTTCTTTTCTTTTCTTTTCTTTTCTTTTTTTTGCTTTAAATAATGGAATGAATATCATGTTTCAGAATTTTCTCTTAGAATGGATTCCCAAAAGTAGAATGACTGGGTCAGGGGGGATGGGTATTTTATGGCTTTTGATAAGTATTGCCAAATTGCTTTCCCAAAGGACTGGACCAGTTTGCAATGCCACCAGCCACATATGACAGTGCCGGTCTCACCATGCCCACGGCAACATTGGGTATTATACTCTTGATATATATATATATGTATATATACATCTAACCTACTAATTTGCTTGGCAAAAGCTATATCATTAATTGTTTAGTTTACATTTCTTGGAGTGCTAGTGCGGTTGAATATTTTATATTTGTCTGTTAAACATTTGTAATTCCTTTTGTGACTTGTCCATGTGCTTTGTCTGTTTTTCTTTTAGAGTGTGCCACCTTTTATCTTACTGTTTTTAAGAGCTCGTTAGCATTCTCTCTGCACATATGTGTATATGTATTTGTTGTAAGTTAATGTTAATTAAACCCTTAGTAAATACCAGGCACACTTGTATATCTCATTGAATCCTCATAGAACATTGTGAGTCAAGCACTCTTACTATCCCCATTTTACAGATGAGGGAACTGAGGCTAAGAAGGGGAAACTGATTTGCTCAAGGTCACAGGTCTTGTACTGTGGAGTCTGCATTTGAACCAGTTCTCCCAGCACATCTGACCCATGCACGCCCTTAACCCCTGTGCCTCCCATCCCAGCACTGGGTCAGGGATTTAAACTGTCCTTTATTGGGTCACACAATTCCCAGTGCTGGATCTCTGAGTCAGATGAGGTACCTGCCCTTAAGGAGTTCGCAGGGTGGTTAGGTGGTGGGCAATGGGAAGCAGACAAGGAAATTGTGCAGGTGGTCCTAGAACAGGGAAGCTGGGGCCTCTGGGGATACAGAGAGGGTCTGGGAAGGCCACCCAAAGGAGATCACCTAAAGAGAGGAATGAAGGATGATTGGGATGTAGAACAGTCCAGACAGAAGAAACAGCATTTGCAAAGGCCCAGAGGCAGGCAGAGACCAGGCTTGTTTGAGGGATGCATGGGAGCATGTAGCTGGAATACAGTGGGCACGTGTGTGGGGAGAATTGCGAGAAAGGAGGTCAGGGAGGAGCGCAGGACTGGACCTTGCACGGTGAAGAATGGGCTTCGTTCCTGAGTATCAGGGAGCTATGGAAGGGCTTAGGCAGGGGGAGGGGCCAAGTCAGAATGTGGTTTTTGAAAGATCACTGTTTGCTGCTATCCAGTGCAAAATCTGTGGCTGAAATTCATACAGGGGATGAAGTGGCTTTGGAGGAAAGGGGGTGGTAGGAGTGGAGATTTGAAGAGGGGCCAGGCTAGACTGAGGAGAGGAGTAGGAGTCAGTGTTAATAGAATCTGGTGTCGGCTTGGATGGGGGAGGGTGAAGAGAGGGAGGAGTCAGGAAGATGCCCTGAATCCTCTCAGGTAGCCAGCTGTGGACAGCAGTGCCACTCCCAGAGACCCTGGACAAGCCACTCCTTCGCTTTGTGTCTCTATTTTGTCATCAGTAGAGAGGATAATGCTTACTCTGATGGTGGCTGGGCGGGGTGAGTGAAGCCATGCATAGAAAGTGCTTAGCAAGTGGCTGCTTCCCAGGAAACTTGATGAAGAGTAGCTTCTATTGGTAGGAGAGTGTCGTCTTATTCCAGGGACCAGTCATCTTGCTGGTTCTCCCTTTGGGTCCTGTGCTGAATCTTTCACATACCTTAAGGTGTACACTAAAGCATGCCTGAGGGTGAGCGGAGTTGCTGGGGGTGCTTAAGCCACTGACCAGGGAGGCATTTGGGGTGGGAAAAGGCCCCCTTCTCTCCCCAGCTGGAGCAGAAAACGCTAGCCCTAAAACCCCCTCTCCACCAGTGGTCCAGGTGGGACTGCGTCTTCAGCTCTCATCTCTCCCCTCTGGCTGCCCTTGGGTGGGGAGGGTCCCCTTGGAAGTTAACTGTGATGATGCTTTGGGGGACTGACCCCTGACCCTAGCCTCTACCACCCAACCACAGTTGTAATCCCTTTTCTCCCCTCTTTTCACACACAGGTAACCTCCGTGGCTACAACCTGGCAACCCCAAACCTGACAGCTCCCAGCCTCACACCCCCGCAGCTGGCCACCCCAAATCTACAGCAGTTCTTTCCCCAGGCCACTCGGCAGTCCCTGCTGGGCCCTCCTCCTGTTGGGGTCCCCATAAACCCCTCGCAGCTCAACCTTTCAGGGCGGAACACCCAGAAACAGGCCCGGTTCTCCTCTACAACCCCCAGTCGCAAGGTGAGTGGTATCTGGACTGGAGCAGGCGAGGATGGGAATGGGAGAGGGTGTATCTGGGGATCAGCCCAGCTCTGCCCTCTCTGGCTCACATTGGCCTTTGGGCAGGTCATACCCCTCTTTGTACATCAGTTTCCTCATCTGTAAAATGGGGAAGGGGGCAGGAGTTAGACTCGCTTAGTGTTTCCCAAACTTTAAATATTCCTGAACCCCGATGTAATTTTTGCTATATCCAAACACCACCAGTACTATTATTTATTCCCTTTTTAATTACTATTTATATTATTTACTAATATCTCTCTCTCTTTGAAAAAACTGATATGTGACTGACATATAACATTGTATTCATTTTAGGTGTATTCTACCAATTTTCTTTAAATCAGCTCTGTCCAGTGGAAATAGTGTGAGCCATACATGTAATTTAAAAATTTCTAGTAATCACAGTAACAAAGTAAAAAGAAACAGGTGAAATTAATTTTACTAGCATATTTTATTCAACTTAATATATTTAAAAAATGATTTCAACCTGTAATCAATATAAAAAATGAACACGGCATTTTACATTCCGGTTTTTTTTGTTTTTTGTAGTAAGTCTTTAAATTCCGGTGTATATTTTATGCTTACGTCTCAATCCGGCTTCCAACATTTCCAGGGCTCGAAAACCAGGTACATGTGACTAGTAGCTATGGTCTGGGATAGCACAGCTTTAAATGAAGTAGCTGCTTCTCTGCTACATTTAGTTAAAAAGGAAACATTATATCACTGTCTGAAAGTTAAAAAAAAAAAAAAGCTAAATTAATTGCCATACATAGAAGTAAAAGAAAAGTGACTGGGGGTAAAACAATGTTCTAAGATCCTCAACTCTACTCCGTTGCCAGCCGAAGATTCTCAGCCTCTACAGGCCTTTCCCTGACAAAAGCAGGAAGCCTCAGAGAGATTTTCAAAGGGAATAATATCCTCCCTGAGCCTGTCCTGTCCCTGAACGTCCTGGCAGCTCCTCACACACACCACACTCCCGAGAGCATCTGGCGGTGGAGGGCTGGAACACCCTCCTTTTCTGGCTGCTCTGGTGCCGGCCCACATCTGGAGGGGAGGCATTTCCCTCCAGAGGGGGGTCCAGGCGGCCTCTGACTTTACGGTCGGGCTTGTCCTAACACAGTCTGGCCTAGTGTTTACCTCCTTGCCCCCATTTTACATATGGGAAAACCGAGGCAGTGGGGTGGAGGTTGCCCTGGACTGCACAGCTGTCACGACAGACCCAGAGTCCAGCCCTCCTGACTCACAGGCCAGTGCCCATGTCGTGCAGGGTGAGAGCTGGGGAGCTTCTGAAGGGTGTGGAGTCCTGATGTGGTGCCTGTTTGCACTCAGCCCTGGTTCCTCGGGCTTAGTAGGAGGGAGGGAAGCTGCATGTGGATTCCTGAGGCTTCCTGGGGTGCCCTGGAACCATGTGGAGCTGTGTGTTCATTTCACAAATGTCTGTTAAGTCCTGCGGAGGACTCACTGGTGCAGAGAAGGCATCTGGAGATGCTCTCCTGGAGATCTTGGGCTGGGAAGGGGGTGGTGGTAGTGGTGAGACCTTAATGCAAATAATGCTCCAGCCAATGAACTATGACTATGAAAAACGCCACAGAAAGGAAGCCTGGGGCCCCTGGGGGCCTGTACTATGGGTTAGGAAGGCTTCCTGCAAGGAGTGCCTTTGAGGCTCTGGGAGAAGGCCTGGGGCTTTGGGGAAACAGAGAGAAGGCCAGTGTGGACATAGGGAGGGGGAGGGGGAGCGTGGGGAGAGCTGAGGCTACAGGGGTGGGCATGGGGTACGGGCCAGATTGTGCAGGGGGGTGGGGTGGGTGGGTAGTTTCAGGCTTGGGGTAAGGAAGGAGTCATCCAGGGCTATGGGAAATCACGGGAGGGTTGCAGCCTGACAGAGATGAGAGACATGATCAGGTTTGAGAAGGGTCCCTCAGGAATTCCCTGGTGGTCCAGTGGTTAGGACTCTGCGCTTTCACTGCCGTGGCCTGGGTTCCATCCCTGGTCCGGGAGCTAAGATCCCGCAAGCCAAGCGGCATGACCAACAAAAAAAAAAAGAGAGAAGGATCCTTCTGGCTGCTTTGTGGAGAACAGGGTGGGGAATCAGGAGGCAACACCGTGGACCACGTGAAGGCATTGCATCCCCCAAACCTGCATTTACTTAACCGGCAGGCAGCTAGATGGAACCCCCTGGACAGAATTCCTGGGGTGTTTAGGATCTTCTCTGGGGCCAGGCCCCGTCATCCTCTGGGGGACGTGTTGCAGCCGCTCTTGGGCAAGGGAGTATTGACTGGGGTGGGTGGCAGGTATAAATGGTTTCTGAAAGGAAGCAGGATTCTTCTTCTCAGACGATGCCTGTGGAGGACAAGTCAGACCCCCCAGAGGGGTCTGAGGAAGCCGCAGAGCCCCGAACAGACACACCTGAAGGTGAGGGAGGGAGGTTGCTGGCCCTTCAGAGGGGACGCGGGTTAGGGCAGTGGGGTGCAGGGGTGGTCATGGAGGCAGGGATCTTGCAGGGTGGGTGGGGGGGTGAGCCCAGGCCCCATCTCCTGGAGCTCGTACGTGCTATATCCAGCACGGCAGTCATTCACCTGCCCTCCATTCCAGACCAAGAATCTCCCCACTGCCTAGATTGCATCACTAAGGAGAAACGCACTGCAGCACCTGAGCCTGAGTCTTGTGTGGCGTCTGAGCCACCAGTTAAAAGGTCAAAGAGGTAACTGATGCTGAAAACTTGCCTGGGGCCCAGGTACCCTGTACCCTGATTCCTGCAAAGGCAGAGGGTAGGGGGTTGGTGGGGTGAGATCCTTCAAGGAAAGGGCCTTGGTTTCTGGCTTGGAGGAATGTCAAACCTAATTCTTCACCTTACCTGGGAAGGCCCTCAGCCAGATGGACTCTGGCATCTTCACTGTGACTGAATCACCTGGAGGCAGGTGAGGTGGCCAGCTTGGAGGGGTGAAGACGTGAGCCTGGAACCTCAGAGAGTGGGCAGAGGGTAGGCAGGCTTACAGGACCTCGGATACATATTAGCAAGCTGTGGGAGGTGGGAGAAAGTGATCCAATTTATTTAGGTGCAACTGGGACCCAGAGAGCCGAGGGGGCTCGTCCAAATCCCTAGCTTTGTATGTGGCATAGCTAGGACTGGAGCCTAGGTCATGGCCTTTCTTGGGACCCCCTGGGGCCAATTGAATTTGATCTTCTTTTGATCCTTCCTAGCTCAGAGGAGCCCACAGAGAAGGGGACCCCAGGGCAGCTGCAGGCAAAGGTCCAGCCACAGGCCCGGTTGATGGCACCAAAGCAGACACAGACAACCGAGCTGCTGCCTGAGCCACTGGAAGCTCGAGTGCTGCCACGATTTCAGCCACGAGTTCTGCAGATCCAAGCCCAGGTGCAGCCACAGACTCAGCCAGAGACTCAGCCACAGATGCTACCATTGAAGGCCCAGGTGCAGCCAAAGCTGCAGAAGCAGGCACAGACACAGACCTGTCCAGAGCACTTAGTACCGCGACAGGAGCATCTGCAGCTGCAGAAGGAGGCAGAGCCACAGAAACAGGTGCAGCCACAGGCACATTCACAGTCCCCAAGGCAGGTGCAGCCACTGCTGCAGAAGCAGGCAGAGACGCAGACGTATCCACAGGTCCAGACAGAAGCGCAGCCGAGGGTCCAGCCGCTGGAGCTGCCACTGGAGCGACCTCCAGTGCAGTTGCCAGTGCAGCCCCTGGAGCCAAACCAGAGACAGCCTCAGACTCAGCCACAGGTGTCGGTGCCGGCACTGGAGAAAGCCCCAGTTCTGGTTCACTCTACAGTGCTGGAGACGCCGCCCGATACAGTGGAAGCTGGAGCAGGTAAGCGAGCAGTGGCTCCCAGCCGGCCTGGTGATGGGACAGCTCTGCCTGAACCCTTCAGTCCTACCCTGGCACTGTCCAACCCTGACTGGGTGCTGCCTGGGACTGAGGGTTGGGCCTGGATCTAGGGTTCGGGGCCATCTGCACTGGAGGCTTCAAGGTCCTGGATGTGGGCAGAGAAGGTGGCTCTTGGGCCTGGGTCCCTCAGGATCCAGGTGGGAGATGGACCCTGGGGAAGCAGAGCACATCTGTCATTTCAGGCCTGGAGGAGGCCTCGCCGGAGCCAGTGGGCGCCCAGGTTGGCCTGGAGGAGAGCCAGGAAGAGTTGACCAGTGGCCTGGATGTGGGAGAATGTGAAGAAAGAGCAAGAGAGATGCTGGGGGTGGGTAGAGATGCTGATGAGGACCACATGGTGCACCCCCTCAGTGCCCCCTCGGGTTTCCCCTCCTGTGAAATGTGACAGCAGCCCTCCACCTGGGTTCGTGGGCAGACCAGACTGGGTTTGACAGTGGTTCAGTGACAGTGGTTCAGCCTTCACATGCCTTTGCTCTGATGACCTGGAGGTACTTTTAGTGATAAGGGTCCCTTCCAGCCGGCTCACCCCGAAACTAGAGCCCCCAGAGCCCCCCACAGGTAACGTTGCTCCAGCGGAGGGAGCGCAGCTGGAAGCCTGTGCCTGCGGCTGGGGCCCAGCCCTGCCTCCTGGCCAAACCCCCAAATCTGTCATGTGGGGGGTGGGGTGGGTAGACTTTTAGAGTGAGGCGGACCTGGGTTTGAATACTAACTGTGGTGCTTCCTGGCTGAGCGAGCTTGGGCAATCACCTGACCACTCAGAGCCTCAGTTTCCCCACTTGTAAAGTGGGCTGTCAGGACGGCTCCTAGATGTTTAGCATGGGGCTGGCCCACTGTAAGCGCCCAGCTGGTGGTAGCTCTGCTCCTGCTTCCGGTGTAGGTGTGGGGTGCCGGGGGCTCCCTGAAGGTCACCATCCTGCAGAGCAGTGACAGCCGGGCCTTTAGCACCGTACCCCTCACACCTGGGCCCTGGTCCGGCGACTCTACCTCTGCCACCCCTGCGGCGGCCAGCGTGCCCTCTAAGCAGGCCCTTCAGTTCTTCTGCTACATCTGCAAGGCCGGCTGCAGCAGCCAGCAGGTACCGCCCCCAGTGGGTGGGTGGGGAGGTCACGTGGGCGGGCGGAGGGTTTGGGGTCTGTATGTGATGCCTAGCCTGCCCTTCCCACGGCTGCCTCTGTGGCCACATGGGCCCTCAAGCCCCACCCCCAGCAGCTGTACATTTGCTCACAAAACATTTCCTGACCAGCCAAGGGGGCAGGATTTTAGAGTTGGGTGGACCTGGTTCAAATCAGCCCTGACTGGCCATGTGGGTTTCGGAAGGTGAATTCCACCCTTTGTGCCTCGGTTTCCGCATGTGTCAGAGGAGGAGACATTTAGAACCCGCCTCTAGAAAAAAAAAATAGAACCCACCTCACTGGCAAGTTCTGGGGATTCAGCGACTTGACACTGAAGTCATAAGCCCCAGGCCCGGCCCAGAGCGAGTCCAGCGTTAATAACAGCATCATACTGGTATGATTATTACTATCGCTATTGTTACCTTCGTCCCTCTGTGCCTCCCCTGAGCAGAGACATGGGGACCTGGACTTTGATCAGACTGCTCCTCGCCTTGGAGGCGCTCAGTCTCCAGGGGGAGCAGAGGCTCTGGCTGGCGTGTACTCACTCCGTGCCTCCATTCACCATCCTTCTCTGGCCCACACAGGGTTGTGAGAGAAATGGCCTCCCAGCGGAGGTGGGGTGAGCATGAAGCCAAGGTTGGAGGCCTCTTCCCCGGGCCGCACTCTTGCCCACCGTTCTGGGGCTCACTCCTCATGCCCCTTCCTCCCTCTCACCTGCCGCAGGAGTTCCAGGACCACATGTCGGGGGCCCAGCACCAGAAGCGGCTCGGAGACATCCAGCACATGAGCCAAGCCTGCCTCCTGTCCCTGCTGCCTGTGCCCCGGGATGTCCTGGAGCGAGAGGACCAGTAAGTGGGGGATCTCAGAGCCGCTGTAGGGGGGGTAGGCGGCCTCGCAAGCCAGCCCCGGCAGAGAGGGACCCTGAATCTACCATCCACAAGGTCTGCTTTTGGGTTAAGCATTGCCCTCCCTGAGACACCTCGTCACACCACTAACTGTGTGGCCTTGGACCTCAGTTTTCCTTATCTGTAAAATGGCCTCACGAGGGGTGTAATGCAGGAACTCATGAGCTAGACAGTCTCTTAAGGTTACATCCAGGCAGGAACAGTGTGACCATGTATGTGGGAGGGAAGTGGGTTGTGGGACACCCTGCTCCCCTGGCATATATGCTGACCCCAACCACGGGGGCCTGAAGGTCTGGATCTGCTCATCTTGTGGCTTGAGGTTAGAGCTTCCCTGGGTCACCCCCTTTCTTTGTCGTGGGGACTTGGCCCATCAGAAATGTCAGCCCTCCCAGAGTCTGGGACTGGCTCTTGGGGTGCTCTGTGGGCAATCACTGAGGCCTGCAGGGGCTGCGAGGCATCATCAGTGAAAGAAACAGGATGGTGCTGGCTCGGGACGCCCTGCGGGATATGGGCTGTGTCTCACAGGACAGCTGCCACTCAGCTCCAGACCTCCTGGTTTTTCAGAGGCATCTAGAAACCTAGATTTGTATGTGAGTCTCCCAATTTCAAAATGTTAACAGCTAGTTCAGATTTAAAACAAGATGAAACAAGTCCTGTGGAGGCCAAATCAGACCCTTTCAGAGGCTAGATAGGCCTTGGGTCAATGGTCGGGGACTGTGCCATGAGCATTTATAGAGGGTCACAGCTTGAAGCTGCCTGCATGGGGTGAGGGGACAGGAAGGGCCCTCGGGTAGCTTCAGCTTGCATCTCCTGCGTGACGGGAAGCACTCTCTCCAAAGGCTTCTGTGTCTCTGTTAGGCAGTTCTAAGAGAAGAGCTTCCCTGTGGCTTTGTAGGATGTTCTCCAGCCTTAAGGCTCCCTTTGCTTGCTGACCTAGGAGTTATACTTAGGCCAAATCATCATGAAGACAGGAGAAAGGTGACTCACAGAGTTGCTCCTTGCAGAGTTAATGCAATGGTGAAAAAATTTAGTTGGAAATGATCTTTTCAAAACTAGGGGGTCAGTCAGATCAGTTTAAGTCTTACCCACTTGGTGGTAGAACTAATTCTAGGGAATTAGTTCTTGGTGGTAGAACTAATTCTAGGGAATTTCTGATAATGTGGAAACATATGTGTGATGCAGTGTCAAGTTAGACCAGGATCCAAAATAGCGTTTGCAGAATGAGTTTGATTATATTCAATATAAAAATAGATCTTGGGCTTCCCTGGTGGCGCAGTGGCTAAGAATCTGCCTGCCAATGCAAGGAACACAGGTTTGAGCCCTGGCCTGGGAAGATCCCACGTGCCGCAGAGCAACTAAGCCCGTGCGCCACAACTACTGAGCCCACGTGCCACAGCTACTGAAGCCTGCGCGCCCAGAGCCCATGCTTCGCAACGAGAGAAGCCACCGCAATGAGAAGCCGCGCACTGCAACGAAGAGCAGCCTCCGCTCGCCACAACTAGAGAAAGCCCGCGTGCAGCAACGAAGACCCAACACAGCCAAAAAAATTAAAGAAACAAACTAATTAATTAATTAATTAATTAAAAAAAGACCTTGTGACGGAAGAAAACTGCAGGGCTGTAGCCCAAGCTATAAACAAGCTTCAGGTGGAGGGGATTCCGATTACACTGTCTTCTGATGACGTCTGCCCTTGAATCTGGACTTGGCTCTGTGCAGAATGTGGCAGTCCTTCCGATAGGCTGTCTGTCCTTCTGACACAGTCAGAAACTCTGGGCTGATCCCATGCCAGGCCCCGGGGATGCTGGGGTGGTGTCCTGGCTTCCCAGAGCTTGCAGTCCAGTACGGGCAGAGAAGGGATCAGGTCGTCCCGATCCATCGTGGAAAATGCTGGAGCAGTGGCACTTTGGGGTCCCAGAGGGGGGCCTGGCTACCTGGGATTGGGACAGGTCCAGAAATGGGGGGAGGTGGAAGAACAGCTCTGGGAAAGGGAGGTTTTATCTAAACTGAAGGATAAGAGGAGATCTCCAGGGCAGATATCCTCAGTTCTGTCACCGTCCTGGTGGCCTCCTGGTATCCCAGATGCTTCTAAATCTCATTCCTCCCCCCAAGTTTTCTCTCTTATTCCTATTTAAGTATTCTTCCAGATGAGCCTCAGGACCATTTTGTTAAGTTTCCAAAAAAAGGATTCTGTTGGAATTGCATTCCGTTTATGGAGCGTCTGGAAGAGCTGCTGTCTTTCCAGCAAGAATGCGGTGTCACACTGTACTTGTTTTGATTGTCATCATTTAGAGAGCCTCCACCCAGGCGCTGGTGCAACACCTGCCAGCTCTACTACATGGGGGACCTGATCCAGCACCGGAGGACGCAGGACCACAAGGTATGAGGGCCCACCTGCTGCGAAGGCGCCCAAGCCCAGGGCCGGGGAGGAGGGAGCCCAGGTTGGGAGCAGAAAGCAAACGTCAGCCTTTGTCACTGCGTGGCCGTAACTCATGACGAGTCAGTCACGTTTCCTCTTTGGGCTTCAGTTTCCCCATCTGTCCAGTGTGGGCAAGGCACCATCTCACCCTGCATTCAGCCTCGGGGCTTGTGGGGTCCTCAGGTGCCTGCCCTCTCTCCCTGTCTTCCGACGGTCCTGTCTCTGTTACCATCTGTCGTCCTTCCTTATAGCACAGGGACGGGAGGTGTTTGCCTGTGTTCTGTGCAGCACAGCCGGCTGATCACAGAGGTGGTGGGCCTGCAAGTGGGAGGCGAGGTCTCGCTGGGCCCTGCCTGGCTGCGCCTGGGGCTGCTGCCCGCCGCCCACTTGGCCTGCCCTCCTGTCCCCAGATCGCCAAGCAATCCCTGCGGCCTTTCTGCACTGTTTGCAACCGCTACTTCAAGACCCCCCGCAAGTTTGTGGAACATGTGAAGTCCCAGGGGCATAAGGACAAAGCCAAGGAGGTAACCCCAGCTCCCTCAGAGGACATGGGCCCAGGGAAGTAGAGACTTGGCCAAGGCCACACAGCAAGTTGAGGTGTATTCCAGTCCAAGTTCATAGCAGGTCCGGGCGGACTGGAGTTCTCTGGGGTGTGGGGAGGATGGGGTGTCGCACCCTGGCTGCCCAGAGCTGACTTGAGCCTTCACCCACTCCCTGGGAAGCTGAAGATGCTCGAGAAGGAGATTGCCAGCCAAGATGAGGACCACTTCATCACGGTGGACGCCGTGGGCTGCTTTGAGGGCGATGAAGAAGAGGAGGAGGACGACGATGATGAAGAAGAGATCGAGGTTGAGGAGGAATTCTGCAAGCAGGTGCTTGGGGGGAGGTGGTGTGGAACGGAGGCTGGTGGCTGGACTCCCAGCCCAGGAGAGACCTCACCCCGCCTCCCAAGGGCCAGGAGGCACCGTGCTGGCATCTTTGGGCACTAAGGCCTGCCACGATTTAGTATCAATAGGAACTCTATTCAATATGACGACACGTAAATATACATCATGACTCCTATAGGGTAGCAGGTGAAGTATGCAAGGTCTTCAAAGCCTGGCTGCTGTTTTTACTTGTGGAAGAGAAAGGGCATCCTGGGGCAAGAGAACAGCATCGTAAAGGCATGGAGAGGGCTCCCCTGGTGGCGCAGTGGTTGAGAGTCCGCCTGCCGATGCAGGGGACACGGGTTCGTGCCCCGGTCCGGGAGGATCCCGCGTGCCGCGGAGCGGCTGGGCCCCTGAGCCATGGCCGCTGAGCCTGCGCGTCCGCAGTGGGAGAGCCACAGCAGTGAGAGGCCTGCGTACCACACACACACACACACACAAAAAAGGCATGGAGAGGGGAGCTATGCGGTGCATACAGGAAAAGTCAGTGAAATATGATGATGAGGATGATGGCGAGAGCAGTGAACATTTTTCGAGCACTTACTGTATGCCACGCGTGTACCAAGCACTTTCCTGGCAGAATCTTACCCACTTGGATGCCAGGAGGCGAGACTGCAGAGCCCGTGCTCAAAATACCCCAGCTCTGCTGCTTCCCATGAGTGAGGAGCTGGAGGAGCTTTGCAGTTTAACAAGTGTTTCCAGAGCATCTGTTCTGGGCCAGGCCCTGGTGCTGGATACCAGGGGTACTTGGGGTTGAAGTTCCGGCCCCTGTCCTCACAGAACTTGTCTGTTACAGTCCAGGGTGGTGAGGGGGCAGCCACAGGGGGCGGTGCATAACGGGGCTGTGGATGGAAGGTTGCGTGGGTGGCCTCCAGCCCTAAGCAGGTTGGGGGAGATGCCAGCTTTGCTACTCAGTGGTCAGCAGTGGCATGACCCTGGGCAAGCCCCTTGGCCTCTATAAGCCTGTTCCTCTGCTTAGAATAGTCCCAACTCAGACTGTAAGGAAGGGTCACAGCCCAGGGGGTGGTCGTTATTCTTAAAAGCCAGATTTGTTTGCAAGGCACTGCTAGGCGTGGCCTTGTCTGGAAGGGGCTCATGTCCAGCCAGTGAGACAAGGGATCCTTGATCACTTGAAACCTACCCCCTAAGACTGTGATTGCTGCAGCATTAGGGAGCTGGCGGGGGGCTCATGGCAGAGTGTAACCGGGCTGGGGGCTCACCAGGGCTCACTACCCTGCACCTCCATAAACCCGCTGTATGACCCTGGGCAAGTGAGTTAATGTGCCTGGGACTCAGTCTCCTCTTATGTAAAATGGGCAAACCATAGAAAGTTGTTATGAGGATTCAGCGAAATGACACGTGTGATGTGTTGGGCATACCTGGCATGGATTATGGCCAGTGTGGGAGCAGGAGGGCTTCCTGGAGGAGGGGACTGATTGAGCTGAACCTGGAAAGTATAGATTGGGAAAGGCACTCGGGGGGCAGGATCAGCATGTGCAAAGGCTCAGAGCATGCCACCCACAACCTCCTGGAAATCAAGGTGGGGTTCCTTGATTGAAGAGCATGGGTGGGTTCCAGTCCCCGCCTGCGTTTAGGAGGAGGCTAGGGGAAGCCAGAACCAATGGAGGCCCACACCTGTGTGTGTTTCCAGGTGAGATCCAGAGATATATCCATAGAGGAGTGGAAAGGCTCGGAGACCTACAGCCCCGACACGGCATATGGTAAGACCCCAGCCCTGACCCCACCTGTGGGAGCTGCGGCCCTCAGGTTGCCTCCAGGCGACCCCCCAGATCCCAGCCACAGCATCCTGGCCAGGCATCCTGTCCCCTCGTCCTCTTTTCTTTTCCCATCTGGAGGGTGGGGAGGGGTAGCAAATGGGCCCCTAGAGAAGGGGGGACACCTGGCTGGTGAGGCATGTGAGTGCACAGACCCTGCTGTCCCACAGGTGTGGACTTCCTGGTGCCCGTGATGGGCTACATCTGCCGCATCTGCCACAAATTCTATCACAGCAACTCAGGGGCGCAGCTCTCCCACTGCAAGTCCCTGGCCCACTTTGAGAACCTGCAGGTGAGTCAGGCCCCCTTCCCGGCTCTGCCCTGCCCAGGGAGTCAAGACTGTGTCCTAGCTGATGGGGACAGCCAGTGGCCACCTCCCTCCTGTGTTTGGCCTCAGCCCCTGAGTACAGCCCCCAGTGAGAGGCTCTGCCCACAAAGGGAATCAGAGCCACGTTGGGGCCAATGTCTCTCTGCAGTTGTTCTGGTGGGTGCTGAGGGCTGGGCTGTTAGCTCTAGAGCTCTGGCCCAGAGAGGCTGAGCACATCACACAGGGTCACACAGCATGTCTGACGCTGTCTCACCTGGGCTGGGGAAACAGCCTCTGGCCAGGAGCACACCAGGTGGGGAGGAAGCCTGGCCTCACCTGCACTCTCTGTGTCCAGAAATATAAGAAGGCCAAGAACCCCAGCCCCACCACCAGGCCCGTGAGCCGCCGGTGTGCAATCAACGCCCGGAACGCCCTGACTGCTCTGTTCACCTCCGGCGGCCGCACACCCACGCAGCCCAGCACCCAGGACACAGCCAAAACGCCCAGCAAGGTGACAGCCCAACCTGCTCAGCACCCACTACCCCGGCGCTCAAGCCGCCTCAAAACCTGATGGAGGGAGCGGCCCACAGCTGCCCCGTCTGGGTCTAGATCTGCTACGCTTTTTAGGAGTCTGTGTGGAGACTGTGACATGGTTGGTGTTTTTACTCAAAATCCAATAAAAGAAGGTAGTTTGGCTGTAGTCCCCACCAGCACTTCCGTCTGGGTGGACAGGGAAAGGGGGCCCCCAGCTAGCTCTCAGTCAGCACCCAGCCCCTGCAGGTAGTGTGGTGGCAGAACTGGAAAGCTGAAGACAGGCTCCCTAACCAGGGACTCTGGGATTGTGAGGTGTTTCACCTCCTGAGCCTCAGTTTCCCTCTTAATAATGTACCCAGGCTAGGAAAGTACTACCTTCAAGTAAGATCTCATTTAATCTTCACAGTGTCCCTAGGAGGTAGGTCTTGTTATCCCCAAATTATCCCATTATCCCAGATGAAGAAACTGAGGCCTAGCAAGGTCAAGTGCCTGCTGAAGGTCATATATCTGGTGAGTGGCCAGGATTTGACCCCGAGCCTGAACTCTGGACCCCTGTCCTGGCCTCTCCCAGCTGGACCCTACGGAAGCTGAAGGGCAGGAGTGGGGGCCCTCACTGCTCAGGCCCTCTGGTTCCGAGTTCATGTTTATTAGCGGGGACCCCACCCTTCTTGTCAGGAGACCTTATGATGAATCATTAGTGAGTGGGGCCCAGGCTGAGCTGGCTCTTTAGTTCCACTTCCCCATTTGGAAAGACCCTTAGAGACAAGATAACCAGACCAGCCCTATTATTGGCCAGCTGGAGAGACTGAGGCCAGGAGAAAGAGGGTGGAACCCAAGGTTGCACAGCATGTCTTTATATTTTTTGAATTTTATTTATTTTTACACAGCAGGTTCTTATCTATTTTATACATATTGCACAGCATGTCTTGGTGTTGGTTGTCTTAGTGAAAGGCCCTAGAACCCAGAGAAGCTGAGCACATCACACAGGGTCACACAGCATGGCTGATGCTGTCTCAGCTGGGCTGGGGAAGCAGCCGCTGGCCAGGAGCACACCCGGTGGGGAGGAAGCCCTGACCTCACCTGCACCTCTGTGTCCAGAAATACAAGAAGGCCAAGAAGCCCGGCCCCACCACCGTGCCTATGAGCCGGTGTGTGATCTATGCCTGGGATGCCTCCACTGCCCTGTTTACCTCTGGCGGCCACTGGGGGTCCTCATCCTGGGATACAGAGGAGAGAGGAGGCGCAGTGGTATTGGAGACCAGTTTAATGTGGACGCTCAAGGCCTGGGCAGCGTGGGGAGCGTCCAGGAGTTGGGCAGACAGGCAAGGCGGGTGGGTCGCTGGCCCACACCTGGCCAGCAGTGGGGAGGAAGCCCTGAGGAGGGGGTGCCGGGAGGTGGGGCGGGCCTAGGTACGCCAAGTGAAGTACCAGAAGAGTGGCCTAGGCCGGCAGACACCACCTCCCCCTGCCCCGGAAAATCTGTAGGCCAGCCCTTGAGAAGGTATCTAAGCCAGGTAGTGAGTGCTCAGGCCAGAGCCTGGCCAGGGGCTCCCAGAGCCTAGGGGCTGGCATCGCTGGGGGCCTCCCCGAGCTGCTGCTGGAACTCAAGGCGTGTCTGCCGGTTGGATTCAAGCAGCTCCTGGAGGCGGGCGTGGAGGTGGTCATTCTTCTCCTCCAGGTGGTCCAGACAGGAGTTGATCTGGTCCAACATGGAGTTGATAGCAGCGTATTCTGGGAGGAAGGGGAAAGAGAGTCAAGGTCCCATATCTCCTCAGGGATCACAGGCACACACCCCGCCCGCTCCCCCCCACCCCGCCACTGTCCCCCAGCCTGCCTCTAAAGAGCTTTGGGCAAGTCCCTACTCCTTCCTGAGGCTCACTGTCACCAACTGGAAAATGGCTGGATATCAAAGGAGGAAAGGCTTTGGAAATACCTTAGTGTACCAGCTTTTTCTAGGGTTAGGTTGGTCACAGGGAGGTTAGCCAGACAATGTCCTGCCCGGGAATTCCTGCCAGGTGCCAGGTCTCCTCTCTACTTCCTGCACCAGCTGCCTAGAGGCCAGAGCCCATGCTCCTGAGCCAGGCAGTCACGGCCTCTGTCCCCAGGCAGGCCCTCCTCTCCAGCCCTTCTGGCTCCCCTGCCCTAGCTCCTAGCAGACTCCAAGGCCCTGCCCCCTTCTCTAGCCCCACCTCCCCTGCCTTTTCCTTTCCTCTCTCACACCTGCCTTTGCCCACCTCAGGCCCCTTGAACATGCTGTGGCCTCTGCCTGGAATGTGCTGTGTCCTCCTTCTGTCTTCCTTCCCTCCTCTCCTCCTGGATGAGCCCCACTCATCCTTCAAGTGTCAGCGTGGATGTTGCCACAGGGAGCCCTCCCACGCCCCAGCCTGATCGGGCCTCTATTCCTGATCCCCTTGCCCTCTCACACCTCCACGGCCCCCACCGCCGGCTCGGCTGCTGTGACTGTGTGCTAGTCTGTCTCCCCCACCAGACTACAGTGAGCGCTGTGTGAGAGGTGGAATGTGTTCACTGTGTTCACTGCTGTTTCCCCAGTGCCCTCCGTGTCACACAGTAAGCATCTGTTGAATGAATGAATGGATGAATGAATGAAGCCTGACTTTCCAGGCTTTCTGCCTTTCCTTAACTGCCCCTGCCATCCAGAATGCCTCGGCCGCTCAAGGACCAGCTCCAAATGCCTCCTCTTCCAAGAATCCTTCCCTGGTCTCCACCAGAAACCATCACTCCCTCCTCCAGACACTCCTGACCTGCCTCTCTCAGCCACACAATGTCCCCTAGGACCCAAGGTCTGGGCCTGTGCCCACTGCGGGACCCAGTTCTGAGCCAGCGCATGACTCAGATACACCCAGCTGCCAGCTTGGGACAAAGGGGAAGCGGCTGGTGGTGTGTGGAAACGACCAAGGCTAGAGGAGAGTGTCTGGGATAAGGGGGCAAATGTGTCTGCATTCTGGGGGAAGGGTACCCATTGCCCAGAGTTGTCCTAACTCACAGAGGACAGAGTCCTGGAAAGCCTCTGCTGGATCCTGGAGTCCAACTCCCTTGTGGTACAAATGGGGAAACTGAGGCCCAAGAAGGAAGAGACCTGCCTAGGGTCCTCCAGCTGGTTGGTGGCAGAGCCAAGATTCAGACTTGGGGAGCAGGGGCACTTGGGTTTCAGTCCCAGCTCTGCCCCATCCCAGCAAGTTACTACGCCTTTCTGGAAAAAGGGAATGAGAACTGGGTTATTGTGAAGATTCAAATACATATATCAAGAACTCAGGGTCTGGCCACAGCAAGCACTTAGTAGATGGTCGCGATTATCAACATTTCACATTCCGGTCAAGAGATACAAATGGGGAGAAAGACGGGGGAGGCAGCTCTCTCCGCTACTGGGGCTAGGCTTTGTCTGCGTCAAGTGTCACGGGTACCTCCCGGTTCCGAGTTTTTGCCTTCCATCGGGGACACCCTCCTCCCCAATGCCCTAAGTCCTGTGAATCTGCCAACTTCCACTCAGTGTGACTCCTGGGAGACCCTTCCAGATGCCCCCAGCACAGCTGCCAGCGTGATTACCACACCTGGCCTTTGTTCACCAGCAGTGCCCCAGGCAAACCGGGCAGCCCACCACTTACCCCACTTACTCTACCTCTTTATTAAATGCAGACCTTGAGTGATGAAGTGCTTTAAAACTATTGTGGTGATGGTTGCACAACTCTGTGAATATCCTAAAACCCACTGAATCGTACAGTTTAAATGGGTAAATTGTACAGTGTGTGAATTATAGCTCAATAAAGCTGTTACCCAAAACAAAACCAAAAGCAGACTCCAAACTTACCCCACATTTACTAAGTCCTGCCCTCTAAGTTAATAAACTAAATTTTATTACACTAAAGGGAATAATAACCACTTACAGAACACTTGCATGCAGAACACTTGCATGCTTGAAGTCTACTATTTTCCATTCACTTTCTCATTTAATCCTGATACATCTCAATGCGGGAGACACTAACCATCATTGTTATTTTACAGATGGGGAAACTGAGGCTGCAGAAGGGGAGAAGGGAGCTGATGGTTCTCTCTCCTTCCCCCCCTACCCCCACCCCCTGCAGTGCTGTGTAGGCAACAGGCCGCTTTGTAAGCAAGTCACATTCGCCAGGGCTCCAGGCCACACCAGCAAAGGTGCCTGGGGTTGCTGACTCAGCAGGGCGGCACGCCCACCCAGACAGCCCCTCCTGCCAAGCCAAGACGGTCCACTCCCGGCCCCGGCCCCTTAGGAGTCTCCATCTCCACATGGGCTGAAAGAAGTGTCTGGAGCAAATCCCAATCCCAAAGGGCGAGTGACCTGAAGCGGCCTCAGTTTCCCCATCTGTAAAACGGGGCCTGTCGCCCACAGTTCTCGAAGGCTGCGGTTTCCAGGGACCCGCTCGCAGGTGCTCGTCCCAAACCCCCGGAGGGCGCTTGCTGCTCCGGAACCACCCTGGGGCGGGGGGATGGGAGGGCTCTGCGGTTCCTTCCCGGTCCCTATCCCGGCCCCGATTCCCCTTCCCAGGAGGGCACCCCAGAGAAAGCAAAGTCGTTTCAGCAGCCCCCATGGGTCACCTGCTTCCTCGAAGCCGTCGTCCTCGCCTTCCGCGCCCGCCTCCACCGGCATGCCCAGGTCCCCGTTGGGGCCCGACATAGTGGGCTCGGGAGCCGCAAGGGCAGCGCGACGACTGATCGTGGCAACGGTCGCGCCGACAACCGGCGCGGGGCGGAAGAGGGAGGCGGTGGATGGAACTCGGGGCCGGAAGGGCGGAACGCCGCGGCGGAACGCGCCCAGTAGGCCGGGACCCCGCCCCCAAGGCGGAGCCCGGCGGCCAGAGCTCCGCCCTGCCCCGCCGCCAGAACCCCATCCCCTCCCGTCCGTAAGACTCCGCCCCCACACTCGAGCCCCGCCCACACCCTGCCTCACAGTCGAGCTCCGCCCACTTCCGCCGGTCCCCGGGCCCGCCTCTCTCCCGGCGGCCGGGTTGGACCACCCCATGAGAATCTTAGGGTTGGGCCACCCCATGAGAATCTTAGGCGGCGGGGGCTCGGCCCTCAGGTCGAGCAACCCGGCACAAGGGCAGGGCAGCCTGGGACCCCCCCACTCTGCCCCATCCTGCTGCTGGGGACCTGCGGGTAAGCTAGCCGGCGCCTCTGCATAGGAGAAATCTGAGACGAGTTGTTTCTGAGGCCCCCAGTGTGTAGGGAAGATATCCGTTCACAGCCTACTTGAGAGTCACGGTCAGCAGAGTGCAGCGTGTGGCTGTCAGTCAAGGAAGGCTTCGGGATAGTCTGCCCAGCTGCCGTCATACCCCATCCTTTTTACCAGCTGGGAAAGGGGGCCCTGCCCAAAGTTACACAGCCGGAAAGTGTCGCCCCTGAACTGGAACCAGAGGTGTGATCTTGGCCAGGGATACCGCTGAGTGAGGCCCATATCCAGGGGAGAGGGGCTCACTTACTGGGACTCCTGTAGCTGGGCCTCCTGGAGGAGGCCACATGGCTGCTGCAGCCTGGTGCTGGTCTCACACTGGTAGTTCCTGAGAGCAGGCCATCCCTGGGTGGCGGTCAGACCGAGCCATGTTCCCCGATGATGACAATGGGAAGGGATCCTCTCTGTCCCAGGAGCTGCCTTACCGTTTCACTGAGGAGCGTGAGCCACCACTGACTTGGATAACGGCAGCCCCACCTTCTCTATGAAGCAGGTTGAGTGGAGGCGAGGCCCACGCTGAACCAGTGCAGGAAGGATTGCAGTGAAAAACCCCTCACCCAGGTCAGCTGACCCTCCTTGACTATAATGGGTGGGTACCCTTCCTCCCATCCCCCCAGCTGCCCTCCTCCAGCCAGGCATCCACTTACTTCCCACCACCTGGGGCAACCACAATATTTCTATTATTTCTTCCCACTACCTGGAACTGGACACATTGGCCAAATAAAGTTGAAATTTTCTGCCAAAAAAAAAAAAAAAGTTACTAGGCCCATGGATGGAACAGGTGGCAGACAGCACCTGGGCCATTCCTGGAGAGGGATGAGTCTTTGGCTTCGGGAGGGTGATGGGAATGCGCCCGGGGGGTAGCCAGGCGCTCTGATGGGTGGACACGTGCATCAGGCATCCCCGTGCAGGCTGCATGCATGAGCGCTCGCATCCAACTGCTATGTCTGTGTGGTGTGTATCTGTACATGCCTCGGCATGTTTCTGAGAACCTGTATGTCTCTCTGAGGGTCTGTTGCCCGTCCCTGTGTGCCTGGGAGTCTTTGTGTTTCTCCCCTCGTCTGTGGGGTCCTGTGATCTCAGGTGTGATTTCATAACTGGGAGAAAACATGTGCCTGTGCTTTTATTTGGGTGTCCTATGCTTGTAGGGATAAACATGTTTGGATTGTGTCAGCATGTCCACATATGTGACCTGTGTTTCTGCCGTGTCTCTGCGCACTTGTGTGCTACACAGACACAGGTGTTTCTGCTTCCATCAGAGGACACAGGGCTCTTCTGTCTTAGTGAAATGCCAGGGTCTCAGGGAGGGCCTTTCACTGATCAGCCAGCCCTCCTTTCTCAGCCCTGCTCACACCTCTGCCAAGTGTTGACCCCGCTCAGCTCCTCTCTTTCTCAAGGAGACAGTGCAGCCCCAGAGAGTACCCCCTCCCTGACCCCGAGGTGCCTGTCCCATTGTGGGGACCAGGCAGGGGAGTCACTTAGCTTATCCGGTTGAAAGTCAGACTCCACGGAGAACTGGGCAGGGTCTGCAGGACGCTGCACAGCCCCCAGCAGGACCCCACCATGGCATTCAAGGAGTGGCCTTTCTCCTGGGCCTGAGCGTGTGCCCGGGGCCTGGGGCTAGCGGTGTGGGCAGAGGGAGGCAGGCGGGAGGAGAGGAGAGGAGAGCCCGGCCAAAGCCTCATCCCCCAAGTGGCTGAGTGAGGGTGGGAGGATGGAGAGCTGGGTGGCACATGTGGTGAGGCCCCTACCTGGCTGGCCCCTTCTCTGCGCCCAGAAGCCAAAGCGAACCTGGACTCTGCCCACCCCACTCCTGTGGTCAAGGTCCACATAGCAGACCACAGGACAAAACAGCCACTACCCCAGCCAGCCCTGATGGGGGGAGGGGGCATGCTTTGGTGCTGCCCCGCCTCTGGCATCGCTGTTTGCCTCTCACCCCTCATCTCACAAGTGATGGTGATGGTGAGCTGCCATCACCCCCTCTGCAAGCCCCGTGTGGAAGAGGCTGAGTAACAGTCCCCGAAGAGATCTGGGTCCTAGTGCTTGGGACAAGTGAATGGTGCCTTATTTGGGAAAGGGGACTTTGCAGACTTGCTTACACTGAGCCTTTGAGATAGAGAGATTAACCAGGATTATCACAGCTCCAGTATCTCCCCTTCCCCCAGCCAAGGGTGAAGGGGTAGGTGTGCAAGTTTGTGGGTGGAGAAGCCTGGGTTTCTTCAGAACCCCACCCTCTCTGACCTCTAACCTTGCAACGGAAGAAGAGGCCAGGGAGGGGGTTCCTGTGTGTGGTGCAGACAGGGAGGGGCTCCAGCTGCGGCCTGTGGGTGAACAAGGGCTTGCTGGGCCCAGCCAAGCGGAGGGTACAGGTCTGGAGCCCTCGAGTCTCCTGGAATCTGAATTCCTGGCAGCGTATTCCCCTCCCTGCCATCCCCGGCTCTGCCCCTGGTGGTCTGGAGGTCATCATAGAGGAGAGGTGTGGGTGAGGACGAGATGCTGAATGGGGTCAGCATGGACACTGCCACCCCCTAGGGGCAGGGGACCACCCCTGGCGACCCTCAAGCTGGGCATGCCTCTGCCCCACCCACTGTGCACCCCTCCTGCCCTGGCTGCTGTCTTCCAGCATCCACAGGAGTCCTGGTGAGTTGGGGGTTACAGCACCTCAGCCCTCGCAGCCCCCATCCAGCTCCCCGGCCCTGGCTGGGCCTCTGCTGTGGCACCCACTGCAGGTGATCGAGTGTGGGAATGAGGTGTGGCCCCATCAGTGTTTCTGTTGGACCAGGCATCCCTCAAAGGCAGGGGCCTGCCTGGGGGTGGGGTGGGGGTGGGTGGAGAGCTAGGAAGTGTCCAGCCATAGCTGGCCATGGGTTCTGTGGCCGCCATCACTTGCTGAGGACCACAGGGGGGTCCAGGAGTGATGCTAATGTGAGCCCATCCTTTGCCTGTCCTCCTCCCAGGTGGCCCAGGGGTCAAGGAGCACAGATTGGGGACCGGGGCATGTGTTTATTTAGCAGGCAAGGTGGGGCTTCGGAGAGCAGCTGGTGGGCAGTGCCATGAGAAGGGTCTCTGGACTCTCTCCTGTCACCGGTGTCTGGGCTGGTGGGGACAGCTGGGCACCAAGCCGGGCAAAGGCTGACAGGAGGGCGATGGGAGCAGAGAGACAGGAGGCACCTGAGAGGGAGACGGGGAAGTAGAGACAACAGCAGTCCTGGGCGGGGCGGGGGCAAAGGCAGGCCTGCACCCTGGCTCCCATCAGCCCCCTCCCCAGCCATACTCACTGCACCCTCACTGGTCATCGATGCACTTGTCTGTGGGGGAGAGAGTCTGTCAGAATGGGCAGGTGTGTGTGTGTATGACCCCTGCCCACTGGGACCCCTGCACTGCCCCTGGGCACCCCAGGCCCCAGCCTGGCCCAGCAAAGGCATATCTGGGGGTTCCCTTCAGGGCTGGGGGGCTGGGGCAGGGGATTGGGAGAAGGGCCTGAGGACGAGCAGACCTGGGGGACTCCCGTTCTGCAGAGGAGGCAGGTGAGGCCCAGCCACACATCTGCTCGGGCACCCGGGCCTCCTGCATGTTTACCTGCTGACCCTGGCAGCCCTTCAGCTTTGGGGAGCCAGCGGCTCCCTGAGAGGCCTAGCTGGAGCCCCCTGCCCAGTCCAGGCCACCTGAAGACAAGGGCACTTTTCAAGGCAGTGGTGAGCTGGCCTCAAGGCGAGGGGGAAAGTGGCCCCGGACGAGGGGGTGTGAGGAGGAAGTGGTCTAGGATGGTAGGGCCTGGGGTGTCGGGGAAGTGGCCTGGGGCAGGGAGACTGGGGGAATTTGGACCTGGGCCTGAAATTCTCATCTGTCAGGGAGGAACCCTTGGGGCCCAGATCCCCGGGTGCCCCATGGATCCTTGGGTGGGGCAGGGTCTTCCTGAACCCAAAGTGGCTCCCAGGGGCTCCAGTGACTGGAGTAGAGGACCGAGCCCCTGCTCCCCCCCTTTCCCTGGTGGGGCAGCATCAGGCCTGGGTAGTCCCCACATGGCCTTTTCCTCTCCCCAGCTGGCCATTACCGATTGGAACAGGGAAGAGGATGTACTCATCGGTGAGGCCCAGGGATTTGGCGAAGTGGATGAAGTTCTCCTTCAGTTGAGGGGTCAGCTCCTTGGTCCTCCCTGTGGCCAGATGGCCAGTGAGTGGCCGGCAAATACTCCATAAATATCGTTGAATGTGTGAACAAGGCCTCTGATCCCTTCCTCATGGAGGGTCTGCAGAAGGACCTCCCTCCCTGGCCGCCCACAGGGACTGCAAGCTGACACTGGAGAGGACCTTGGGGGGCTGGGTTGGCGTGGGCCTCTCCCCTGACAGTGTGACCAGGAGCCGGGTCCCCGAGGCAGTGGGGGAGACCCACCGTAGAGGGTGGTCTTGAAGTACTCCTGGTTCTTGTAAACCTTCTTGAAGTACACTATGGCAAACTGGTTGTAGTTGGTAGTCGCCACTCGCACGGTATAGCTCTGCACCCCGGGGAAGCCTGTGGGGAGGACGGCGAGGGGTCAGCCTGCCCAGGCTGGGAGGAGGGAGCCGTTCCTTTCTCCCCGGCCCATCTGCAGGGGCTTCTCCCACAGAACAGCATCTGTGTGGACGGGCAGGGAGGTCTGCACCCCTTCCTGGAGGACCCTGCCCCCCCAGAAGCCCAACCCCAGGGCCCGCCTCATTCAGGACTCACCCTTAATATTGCCCAGGGTGAACTGGCCGGGCCGGGAACTTGGGACAAAAGTTCTGATCCAGTGGTCACAGCGCTCGTCCCTGTGGGAGGGAGAGATGGGTGAGTGAGACCAGAGTGGACACAGGCTTGGACTCCTTGGGCTGGACGAGGTGGGGGCCAGGGCTGTAGCTGGAGGGGGTGGGACTCTGATGCCCCTGGCCTGGCCCAGCCCAAGACAGTCCATCCCCACCACAGCAGGTGGTCCCTACCCCACCCAGCTGAGATGGGCCTGGGTCTTCCCCTCTAAGCCTACCCCTGTCTGTCACTGCCTGGTCTGCCCTGGGACATCTGACCCTGCTCAGACCCTCCCTCCAGCACCCACTGTCCTTTCCTCTTTAGGGCTGTCTCCCCTCGGTGGCCTTCCCTACACACTGTCCCCCTACCCCCAATCCCAGGCATTTATCCCTGCTCCTATCTACCCTCTGCTGCTTCCCTGTCTGTAACCTCTCCTGGGGGATTCGCCCTCCAAGGTTCCAGTCTGCTCCCTGCCAAGGACTCCTCTAGCTCCTGGGCCAACCCTGACCTGAGTCCCACACTGTCTCCTGGTATTCCAGAGCTGATCTCCCCAAACCCATCCTTCTGCTTCTTGCTCCACAGATGCTCCAGCCTCAATCCCCCTGGGTGCCAGAGCCAGAGACTCATAGGGGCTGGGCGACCCTTGGCACCCTACCATTTCTCTCTCCACCACCCCCAGAGGGACGCTGCTCAGACCCACTCCTCACCAGATCGCTTCTGTGCTGGTGCCTGAGGCCCCTGGCAGTGTGAGGGCTGCCCCCCTGCCAAGCCACTCATCTGCTGCTCAGAACAGCTGTACGATGGCTGCTTCCTGAAGGAGTGCTTCTCTCTGACTCAGGGTCACCAGCCCCTGCCGTGGACGCCTCATGCCTCCTTCTGAGGCAGGTGGCTCGTTCAAGGCCCAGTTCCAGAGGCTACCTCCCTGTAAGCCCTTGATGAAGCCCTGGGTGGCGGGGGGGGGGGGGTTCCAGGCTGTCTCTGTCTTGTTTTCTGAATGACTGTTCAGCCCCAGCACCCTCTGTGTGTCTGCTCTGAAGGGACCAATAAATGCTGATCTAATGAAGGAAGAAATGAACAAATATCTGAATCCGGTGCTGAGAAGGATGAATGACTGTCTCTCGCCTTCGGTCAGCCCTTGACTGTGACATCAGTCTGCCGCTAGACCCTCAAGCAGCCCCTCAGGTCTCCCCCACTTTCCCCAAGGAGGTGGCAGCTCTCACCTGAGCAGGGTGGAGGTGACATTGTAGCTGCGGTCTTCTTTCAGCTCGTAGGTGGTGGCGTACATCTTAAACTGGCCTTGTTTTTCCTTCTTAAATGCATTCCCTGCCAAGCCTACGATGTACCACTTCCCCTGGAACTACAGGGGGCTGTAATAGGCAGAGCCCACGGACGACCCTAGGGCCCCTGCCCTGAACCAGGCCCTGAACCAGGCCCTGAACCAGTAACTAAGCAGCAGAGCCTGGGACTGGGCATTCAGTTCCTGCACTGATGAAGCCAGTGGGAGCCGGAGGCAGCCAGGCCAGGAGGGAGCCCCGAGGATGGCAGGGAGGGGGCGACCCTGGGCAGGGTGGCCAGCTGGCCTCCCTGTGCCTCAGTTTCCTCCTCACGCAGAGGGACTAAAGGTGTCCCCACCACGCATGGACTACAGCAATTATGGGAGAGAGACTGGACCTGGGAAGGTCTGCCCAGGTGATCCTCTTGTCAGCAAGGTCGGGGTCGGTGTGGGACAATGGAGCGTGGCTTCCATCGGGGGAGCCAGGGCAGGCTAAGCTGAAGCCTGGGCGTCCTGCCTTTACCTGTCTGCTAGGACTCTTCCCCTCTCTTCCCCTCTGCCTGCACTCTTCCCTGGGCACCCCTGCAGCTCTCCCTCCAGGGCCCTTACCTGGTCAGGCTGGAAGTTGGGCTGCAGCGGGACCCTGAACAGAGGTGGGGCTGGGATCAGGTTGGGGGTGGAATCCTGGGCTTGGGTGTGCAGGGCCGCCAGCAGGCTGAGGCCCAGCCACAGGAGACCTAGGGGCATGGCTTCAGGGCTGAGCTGGCTGGCGTTCCCTACAGCACCTGAGCGGGGAAGTGAGTGCGGAGGCTGCCTGGGCAACCCTATTTATGGTCCACCTGCCTCATAGCCCCTCCCAGGGTGGAGTCATTCATATTTTGCCATATCCGGGAAGGCTGAGGCATTTGCCAGCACTCTTGCTGAAACACCTGGCAAGATTTCTGCCCCTTTCCCCGCTGGTCAGGATTGTGCAAGACCAGGGGCAGAAGGTGGGGAGCGGACACTGCCCAGAGCTCTGCACGTCTGGCAGGCACAAGGGCTCCCTCCACTCTCTCTGTGCCCCTTCCCTTCATTCTGGTCGGCTCTGTATATGGTCGGTGGTCCCCGATCAGGACAAGCTGTCATCTCTGACTTTCAGGGGCCCCTGCTCAGCCCCAGCCCAGGGTGGGTATGTGTGGTGAGACCCCCTTCCCACATCCGAGGAACACAGACAATTGCTCACCCTGGCAGCCTATGTGCTGTGGCCTGGTTCTCAGAAGGGACAGGGAAGGGTAGGGCAGCTGAGAGTGAACATTTCTGACCAGGAAGGACAGAGAGTGTGGTGTGTGCCCTGAGCTCTCGGAGCCCAGATCCTGGCCCTCCCGGGGGCCGCACACCAGGCCAGAGGCTGAAGGAAGAGCCCCTCCCCTCCTCCATGCCTCGGACCTTAGCCAACCCCTAAAGGACTTGGTCCCTGCTGTGGCCCCAGGGGATGAGACCCCAAGCTGGGCATTAGAGCCCCACGCGTGGACCCTTGGCAAAGCAGAGAGCAGGTGTTGCGGTCCCAGCGCCATGCTTGTGGGGGGCAGCATGGGGCATGCGTCTGTGCCGGGTGAGGGGCGCTGGGGGCTGGGGCCTGAAGGTGGGCTATCCACCCAGCTGCTCTGGACACCAAGTGCTTTGGGGCACAGGGAATGCAGGGACTTGGACTTGTCTTTGAGAGGTCCTTGAGGCCAGCTGCTGTCTCTGGCCACAGCCGAGCCCAGTGCCCTGGGCGTGGGACCCCAGAATTGTCCCTGCCATGGCTGATCCCAGCTTTGTCCTTGGAGGGGTGCAGTTTCCTCACTGGGGGCCTGGCCGTCCTTGGGAGGCAATGGTGGGTCCCAGGCCCTGGGCAATGTCTCCCAGATAGCTTACCACGGGGGCCAAGGCTGTCTGGATGCCTGATCTGTGGCCGAACTGAGGATCCGCTGGCCTCGCATGAGACTGACGGGGACCTCAATGGCTCTGCCTGCCTGCTGCTTGGGAATCAGCTTCCCCAGCCTAGGCTCTGGGGTGCCGAGCCCTGAGGGGAGGGGCTTTGGAGGGGTCCTGAGCTGGTGGGTAGGACACATCCTGAGGCAGAGAGGCCCCCACAGGACCCCTGCCCTCTCAGGCCCTGACCTGCCGGCCTTTCCGGGTGATGAAAGCACAGGAAGTAGAGATGAGCAAAGCCTCTTCAGGGATGTTGCCACCGAAGGCCGGGCCCTCTGCAGGCACCCGTGGCCACCCCCACCCCACCCCTTTCATCCGTGCTCGCAGCCCCAGGGCCTCTACCCCTGCTATTCTCTTTGACCTTAAAAGGTACCCTCGAGTCTGTGGTGACTCCTAGACGTTGGGGAAACTCATGGATGGAGGCTCAAAGAATTTTAAGTAGGAGAGGGACAGTACCCTGGATCACCAAGGAGCCGCTGCAGGGAATATTCTAGATTCTAAAAGTCAGGGTTGGGACTTCCCTGGTGGCACAGTGGTTAAGAATCTGCCTGCCAATGCAGGGGATACGGGTTCGAGCCCTGGTCTGGGAAGATCCCACATGCCGCGGAGCAACTAAGCCTGTGCGCCACAACTACTGAGCCTGCGCTCTAGAGCCCGTGAGCCACAACTACTGAGCCCGCGTGCCACAACTACTGAAGCCCACGCGCCTAGAGCCTGTGCTCCGCAACAAGAGAAGCCACCGCAGAGAAACCCGCGCACGGCAACGAAAAGTAGCCCCTACTCGCCGCAACTAGAGAAAGCCCGTGCACAGCAACGAAGACCCAATACAGCCAAAAAAAAAAAAAAAAAAGTCAGGATTACTCTGAAAAACAAAAAGGAATGGGTCCTAAGAAAAACACTAACTGAATGAGATAGAAGGAGGAGTGGCCTGTTCTCTTCCGTGTTTTAAGATTTCCCATCGATGTTGATGAGCAATAAATATGAAGACCTGTTCACATTGAGCGATCTCAAAAAAAATAGAAAGTCAGGGTGAGGGAATTCCCTGGCGGTCCAGTGGTTAAGACTTGGCGCTTTCACTGCTGTGGGCCCAGGTTCGATCCCTGGTCCGGGAAGTAAAATCGCGGCAAGCCGCTCAGTGTGGCCAAAACTAAAATTAAATAAAATAGTAAAATAAAAATAAAATAAAATAAAATAAAATAAAGTCAGGGTGGCCAATGCTCCCCTGGTATGAATTGGGGACGGGTGTTTGGGCCAGGTCTGCAGCATGTGAAAACCAGGGCCAGGTGCAGGAGGGGAGACGGCCCAGCTGCCCAGCTCAGGGGCCCCTGTTGGAGTCCTGATGCCTCCGGGTGCTTGCAAATCTCTGTCCACCCCCCCACACACACTCCATCAGTCTCCCCGTCTGTAAAGAGAGCTGCAGGCGGATCCTGCGAGGCCATGCAGCTGGTGCACACATGGGGGGTCTCTACAGGACGTCACCTCTGAGTTTCTGATCACACCCATGCAGGGCCCATTCTCTCTGTGCTGGCTCCAGGCCTGTCTCAGACCCACTGGCCTTGTCTATCTCTCTGTCCTTGTCTCCGTGTGGTCTTGGCCTCAGCTGACACACCTGGTGACAGCCATCTCATCACCCCTTCCTCAGCTGGCTGCCTTCTGCCTTCCCTCCTGGCCCAGCCCTGGAGATTGGCCTGGTCCAGGAGCCGAGGGAGGAGTGAAGGGGACGAGGCCTGTCCAGGGATTTGAGTCTCAGCAGTGTGCCGTGTCCCAGCCATACCTCGTGGGGGTCCAAGGATGGTCCTGGCCTTGGCTGGAGCAGAGGTCAGGCCAATCCCAGCCAACAAGAGGTGGGTTTGGGGCTGTGTGGAGCTGGGCGGCAGGAGGTCAGCCGAGGGTGCTTGCAGCTGTCTGCCTTAGGAAGGGAAAGGGTCCTGCAGGGTGGGCTGGGGATAAAGGTGAAAAGCTCTGCCCACCCTCTTCAGAGTCCAGCTGGGCTTCAGGGAAGGGTCAGCTCAACACACACACCCACCTCGCACAAGCTGCAGAACTAGGTACTGGGAGGGCTGGGTGAGGACCGTGGTGTAGACCTCCTGTTTAGACTTGGGCCGACTCCAAGGACAGGACCCTGGAGACCTCGTTCCTTGCCCAGCCCCCTCCCACTGGGCCTGCGCCCCCGGCCAAGGAAGACACTTGCAGGTTCACACTGCCCAGAGCTGGGAGCAGTTCCTGGACTCCAGGGCTTCAGAAAGTTCTGCACTGCACTCGTGGCGCCATGTGGGGCACCCCAGGTGCTTGTTTGACTCCCCTTGGCCCCCCTCTTTGTTTCCACTGTGGCCCCTGGGCTGGTCTTACAGGCCACCCCTGCCGGCTTTCCCCGCTGTCTCTCTAGGAGCTGCAGACGTCCTGAGTGAGGCCACAACAAGCCACAGGCCGCAACAAGCCACACAGGAGTCTTGGGGCCAGGCCCCTCTTGGGAGAAGCCAGGGCTGGAACTTCCAAGTCCTGCTCTGGGTCTCTTTAGCAACGGCAGGAACTTAAAAACCATCCACACGTGGCTCTCTGTGGCAAGAAGCCAGGAGAACGGTGGCTGCTCTGAATCTGTTCTGGCAGGTGCTCTCCCCCTCCACGGGCCCCAGAGGAGAAGCTCCCCAGGGACTGCAGTGGCCTGACTCCCATGGAAGGACCCAGGCCATGCAGAAGAACCCAATTCTTAAGAGGCAGGGCTGGGGCTTCCCTGGTGGCGCAGTGGTTAAGAATCTGCCTGCCAATGCAGGGGACACGGGTTCGAGCCCTGGTCCGGGAAGATCCCACATGCTGCGGAGCAACTAAGCCCATGTGCCACAACTACTGAGCCTGTGGTCTAGAGCCTGCGAGCCACAACTACTGAAGCCCGCGAGCCACAACTACTGAAGCCTGCGCACCTAGAGCCCATGATCTGCAACAAGAGAAGCCACTGCAATGAGTAGCCTGTGCACCACAAGGAAGAGTAACCCCTGCTTGCCACAACTAGAGAAAACCCACATGCAGCAAAAATAAATAAATAAATACATTTATTAAAAAAAAAAAAAAAAGAGGCAGGGCCGCATAAGAGAGGGTGAAGGAAAACAAGGAGGGTGAGGTCACGGACTCAGAGTGACATGTGCCCAAGAGACTGGCTAGTCGGGTCACATACCAATGGGAGGTCACAGAAGCTACAGCCTAGAATGGGGCTCCTGGGCTGGCACGATCTGGGCTATGCCTGGACAGAGGCTCTGTCCTCTCTCCCGTGTGAGAACCCTGGGTCTTGGCCACCTGTCCCCAGATGTCCCATAGCAACAGGGAACAGCACAGCTACCCCTAGGGTTTGCTCAGACTTGGGCCTAGGGATCCATCCAGCTCAGCCACAGACAGAAGGTTCCTGCCTGGAGAGAACTAAAGAAGAGGCTGTATAGGGACCCAGCGCAGTGAGCATCGGCTGGCAGGCCAAGACACGTGGGCCTGCCCTTACGTCCTGCCCAATCTTGGCCAGGAAGACAAAGTGAGAATTTGCCAAGTATTTTGGTGGAGGATTGGGTTACTGGGTTTCCTTCCTGTATTTGGCAAAGATGGAGCAAGCTGCCAGGTGGGCAAAAAATAGGGGTCTCTAAAACACCCCAGCCTCACTAGCCTCCAGACTCTCCCCATTCATTTCCCCATTTAATTCTGACAGATCTCATTGCAGGAAACACTAACCATTATTGTTATTTTACAGATGGGGAAACTGAGGCTGCAGAAGGGGAGAAGGGAGCTGATGGTTCTCTCTCCTTCCCCCCCTACCCCCACCCCCTGCAGTGCTGTGTAGGCAACAGGCCGCTTTGTAAGCAAGTCACATTCGCCAGGGCTCCAGGCCACACCAGCAAAGGTGCCTGGGGTTGCTGACTCAGCAGGGCGGCACGCCCACCCAGACAGCCCCTCCTGCCAAGCCAAGACGGTCCACTCCCGGCCCCGGCCCCTTAGGAGTCTCCGTCTCCACATGGGCTGAAAGAAGTGTCTGGAGCAAATCCCAATCCCAAAGGGCGAGTGACCTGAAGCGGCCTCAGTTTCCCCATCTGTAAAACGGGGCCTGTCGCCCACAGTTCTCGAAGGCTGCGGTTTCCAGCGACCCGCTCGCAGGTGCTCGTCCCAAACCCCCGGAGGGCGCTTGCTGCTCCGGAACCACCCTGGGACGGGGGGATGGGAGGGCTCTGCGGTTCCTTCCCGGTCCCTATCCCGGCCCCGATTCCCCTTCCCAGGAGGACACCCCAGAGAAAGCAAAGTCGTTTCAGCAGCCCCCCTGGGTCACCTGCTTCCTCGAAGCCGTCGTCCTCGCCTTCCGCGCCCGCCTCCACCGGCATGCCCAGGTCCCCGTTGGGGCCCGACATTGTGGGCTCGGGCGCCGCAAGGGCAGCGCGAAGACGGGACACAGCGATTGTAGCACAGAAAGCCGGCACAGGGCGGAAGGTGGAGGTGATGGGTGGAACTCGGGACCAGCTGGGCTGAATGCCACAACTGAACGCGCCCGGGCCCCGCCCCCACCCGCTGTGAGACTCCGCCCCACGTCCCGCCCCACTCAGAGCCTGGTCCCTGTCGCAGCCCAGCTCTTGCGACTCATCCCGGGAGCGGAGATTTGTGCCCGCCTGGCCTTCAGACTCCGCATCGCCCCGCCCACAATCTGTCCAGCCTTCAGATCCCCATCTACTCCTCGAGCCCCACCCATCTCCCGGCCGCCGGGAGGGGCCATCCCGGGGCTGCCCGCCGAGAAGCCTAGGTAGTTGAGCCTGGGGCCCTCAGTTTGGGCCAAGGAGTCCGACAGAGGGGCGGGAGGGCTTGGAATCCCCACTCCGCCCTATCCTGCCGCTGGGCACCTGCGGGTCGGCGACTCGGCGCCTTCGGGTGGGCGAAATAAATATGAGACACGTGGTTTCTAAGGCCCCCTGTGTGTATGGAAAATTTTATGGTTCGGGCCACAGAAGAAACGGTGCAGCGGTGCGGGAGGGCAGAAAAAGCCCGATTCGAGGATTCCCACCTATTGTGGGTCGGGCTGGGCGGTTTCTGCGACTCTCCTGGACCCGACGCCGTGACGCTTTCCCTGATAGTCTGAAGGGTTCACTCTCTTTCGATTGGGTGCGTAATACGGATGACGCTGACGGCCACATGGCGAGCTACGTGGCCGAGTTCCTGCGTTCGTCTCCGGGTCACCACCGAGACCAGTTACATCTACACTTTAGAAGCCGGGGCATTTAGCAGACATCCCTAGGTGTGTTTCTTCGGCTCTGACGGATGTGTGGAACTGGGCTCCGAGGACTCACGCCCAGTCCCACGAGAGCTGGCCCTCCCCACTTGGCATCACTGTCACTCCGGCAACCTGCAGGGCGCCGGAGACCTGCTCCTTTAAGAGGAGCCTGAGCCCGGGCCATCTTTGTTTCTCGCGCCCTCCCGCTGCGCCGGCGGAGCAAACATGGCCCACGCTGTGCGGGCGCTGTGGCCCGGCGGGCTCGCTCTGACCTGGAGGCTGGGCGGTCGTCCCGCGCTGGGACTTCCCGCGCAGAGCCGGGCCGGCTTAACCGGGGCGGCGGGAGGCCCGGGCCCCGCCGCCACCACCCGCAAGGGGGCCCCACGGCTCCTGGGGGCGGCGGCGCTGGCCCTGGGAGGAGCCCTGGGGCTGTACCACACTGCACGGTGGCACCTGCGCGCCCAGAACGTCCGTGCCGACCTCTCAGCCGCGCAGGTAAGCCCGGGTCGGACCAAGCCTTGGGTAGGGGCGTTCGGGTCAGCGCCGAACTTCGGGACTTCTGGGAACCGGCGGTGTCAGGAATCGCCTCCTCCGTCCGCTCTTAACCTTGGACCAGTGACTTGGTTTTAAGCCCTCGAGCCCTCAGCGTCCTCATCTGTGAAATGGGGCGCTACTGATGCCTGCTGACTAGAATTCTCGTTGTTTCAAAGTCGTTTTTCTAACGTGTTTTAAGACTTTTTGATGGAAAGATTTGGAGATCACTGAAAAGGGAAAGCCTCTTGTACAGTGGATGGCTTTACAAACATTTTATCGTGTTCCTGCCACTGTCTCCAAATCCCGAGCTTGTGTATTTATTAGTACTGTTATTAGTATTTTTACGGAACTGATGACCCTTAGACTCCAGGCCCTGAGACACGGAGGAACAAGGGTATGTCCCCCAAGCCGGGTGGTGGCCCAGCTGCCCTTGCGATGCTTTGTACACAGCACCAGCACCCCACACACACACACACCCCCACAGGCGCCCCTTTCCTGAACCCATGGGAACAGGAACGGTAGATGGGGAGTGGAATTCCGTGTCTGCCTGCCCGCCCACCTCCATGGCCCAGCCTCAGTCTCTCATCTCTGAACAATGGGGGGGCGGTACTGCAGCTGTGGCTTTCAAACATGAATATGCTGTAAGCTCTCGTGAGGTGCTCCTGCTCTATGCAGGCCAGTGGCCCAGATATAACGCTCCCCGCTTGTAGATTTGAGGTAGACCCCTCTCGGAAACGCTGGGCTCTGCCTCCACACCCCTTGAAGGGGTCGGGGTGGGCACTCCCAAGTTGAAACAGTTGCATCTGGGGGGGCACACCTGGCGGTGTCTGAAGTTCCCTTGGGACAGGAAGGAGAGGAGAGATGTCTGTCTAGCGTTGGACAGAGATGAGAAAATTCCTCCTACACAGAACAGACTTTCTACCTGGGGAGCCCACTGGATGGGCGCTTGGCTGTCCACTGCAGGAGCCTGCTGCCCACCTCCCTTCACCTCCCTTTCTCCCTGTCACCCATCCCCCATTTCTCCTGAAGTTCTCAGGTCATCCTAGAAAACTCTCCTGGGAAACTTTTGCTTGGGGGTGGGGCCTGGACCTGGGGGCGGGGCCTGGGCACCAGGCCTCAGAAGCGCCCTCCTCTGCTCCTCATCCAGCTCTCCCTGTCCAGCCGCCTGCAGCTGACTCTGTACCAGTACAAAACGTGTCCCTTCTGCAGCAAGGTCCGCGCCTTCCTAGACTTCCACGCCCTGCCCTACCAGGTGGTGGAGGTGAACCCTGTGCGCAGGGCCGAGATCAAGTTCTCCTCCTACAGGAAGGTGCCCATCCTGTTGGCCCAGGAAGGAGACAGCTTGGTGAGCCTTGGGGAGCTCCCTCCCCGCCCCGTTGTCCAGGCTTGTCCTGAGTTGGGCCCTGCTCTGCAGCCCTGGAAGGAACTTGGGCTCTCCGAGCCTCGGCCGGGGCTTATGAACCCGTGAGTCTAAGGGAGACAGAGGACCACAGAGCTTAACAACGTGGCTTCTGAGGTCAGGGTGGACTGGGTTCAAGGTGGGGCTCTGTCACTCACTGGCTGTGTGACTTGGGGCCAGTCACTTAGCCCCTCTGGGTTTGCTTCGTTAATCAACGGAGAACCATACTCTCCAGGGTGTAGGGCTTGGCTCCTAGTACGTAGCTTCTGAGTCTTCCCGGCCCCTCAGTGCCCAGGAGGCCAAGCGGGTGAGTGGGCGGGGCTCAGATCCTGGGTCCTCCCCACATTCTCCTCCCCATTAGCCACATTTGGGTCTCCCTGACTCGGGACAGGCTTCCCTGAGGGCGGGGAGTGGGTCCTGGGGGAAGGGAAAGCTCAGTGGGCATCGATTTTAGGGGTGAACCTCCAGGGACAGACAAACAATGCCCAGGTTCCACCTGACCAGCTTCTGCAGAGTGCTTGGGTGTCAGGATTAAGAGCCCCTGGTGATCCTGCCAGTGGCCAGTCAGCCAGTACCCCCCGCCCCCCACAGTCTTGATCTAAACCATCCTCTTCTCCAGCAACAACTGAACGACTCCTCTGTCATCATCAGTGCCCTCAAGACCTACTTGGTGTCGGGGTAAGGAGCCCCTGAGGCCCAGGCTGGCGCTGCATCTCATCCTGTCTCCTATCTCAGGGAGGCCTCCCCTAGGTTCCTGCATGGGAGTGGGGTGGAGCTGCTGCTTAGATTTCCAGGATGGGCCACGGGCATCACTCTGAGACTCCCCCTTCTTCCGTGCATCTCCCTCTGTTGGGGAAGTGCTTCTGGTATCTGCCCCAAGTCCCTCTTGCTGCAGGACCTCCTGTGTCACCCACAGGAGGGTGGGAAAGCTTTTGTGGGTCAGTCCTGGGGCTGCATCAGGCTGGGGTAGATATTCATCCCGAGGAGGTGAGGGCTGAGTCTCCTGGAGGAAGAGGGAGTCAGGGTGAGGCTCTGGATATCTCCCAAAGGCAGCGCCTGGAAGACATCATCACCTACTACCCACCCATGAAAACTGTGAACGACCAGGGCAAGGAGGTGACCGAATTCTGCAACAAGTACTGGCTCATGCTGGATGAAAAGGAGGCCCAGCGGATGTATGGTGGGAAGGAGGCCAGGACGTGAGTGGGGCCAGGGCCGGCCCTGGGGGTGTGGGGAGGGGCTGGTCTTCCCCAGAGGGGACCAGGCTGCGCGAGATGCTGTGAGCCAGGAGCAGCATGGGAGACCACGAGGGCTGGGGCTGAGCCACAGGCGTGACTGACTCTCCTGCGGACCTCCTGCTTCCGTCTGTACGCTGGGCTGTCGAGATAGTGCGTCTGCTCCCTCAGCTCCCAGGCCCTGGCTCAGGGAGCCCACCTGGCCCACCTTCTGTCCCCCCTTGCCCGCAGGGAGGAGATGAAGTGGCGGCAGTGGGCAGACGACTGGCTGGTGCACCTCATCTCCCCCAATGTGTACCGCACGCCGACCGAAGCCTTGGCCTCCTTTGACTACATTGTCAAGGAGGGCAATTTCGGGACCGTGGAGGGCGCCATGGCCAAGTACATGGGCGCAGCTGCCATGTACCTCATCAGCAAGCGGCTCAAGAGCAGGTGACGGTGCACACATGTGTGTGTGCGCTCGTGTGTGTGTGTACGCTCATGCGCGCGTGCACCTGGGGGCCTGCCCTCCCCAAGTCCCCAGCGTTAGCCAAGCTGAAACTCAAACCCAGAACCCCTGATTGCCTCCCCCAGCCCAGGGCAAGCAGGGCTGGCCTGGGAGTCCAGAGCTGGGTCTCTGCCTTGTACCTTCCTCTGTTTCCCTCTCCATGGTTGGGTCTCTTGTCCCGCTCCATCCCCCGAAGTAGCCTTGGCCCCCGGGCCTTCTCGCTCCCCCCACCTGGGCCAGGTTTCGGAGTTCCCCTGATGGACCTCCCCCATTCCTACCCAGGCACCGCCTCCAGGACGACGTGCGTGAGGATCTCTACGAGGCTGCCAACAAGTGGGTGGCAGCTGTGGGCAAAGACCGGCCCTTCATGGGGGGCCAGAGGCCGAACCTGGCTGATCTGGTGAGTGTGGTGGTGTCAGAGGGTGCACAGACCAAAGGGTCTGTCCTTGGGGTTGGGGAGGCCCAGGCAGGCAATACCTACGTCTCACAGCTCCTCCATCCCAGAGGCATCTGCCTCCACTGGTTGTCAAGGGCTTAAGGAAAACCAGTGCTCCAGGCTTCTGCCCAGCAAGGTTCCTGGGACAGTGTCTTGTTGGCCTGACTTCAATGCCAATCCTTGAAGCAGTCCTACAGCCAGGGTAGAATATATTGATTGCAAGGCTCTGGTCTTGGAGCGAGTGGTGGGGTCCGCTCTTCCCGAATCCTACAGCCAACCCACACGCTTCATTCAAAGCCCTGCGTGCAAAATTGGCCCGTCAGTGGGTCACGGGGCTCCCAGAAAGGGGAGGTGATGGGCCCAGGGCACACACCGGGCAGAGGGCGGGGCAGGCATGGACACCCCCTCTGTACCCGCCCCCCTCCCCCAGGCAGTGTACGGTGTGCTGCGTGTGATGGAGGGTCTGGAGGCCTTCGACGACCTGATGCGTCACACTCAAATCCAGCCCTGGTACCTGCGGGTGGAGAAGGCCATCGCTGAGGCCCCCCAGTGAACTGAGCATCCCTGCCAGGAGGAGGGAGGGAACAGTGGAAGACACCGGCTGTGGGGGACCAGGGCCGCTGGGCCAGCACCTGCTGATGCTGTGATACAGTGCAGCAGGGGACAGGATCATTCGACCTCTTGCCCACCCACCCTAACTGCCCCCTCGCTTCTAACACTGGACGTCTGCTGGAGCCCTGGGGCGCTGGGGGACAAAGCCCAGGCTCAGTTTCCATTCACAAATGTACCCCCGCCCCCTGGGGCATGGAAGGCTACCTCCCTCACCAGCTGGACCCCCTCCTGGGCCTCCCTGCTCTTTAGCCTTCTCTGGGGCTCTCAAGGCTGCCGTGTTTACACCCCGTGGGTGGGAATCAGGTTGGGCTCCTGCCCTGGGCAAGGGAAGTAGGGACCGTCCGGTTTGGGGAGGCCCCATCCCTGGCTCCCCCTGGTTCCTGCTCTTCCCAGGTGTCCCCAGGACTGTGTGTCATGTTCACAATAAAGAAAAGGTTTGCTGCTCCCCGCGTGGCGGCACCATAGTGGAGGTCCGCAGCCGGTAAATACGGTTTGTCCAGTGCTTACTAAGTGTCAGGCCTGGGTGAAAGGCTCAGTGGGCTTTGTGTCCCATAACCCCTGGGACACGGCCATGGGATGTGCAGCAGGGAGGTGCAGAGATGGCCCAGGGTGCAGGTCCAGTTCTGCTCCCCACTGACCGTGGGGCTCTGGGCAGGGGCACCCCTCTCGGCCCGAGTCTCCTCATCTGTCAGATGGGCACAATGGTGGTCCCCACCTCAAGGGGAAGTTGTGAGGGCTTGATGACAGGATACAGGTCACGTGTGCAGAAGGGTGCCTGGTGCAGCAGGGGCCAGGGTTGTTCCAGTCTTGCTCTGGAGACCAGGAGACGAGGGTGCAGAGGACACAGTGCCTTCCAGGGGCCCCTCTGGCAGCACAGAGCCACCCAGGGCTTCAAATCCCAGGCCTGGCATTTCACAGTGGTGGGGGGGTGGGGGGGACGCTGGAACAGGGGGCTATAGAGAGAAGCGGTTCTGGGAATGAGGCAGGGCTGTGGGGTCCCTGTTCCCCTGGTTTCAGCAGATGAGGGGCACACTGGTCTGCTGACGTGGCCCTGCAGAGGCCCGACAGGCAGCCAGTGAGCTGAATTCTACCTCCTGGGCCCTCCCTACTGTGCAGTGACTGGGCAACCCTCTCAGGAGAGTTTAAATTTTTTCTTTGTTAATTTTTTTTTAAAAAAATTATTTTATCTATTTGTTTTTGGCTGCGTTGGGTCTTCGTTGCTGTGCACGGGCTTCTCTCTAGTTGTGGCAAGCAGGGACCACTCTTCGTTGTGATGCACAGGCTTCTCATTGCGGTGGCTTCTCTTGTTGCAGAGCATGGACTCTAGGCCCACGGGGTTCAGTAGTTGTGGCACGCGGGCTCAGTAGTTGTGGCTTGCGGGCTCTAGAGCGCAGGCTCAGTAGTTGTGGTGCACGGGCTTAGTTGTTCCGTGCGTGGCATGTGGGATCTTCCCAGACCAGGGCTCAAACCCGTGTCCCCGGCATTGGCAGGCGGATTCTTAACCACTGTGCCACCAGGGAAGCCCTGTTAATTTTTTTAAAACATAAAAACAATTCATGGTCTTTGGGGACTTCCCTGGCAGTCCAGTGGTTAAGACTCCATGCTCCTAATGCAGGGGGCACGGGTTCAATTCCTGGTCGGGGAACTAAGATCTCACAAGTTGCATGGCGTGCCCAAAAAAAAAAAAAAAAAATTCATGGTTTTTGTATTAGCAAACATTCAAATAAGGTAGAAGCGACAAGCACTCTGGAGGCAGACAGTGTCATTTTGGGAGCAGTGGCCTCAGCTTCTGCAGGGCTGTCTGCCACCTGCTTGTTTTTGTTCCCATGGCGAGCATCTGTCCTTGTCACCGTGTCACACTGGCTGGGTCTTCATGGCTGCAGAGTGCTCCTTCCTCTGGGAGGAAGGAGAGAAGCTGAGGCCTGAGGCCACACCAGTCTGGGTTGAGGAGCCGTGGAAGCTGCCTCCGTGGGGCCCACAGGTGTTGAGGTCTCCCGAGTCACCGCTGTGTCCAGGATGCAGTTCCCCCTTCATTGATCGGCCTTTAAGTCCCAAGGCGCCTTGGCTCCAAGGACCTGCGTTGGCCTGTGGACCCCAGAGCCTCCCTCAGCGGGGCAGGAACTAGGCCAGGAGCACCTCGGGGCTGCATCCCTGCCCCCCTCCCCACTTTGCCTGCTCTTCACAGACAGCCTTTTCCTTGTCACCCCCCAGGGTTACTTGGTGCTTTTCCAGCTGCTCAAGGAGGCCGACTCGCCTTTCTCTGTCTCAATCCCAAATTCCCCAAAGGGAGCATTTGATGTTACCTGCTTGGGATGAGGCGTCCACCTTCAGTCCATGGCACCGTGGCCTGGGGAGAGTCTCATGTCCCATAGCCCCACCCTGTGCTTCCTGCCCTTTCTGCTCCCTGCTAAATCCAGTGATCATGTCTTCCTCTTGAGGCCTGGTCTGGCTAAGGAGGTGCCAGGGGCAGGCCAGACCCCAGCTACTCTTCACCACCCCTCTCCTTGTTTTCACAGAGATGTTTTCTTCTGTCTTTGCATTTCTCAGAGGAGGATATAGTTGATGGCAGAGCCATGCCGGGGATAGGGGCCTCACTCCTGACTGGGGCTTTATCCCTGGGGCTGCAGCAGGCAGAGAGGAGCCTGCCCACACCCTCCTCACCCACCTCCACTAAATGGTCACCTTGATGAAAAGTCACCTTGATGAAAAGGACTGTGCTAACTAGACCCATTCCCTGTGACGGGCTGGAGAATGGCCAGTCAATGCAAGGCCACCACGGGGCACTGAGTCCTGCTTCTCTCATGGAGTATTCCCCCCCCACCCCCACCCCCCCGCGCCCAGGTGACAACCTTGCCTCAGTTACCTTTTCCCATAACCAGCAGAGGGCGGTAGAAGATGCAAAAGCCCTGTCGGGGATGGCCACAAGATCTGGTGCTGCCACCTTGTGGCAAATTCTGGGATTGCACCTTTGGGCCATCTTCATTTTCCAGGGACTCTATTTGCCCATCTGTAAAATGGGTTTAGCATGCAAAGTGCTGAAGATGGGTAGGTAGGAAAAGTCACACCTTTCAGGGGAAAAGGCCGCAAGCTAGGAACCCTTGCTCCATCTTGGTAATGCTTAGGTTATGGCTTGTGCCTGTGGGCATTGGTAGCAGCAGAAGGCCTGAAGTGGGAACTGTGCAATTGTTTGCTGTGACCTTGGGCAAGCCCCATCCTTGCCCATCCGTGGGCAAGCTCTCGGAGGTCAGTTACCCTTCATGGGGTTGTTGAAATCAGGGATGGGAAGGTTGCACAAAGTTGATGTGCATTGTTGATGTGTGAGGGGTGTTTTTCTGCAGCCGGTGGGGTCTGCTGTCTCTTCTCAGAACGCACTCCCTGCTGTTTCCTGCTGGGCTCCTGGAGTTCACGGCCAAGTGCTCCAGGAAGTAAGAAGGGAAGAGAGCCGTGAGAATGGCGAGATCCCTCCTCCCTGGGAGTCAGGGAGGGCTCCCTCAGGAGAGCAAGCCACAGCAGGGGCTTTAAGGATTAGGATTCTGGTTCACTATTTTTGTTAGATTATTAAATTTAAAATTTTCATTTTGATTATGCAAGTAATTGTTCATTGTGCATAAATAGAGCTTGTGGATAAGCAAAAAGATACCAGTTATTCACAGACCCATCACTGAGATTTAAAAATTTAAAAAGCTTTGAGACTTCCCTGGCAGTCCAGTGGTTAAGACTCCACGCTCTCAATGCAGGGAGCACAGGTTCGATCCCTGGTCGGGGAACTAAGATCCCACAAGCTGCGCGGCGTAGCCAAAAAAAAAAAAATTTTTTTTTTGGAGAATAGCCTTCTAGTTATTTTTTATGTATCTGCATATAGTGTGTATGTGTGTGTATATATATATATATATATATACACACACAAAATATTTTATATTTATATATATAATTTATATTTTATGTGCAATATTTATATCTAACAGTTAAATGGGGCCTATTTTGTGGCAAGCACCATTTTAAGCACTTTATGCATATTACCTCATTTAATCCTTTCAACATCCCTATGAGGTAAGTACAAATATTCCCATTTTACAGATGAGGAAGCTGAGGCATCAGAAAGGTTAAGTGAATTGCCTGGTGTCACACAGTAAATGGCACAGGCAGGATTTGAACCCAGATCTCCTGGCTCCAGAGTCGATGATCTTAATCACAATGTCACATTACTTCTCTCTCTCTCTAGATACATATTTTTTGAAATAAAAATTCAGATCACACAGTAGCTCCTGAATCACATTCCAGATCAGTGACTGTTCTCCCTCACCATTTCTAATGACTGTTCCACAGTATGCCATGCTCCACTGGATGACTCTTCCCTAATTTTTTTAACCAGTCCAATGGGAAGGATGTGGACGGGCAGAAGTGTCTAATGGGGAACAGACGTGGTAGTGGGGGGATGGTGTGGTGTGGGCTGAATAATGGCCCCCAAATATATCCAGGTCCTAATCCCTGGAACCTGGGAACGTTACCTTATGTGGTAAAGACACTCTGTAGGTGTGATTAAATTAATGATTTTGAGATGGAGAGATTTTCCTGGATTATCCAGATGAGCCCTAAATGTAATCACAGTCCCTTTATAAGAGGGAGGCTGAGGGAGGTTTGACTAAAGAAGAGGAGATGTGAGAACAGAAGTGAGAGGTTGGAATGACGCCAGGAAGAGGTCGAGAGCCAAGGAAAGCAGCCAGCCTCCAGAAGCCAGAAGAGGCAAGGAAATGAATTCTCCTTGAGAGCTTCTGGAAGGAACCAGCCCTGTGGGACGCCCTGATTTCGGCTCAGGTGAGATTGATTTTGGATTTCTGGCCTCTAGAACTGTAAAGGAATAAATGTGTGTGTGTCTGTGTGTGTGTCTCTGTGTGTGTGTGTGTGTGTGTGTGTGTGTCTGTGTGTGTTTCGCTGTGCCACGCAGCATGCGGGATCTTAGTTCCCTGACCAGGGATCTAACCTGTGTCCCCTGCAATGGAAGCACGGAGTCTTAACCACTGGACTACCAGGGAAGTCCTGCTTTTGTGTTGTTTTAAGATGCCACGTTTGTGACGATTTGTAGCAGCAGCCGTAGGACACTAATACAAATGGTACAGACCAGTGTAGTCAGGGAAGAGAAGCGGCTACAGGGAGCCAGGTGACCTGGGGGCAAGTCCCTTGCCCTGTGTCAGTTTCCTCCTCCCTAAAATGAGGGGCAGGGGCTGGGCTCTTTGGTGCAGCAGGGGACCCCCAACCCTGGCAGGCGTGGGTGGAGCCAGCTCATGGGGCTTTCACAGCTGCCGTGGGGAGATAATGTTTGGTCCTCAGCCACAGGGACCGTGCTGAGCGGAGATGGCAAATGGCCCGAAGAGACTGTTCCTTTGTGCCGCTCCCCCGCCAACCTCTGTGTTATGGGACGCTGACAGCAGGAGAGGCCTTAGGCTTGCCTGGCCCCTGGGGGCTGGGGTGGGCCTCTGGCCTTCTTGTTTCCTTCCTGCACTCCTGCATCACTCCCCTCCTGCTGGCCTTCCCACCCAGCACTGGCCAGCCTCTCCAGCCACTATAACTGGGACTCGCTGGTCTGCTCTTGCTTCTTGGCCCTGGAGGGCAGGGACCAAGGTCCACGCCTGGGCAGAGGGGCCTGGCAGGCAGGCTGTTCCTCTTCTCACCCTTCCCCTACATTCCAACCTGCCCAGACCAGCGAGATGCGGACTGGGGACAGCGTGGCCAGAGCTGAGGTTGAGAACAGGGCTTCAGAGTCAGCAAAAGTGGTTTGAATCCCGGCTCAACATGTGCCCTTTTCTGGGGGGTGGGGGGACGCTATGGCTTGTGGGATCTTAGTTCCCTGAACAGGGATCGAACCCGGGCCCTCAGCATTGAGAGTGAGAAGTCCTAACCACTGGACCGCCAGGGAATTCCCAACATTTGCCCTTTGTATGAACCGGAGGAGTCCCTTCCAGCTCTGAGCTGTAAGGCAAATATTGTGCCCATCTTGCTCGTGAGGAAACTGAGGCTCAGAGAGGCATGAGATTTGCCCAGGATCACGCCGCCAGGTGCCAGGATTCAAGCACAGGCCTGCCCCACTTTTCTCCGGCTCTCTGTGGCCTCCTGGCCAGGAGAGCAGCCAGACGCCAGGTGTCACCTACCTGAGGTGAGGCAAGGAGCACCTGCCCCTCAGTGAAGGTCCCTGCAGGTGGGTCGTGGCGTGGTTCCAGGCCGCTGGGCCTGCTCTGGGGGCAGGGGCCCCAACAGAGCCCATGGCATCTTCACCCCCCAAGCATGCAGCGGGAGTGGGGTCCTCTGACCTGCCTTCGAGGCCGCGTCACCTGCTCACCGTGAGGCCTTGGGCGAGTCCTTTCCCCTCCTGGAGTCTTAGTTTCTGCCTCTGTAAAATGGGGACATGGCGGCAGCAGCACTTGTGCCCTGTGTTTGCAGAGCCCCAGCTGGCGCGCAGCGATGGCGCTCCCATGACTAAGAGATGAGAAGGTCTGGCTTCAGAAAGGAAGCACGAAGAGGATGGGCCAGATCCCACGGTGGGAGCTGCCCCCACCCCCATCCCATGCCAGAAATCCCAGGCCTCCTCACCCCGGGAAGGAGGGAGGGGGGACTGGAATGAAAAGCATTTAGGGGAAATCACTCTGTGAGTTTGGAATCCAGGATGGGGCAGGGGAGCTGCGAGATAAAACTCTTTATTAAGGACCAGCCATTTCCGTTTCCTGTCTCATTTCAACTTTCCAGCAGCCCTCCCAGGCTCGTCTGGAGGTAGGACGGAGGTCTGAAATGCGTCTCGCTGGGCTAAAATCAGGGTTGTCAGCAGGGGAGCGTTCCTTCCGCAGGCTCTCCAGGACTTGGTCCTTGCCTTTTCCAGTTTCTAGAAGCCGCAGCATTCCTTGACTCGGGCCTCCTTCCTCCATCTTCAAAGCCAGCGACCTCGGGCTGAGTCCTCGCCCGCCTCCCCGCCTCTCCCTGCCTCTGTCTCCCACGTGGCAGGATCTTGTGACTCCATTGGATCCCCCTGGATAATCCAGGCTACTCTCCCTATTTTAAGGTCAGCTGATTAGCAACCTTAATTCCATCCGTGACCTTAATTAGCCTTCGCCATGCCACCTAATTCACAGGTGGTGGGGGTTACGACGTGGCTGTCTTTGGGAGGGGGTATAGTTCTGCTTCCCACACCATAGAACATGTGGATGGGTTTTATCCGATTAGTAACTATTCGTTAAGCATGTAGTGGGTGCCGGGCACCTACTGGGAGCAGCAGTGAGAAAGCCAGCCGGTACTCCCACCCTCTAGTTAGCGGGGAGAAGTGCAAGGGAGAAGAACAAACGGCGTGGAACAGGGCTGCCATAGGAAGCAGGGTGGCCAGCGACAGCCTCTGTAAGAAAGTGACATTTAATTAAAGACTGGAAGGAGGGATGAAGGAACAAAGGAGGGAGGTTGGCTTGGTGACACATCAAGTGTCACCCACCTCAGAGCACCTCCCAAAATTAACTTCTGTGCTGGAGAAGCCCCACTCCCAGCTGGAAGGGACTGAGGACCTGGGAACCTGGGACCCGGCCACCGTCCCAAGGAGAAGCCTGGACGGGGGCGGGCGGGGGTGGGGCGGGGACGACCAACTTGACAAGACCCAACCAATGGTTGGGAAATGGTTTATGCCCGTTACCCTGGTAACAAGCTGAGGCAACTGGCATATTTGTTTCCTGTGGCTGCCATAACAAAGCACCATGAACTTGGATGGCCGCAAACAATAGAAATGAATTCTCTCACAGTTCAGGAGGCCAGAAGGCAGAAATCCAGGTGCCAGCAGGGTTGGTTCCTTCTGGAGGGTCTGAGGGAGAAATCGTTCCTGCCTCTCCCCTCGCTTCAGGTGGCTGCCTGCAATCCTATTTTTTTTGGCCGCACCCGAGGCTTGCGGGGTCTTAGTTCCCTGACCAGGGCTCGAACCCGCACCCCCTTCAGTGGAAGCATGGAGTCTTAACCACTGGACCACCAGGGAAGTCCCAATCCTTGGCATTTTCTGACATGTCGATGCATCACTCCAACCTCTGCCTCTGTCCTCACGTGGCCTTCTCCCTGCGTGGCGCTCTCTTGCCTGTCCAGATTTCCCTCTTTTATAAAGACACCAGTCATTGGACTTAGGGCCCACCCTCACGCAGGATGACCCCATCTTGACTTGATTACGTCTGCAAAAACCCTACTTCCAAATCAAGCAACGTCTGAGCTTCCCGGTGGACAAGAATTTTGGGGAGACACTGTTGAACCCAGCACAAGTGGTATATGCGTTTCACGCAAGGGCACACTTCTGTGTCTCCCTACAGCCTCTGAATGCCAGAGCCCCCTGGCACGTTCCCCAGGCTGCTTCATACAGTGCCCCACCAGCCAGTGGCACCAAGGGCTGTCAGTGGGGGGATGGGGACGGGGGTGTCGAGTTATTTAATGAACATTTCATTGAGCACTCTGTGCACTGGGCACTGCTAGAGGTACAACTGCAGACACATTCCCTGTTCCCAGAAAGCGGATAAAGAATGTCCAGGGGGGCCCTCCAGCATCTCTACGTCAGAAGGATGGGCAGGAACCAAATCTGAGGCTGGGGAGGGGCACCCAGTGAAGTGAAGAGAGGCACAGTGGTGTCTGGAGGTGCTTCAAGCAGGAGACAAGGGGTCAGCTCGGCTCGACATGGGCTGAATCAGGTGAGGGCTGAGGAAGGACCAGACTCACTATCCCCTGGGGCACTGGAGACCTGTCAGAGCACCCCAAATACAATGACCATCCATTCTAAAGAGGGAGTGCGTCCAGAAGCCCAGAGCGGGTAGCTACTCTGAGGGGTAGCTTTCTCATGTTCTCTCATGAGAAAAAGGGATTTGTATTCTAACATGTAAACAGCCCCATGCCGCCCAAGCCCAGGTCAGGAAAACCACGGCTCCATCATCAGCTCTGAAACAACTTTATTAGAAGGCTGTTTTAAATGACAACTTCCAATTCTTTCTTAATTTGCTTTGTCACCAATTCCAGTTATAACTCTATTTATATATAACAATAAATCTTGCATTGATCTTTGCATCCTATTTAAATTGTCCTCATCAGGCCGTTCTGGTGAATGGAAGTGTGGCTGTGCAGTTGCACGCTGACCAGCATTACTGAGCAGGGGTAGCGGGGGGCCCAGGACAGAGGGAGCCCGCTTCACAGGTACGGGTGGGGAGCCGGCCGCCCTCTCCTCTGGCCCCCACCCCAAACTCACAGTGATAGGCACCTCACTGCCTTGTCTTTCAAAAACGGTGAATAAAGAAATCCCTCCCAGTCTAAGAAATGATTTGGACTTCCATCCTGAACAGGGTTGAGATTTCCCCCCCTCTTCCTGGCCCCTGATCAAACCCTCAGATCCTAAGGCTTCCTAGGTGCTGGCCCTGCCCTGACCCGCCGAAGGACCGTCTCTCCGTGATCAGGGCCCTTCTGCCTTCTTGCCTTTCTTCTGTCGCCAGTTCCGAAAGAAATTTCTTTGGACAGACATGGTGCAGCAGCGAGAAGGGTCACTGCCACGGCCCCCTCCTTCCTCTTCCCACCCCACCTCACAGGTGTTGGGAAGGTGCAGTCAACCAGGAACATAAATATGAATAAAAAATGAACTTGAAAATGACAGGCTATTAATTAAACACATCTATAAAAATAGTTAGGACATAACTCTGTTCAAATAAATACAAAATAAATAGGCTCCCAGCAGTGTGATACGTTGCGTCAGTGGAATGTGAGGCTGGTCCCACTTTGCCCCAGTTGGGATTGGACACGAATCCCCGGGGCGTCAGAAACAGACTTTAACACGGTCGGCCGAGCCACTGGCTCTCTTTGTCTTCTCCCTGGAAGAGCAGAACTTGTACATTTGTCCGGCTTGTCTTTCTGAACAAAACCCTTTTTCCAACAATACATAATTAAGGCCTTGATCACCTTTTCCTTCTCTCACCAGGGCGTGCAGACTCAGGGCAGAAACTGCCCTTCCTGCTTCAACACAATGCCCACTGCCCTCATGCCAGCGGGAAGGGAGAGGGAGTTAGTTCTGAGCTGGTGCCAGTCCTGCCAGGGGCCGGGGCCCGCTCGGAGCCCCACGAGCCCCCCAGCAGCAGGGAGCAGAGGCCCTCTGGGTCCCAGGACCCATGAAGCCATGCGCCAGGACGCCAGGCAGCCTTGCCCTCGTCACGCACACGGGCATCCAGGTGCCCGTCTGCGGAGCAGCTCAGAAGCCAGACTCCTCCCTCTTCCCTGCCAGTGGCTGCGCTGCCGGTTGGGAAGTCGGCCTTAGGTCAGGTAGAACCACCCTTCCCCACGGACTGGGCGGAGAGGAGCAGCGTGGCGGGGGGAGTGGGCTGCGGGCCCTCCTCCTACCATTTAAAACAGCAGCAAGGAAGGAAGCAAGGTGGGCCCGGGGAGGACGCTCAGCAGGCCCGAAGGCGCCCCGCGCCAATGGTCTGGCTGCGAGGACGCGATGGAAGAACTAAGCCAGCCTCCCAGCCCAGCTATTCGGCAGGCAGCACAGGAAATGTCCTGTCCCCACGCACGCGAGCCTGTGTCCTGCTGAGCCCTGGACCCTCAGGAACACCCACAGGTCTTCCCTGGAATGGACCCGAGGGTCAGCCAGGGTCAGCAGGACAGACCCAGCGGGCCTGCCGGCTCTGCCCCCACCCCTGCAGGTGCGTCCCAGGGTCTTCACAGCTTGGCTTAAGTCAGCTTAGTGTTGGCACATTCACAGAATGAGATGGCTCCACATCCCGGGGCTGCAGGCCCAGGATCAGCGAGTCCGCGGGCAGGCTGGCCTCCCTCCCGTCACCGCGACTGCACACCCAGGGTGATCTTCAGGTTCTCGTACACCACGTAGCTGATGCTCACGGCCGGAATCACCTTCATGAAGTTGGGGGCCAGCCCCCGGTACAGGCCGAAGGCCCCCTCGGTCCGCAGGATCTGTCTGAAGAGGCTGCTCATGGTCACCTCCGGGGCGCCCTCAATGGAGGCTGCAGGGAGCGAGGTCGCCCGTCAGGGGCCTTTCGCCGGCCCCTCCCTACGTCCCAACCTGCCCGGGGAGACGGGCCCCTGGGGACTGACTGGCCTAAGACCAGCCTTACCTTGGGCCTGCATCCGGGTCCTGACCAGGGCCAGTGGGTAGCTGGCCAGCTGGCCACAGGTGCTGGACATGGTGCCACAGGCCAGGAGCACAAACACGCCGGGGTCTGCACTGTTCACTGCATAGCGCTGCAGCCAGGCATTCTTGAGTGTCTGAAAGGGCAGAGGGGGGAGGGGATGAGCCAAAGGGCCTGCAGGCCCCAGGAAGAAAGGGCTTGTGAGGCAGTGAGAGACTGGGGCGCTGAGGGGACAGTTACCGGATCCACACAGGAGGCGTTGCCCCATCACATGGGATCCGCGAGGCCACTGTAACCTGATTCACTTGGCCTGGGCCAGCCTGGGGCTGGCTGGGCTCCCGGCCTGCCTGACCTTTGTTTCTGCTGTCACTGGGGATTTCTGGATAGGATGGGGATGCCGCAGGGGCAGCCCCTCCCTTCCCTCCCCCGAGAGCCGGACTCCTGTGCTCCGGAGTCTGCTGGGGGCCCAGGAAGTCCCCAGGGCATCGTGCTCTGTAGATCTGCCTGCCAAGCCCCTGGGGGTACAGAACCTGGGGGCTGCCAGGGGCAGGCAGTGTGACAGGACACCCCTGCAATGGACAGGTGAGTCTGGAAGGAGACAAAGGGGGGGTGGAGGGGTGACACATGGCCAGGAGGGGGTTTCTGAATCTCTCCTGCTGCTCAAGGGGGCCTGAGTCCTCTAGGTCCTCACCTCGTAGACGGCCAGGTCTATCCCAGCGTAGGGGATGATCCCCAGCATGTTGGGAACATAGCCTTTGTAGAAGGCGGCCATGCCCTCTCTGGCCAGGATCTTCCTGGCGCAGTCCAGCATGCCCGAGTACTGGCCTGTTTTGCGCAGGGCCATCCGGGTCTTCAGGACCTGCAGAGCCCAACGGAAGTGACGGAAGTGTGAGCCCGGCCCACTCCGCACCCTCACCTCCACGCACACGGCCCGCCCCAGGACCACCGTGGCCCTCACCTCCATCGGGTAGATGCTGCTCTGGGCGATGGCCCCTGCCAAGGACCCTGCCACAAGCCTCTCGTGAATCCTCAGAGTCTCCTGGTCACTCCCAACGAGACGCTTGATCTGGAACAGGGAGCAAACAGACTGATACCCCCCAGAGACCAGCATACCTGCTCCTGCCCCGCCCTTCCTCCCGGGGCCTGTCAACTTTAGCCAAGACCTGGTGTCCCTGGCACTTTTGATGCTGCCCAGAAATGGAAGGAACTGGCCCCCCGTGAAACTGGTTGCTGGCAGAGCTGGGGTCAGGCTCAGGCCTTCCCACCCCCCACCTAGCCCTGCTGTCCCTCAGGTACAAGGACAGGTTCCAGGTTCCAGGGAATCAACAGGGCAGGTCCAGGGCAGGGACCTCATTCCAGGGGAAGCTCAGGAAGCAGCTGCTGATGGGCGACTCTCCCCGGGGAGCTGGGTCCTCACCTGTTCATAGGCCATGAACTTGATGGCCGACTCGGGGGCAATTTTGAGGACGTTGATGCCATTGCCGCGCCAGAGTGATTTGGCCCCTCCTTCTCGAATCATCTGGGTGAAGCCACCCACGATGCACATGTTGTTGCTGCGGGAGGCGTGGACCTGGCGGGGGGAGGACAAGCGGTCAGAAGGAGCTCAGCGGCCACAGGGCCACCGCTGCCTGACAAAGAGCCGAGATCGACGGCAGGCAGGCTCCGCCCTCGTGGCACTCTGAGGCCAGCTCGGTACCCTGAGAGTCTAATGTGGCTGCTCTACGTCCCACTAGATTCTGCTGTGCACCTGCTGGTGCCAACCCCATGCTAAACACCTCCACAAGGACTGCTTTAAAAAAAGTTGAGCTTTTTGGACTTCCCTGGTGGCCAAGGTAGGGGCCATGGGTTCCAGCCCTGGTCCGGGAAGATCCCACATGCCACGGAGCAACTAAGCCCGTGAGCCACAACTACTGAGCCTGTGTGCTACAACTACTGAAGCCCGCACGCCTAGAGCACGGGCTCCGCAACAAGAGAAGCCACCGCAATGAGAAGCCCGCGCACCGCAACGAAGAGTAGCCCCCACTCACTGCAACTAGAGAAAGCCCGCGCGCAGCAACGAAGACCCAACGCAGCCAAAAAATAAATTAAAAAAAAAAATTGAGCTTTTTATTATGGAAAATTTTCAAACATATATAAAAGTATAGAGGATTACATAATGAGCTTCCATGAACCCATAATGAGCTTCAACCATCATCAAACCAGCCAACTGATGCCCCCCACCCCCTCCCCCTGCTCCCCCTCCCCCACCCCCATTAATTTAAAGCACCTCCCTGGCATTTCATCATTTCACCCAAGGACAGCTTTTAATCTCTACAGCATTCCTGGGGATTTGGCTAAGAAAAACATACTGATGAGGCAATTTGTTCGAACCCCTTAGTTTCCAGAGCAGTAGAAGTCCTGGGGCTGAAGTGACTCGCCTGAGGTCACCCAGCTGGGACAGTGGGACCCCGGGTCGGGTCCCAGGCCCAGGGCTCCTCTCCCTGAACCACTCGCCTCCCTGATTCAGCACCAGAAGGGAGTTCTCATTCTTCCATCCATAGACCTCAAACCGAGGCAGGCCCAGGAGGCGCTGAGGGGGTAAGGAAAGGATGACACCTTTTCTGAGCAGGGTTCCTGGCACGAAAAGTGCCAGAACGCAAGTCAGGGGACAAGGGGGTGACTGGCCACTGTCCAAAAGACACTGGAGTCCACTGGTGTGTCCTCAGGCAGCTCGATTTCACAACCTTGCTCCCGACTTGGGTTCAGCATGAGCTGAACCTGCCCTGTGGACGTGGAGCTGGGTGCCCAGCCAAGGGAACGGTGTCCAGGCCAGGTGAGGATCTGTTCGCACTACCCCCCACGTGGTGGCCTATGTAAGATGCGCCTAAGGAAACAGGTTCCTGCCACACCCCAGTTCTCACTGGGGTCATCTGCCTCCGGTATGGCCCTGTAATGTGACTCCTGGCTTAAGGGCCTCAGATAAAATTAGATCAGGCCACCTAGGCCAGGATCTAATGTGCAAAAGGCCACCTAGGCCAAGATCTAATGTCATCCTTGTCTGAGCAATAATTCCAATCTGATTTACTGGGTTAGGAAAGTATGGGCCCAAAGCAGGGCCCCAGATAAGGGAGGGGAAACCAACCCACCAAAGAAACCCAAGGTGGAAACCAGGTGGCTTGGGGCCTGTTTTCCTGCGTACCTGCATGAGCACCTTGAGTCTGTCCAGGGGGGCCGTGCAGGTTCTCGATACGGCCCCCGCCCCACCGCCAGCCACCAGGTGTCTCCACCACATCCCCGTCTGCCTCTCCTCCACCGTGAACTCATCGGGGACCGTCAGATTCTCACCCACATCAAAGATCTGTGAGGAAGACCAACAACGATAAATCTAGCAGGCTCCCGACGCTTGTGGCAGAACTGCCGGCAGACAGCTAGGTCCACAGCCTTCTGCCGCCTAGAATGGACCCCCTACCCCTTCGCTATGTGGAGGCAGCAAAGCTCTGAGCTGTCTGTGGCTTTGGAGAGGCCCAAGTTAGAACTGAGAGCACAGCTGGAAGAACGCAGGTAGAAAACCATGCGGACAGCCCTTCGGGACACTGCCAGGGGCTCCTGCAAGAACAGCTGACAAAGGCACTGCAGCTGAGGATCACCAGGTTGGCTGTACTGGAAGGATCAAGTCAGGGATAAAAATTCTTCTGAAACCTGATGTGTAACCAGATCACGTTGGCAGAACATTATGCAAGACTTCTGCAAACACAAGAGGTTGTGCTGCCTGTGCAATGCCCTCTCTCCCAGGCGGCCTCCCGGCTCGGCAGGCAGAGCCAGCTCTGCTCCAACCTTGGGGCTGCAGGCCAGACCCACGGGGCCGCGGCTCCTACCCGCAGAGCATTCACCTAATTTCAGCCAACGAAGATGCCAGGCGTCCCCTGAGGGCACCTCGGGAGACAGAGGAGGACCTGTGGCCTCCTCTTCTGGAGTCGACGGTCCAGGATGGATAAGACTGCCACCAGGGGATACTCAGCAAGGACCAGCAGAAAGAGACGCTCATGCGTGAAGGGGGCTCGCGGGCGAGGGGTCAATGGGGCCACTACCAGTGAGGGTGCAGAGCTCTGTGTGTTTCTGACCGGGGGTGAAAGAGCAGTGGGGAGGTATTCTTTTGCCATAGAGAGAAATGACACAAAAAATGGGGTGGCCGGGGGGAGAAACTGAACAGCTCTGCTACTGGATCTCTGCAGAGCGGCCCTCAGGAGGCTTTGGAAGAACAAGGAGGCTCAGGGAGAGGGTGCTTACAGTGGACCCTGAAGAACAGGCAGCACGTGGGGACAGGAGGGCATTGTTTCTAGCAGAGGGAGCCCCGTGTTTGGGGCATGGGCGGGCCGTTCAGGTTGGCCGGCATGAGGGAGATGGAGGGAGCATGTGGAAGGCTGGCAGAGAAGCAGACAGCCCCACCACTGAAGGCGAGGTGGGCTGGGAACCCCCACCAGGATGGGGGCTGATGCTGGGCGAAGGGGACCCTATGAACGGACGAGGGAGAAACCACCTTCCGGCCCCGGGAGCGCGGGGCTCACCGTAGAGTGCTTCCAGTACAGGATGATCTCAGGGATGTTCTCCACGGGATGCAGGAGGTGATAGTCTCGCCACTCGTTCCAGTCGATGGTCATTGTGCCATTCTTGTCCATGCTGCAAGACAAATATGTGGGTCGCCCAACTGTCAACAGGCCCCATCTGTCAGCCGCACTTCCCACCTCCAGGGGAGCCGAGGGCAGGCGCGTGGCCACCAGGAAACCACAGAAGGCGCCTCTGCCCCGGAGGAGAAAAGGCCAGGTGGCTCCACATCCCACCTGGTCCAAAAACGGGATCTGATGGCCCACGAGAACCCCGTCCTGATCAGGCACAGAGGTCAAGGAGGGAGGCGGTCCCGCGAGTGACACGGATACTTACTAGGTGACAGGGCCCCAGAAGTGGCCCGTTCGTATTCTGACAGACAGACAAAGGAAGATGCAGAGGAGAGAGGAGAAACAACACAAATAAGTGCTCTGAGCGGAGGTTAGTGACGCAAGCACATGCCACGGCACAGCACGAGGACGCGCCCTCCACGCGGAGGGGAGCAAGGGCCAGAGGCTGCCGTCCCTGGCCAGCCGGCTTCGGGCCCCTGGGACTTGGGGAGGCTCCGGAGGACAGGAAGTGGCTCTGGGGCTGTTCTGTGCGAGTTCCCAGCACAGCAATGATGCCAGTCCCCAGGACCACCCCTGGCCTGCGGGATGCCTTTCGGGGCAGCACATCTGAGCGTTGTGTTAAGAGGAAGTTCCCCACAGTGGAGGGCGGCCACGTGAGCCCTGCCCCTGAACGACCGGGCAGAGAAGGGTGTTCCTCACTGGCCTTTCACCTACTAAAATCCCCCACTAGTCTTCTCTCTCAGCGGGTGGCTGGCGCTCAGGCACTCTGCCAGGTGATCTGTGATTCCACCACCGGAGCTGACCAGGAACCCGGGGAGCAGCTGGTCTCTGGGAGGGGTTACTTATTCATCCCTTCCAACCACCAGAAGCCAAAGTTCACGGAAACAGGGTCAATACAGTGAACGGCACGAGGGAGTGAGTCCAAGAAACCTTCTTTCGTCACACTTTTGTTCAACCAAACGCAGGGGCGGCTACGCACTCACCTCTTGAGGATTTTTTCTGCCTGCTGTTCAGATATCTTGACTCCCAGGTCCCGCAGGGACTGCATGATCTCCTGCGCGTCGATCCGTCCTGGAACAACAAAGGCCGTGAGCCGGAAGCCAGCCCTGCGGAGAGGCCCAGGACCGCTGGGCCCGCCGCTGGCCCCCGGGGGCAATGCTCACCATCATTCTTCTTGTCCAAGCTCTTGAATACCAGCCTCAGTTTCTTCTCATGGTCTTGGAGATAATGGACAAACTCTTCAAAGTCTAGCTGCCCATCGAGGTCTTTGTCGCCAGCTTGTACAATTTTCTATAAAACAAAAGTAAGGTTTTGTCCTTCAGCTTTTCGGGTCCCTCGTGGTGTCCCGTTCCCAGGAAACAATTGCTCAACTGTGAACAGAGGTGGCCCCATGATCCGAGACACTTCCCCTCTTCCACTCCCAGGGCCACCACCTGGATCCCCTAGGGCCGGCCAGAACCCAGCCAAGGGCCCACCGTGTTTCCCTCATGAGAAAGAGGAAAAAGAGGCCGCAAGAGGAGCCCTTCTGACAGAGGCCGGCAGCGGTGGGCTTGGCACTTCCACCAGGCCAGCTGCCCGGCTCCCCTGCAGCTCTGTCCCTGGTGCCAGGCCTCAGCCCCACATGCTCTCTGCCCAAATGTGGGGTGGCCCTGGAGCTCCAGATTCCCTCAGAAACTCTGCAGCTTGCTCTTTTTATCCCTAAAAGTGGCACTGGCCCAAGAACAATTGGGGGCGACCAGGGTAAAGGTACAGGGCAGAGCTGGCCCCTGCCAATGGCTGCTTGGCAGAAATACTGCCAGAGAGAACTCTGGAGGACGGAGAAGTGGTAAGAGCAATGGGAACTGTTCTTGGGCCTGTGCGTGATGGCGCTGCCTGTCTCTGATCTCAGGGGAGCCAGGTGCTATAACCAACCTCAGCTCCCTTAACCAGGCACTGAAAAGCTGGGCAGCTCCACTTAGGAATAGTTCAGTGACCCAAGGAAGCTTTAAAAGACCCTTTCCTGGGCAGTGAGGTTCCAAAAACCTGCGCCTGCCCTTAGACACGAGCTCTGTTCAGCAGCTGCCGTCCGTTTTCGATGCTCAGCAACTGGAACTTTTCCACAAAAGCACAAGCACTTGGTCTGTGCCCGGGGTCCTGCTAAATGCTTTTCCTCTAGTAACCCGCTGAATCCTCGCAAACAGGCCTGGGAGGTGGGTACTATCATTTCCCCCATTTTCCAGAGAAGGAAACAGAAGCTCACAGAGGTTTAGTAATTTATCCAAGGTCGCACAGTTAGGGAAGTCGGTGGGCAGGATTCAAGCCAGCCCTGATGGACTCCAGAGCCACCTCTGTATAGCGTCTGCTGCCATTCTAAAGGTTAATCTCAAGCAGGTGGGGAACATACATGAGTCACTCCAACCCAGCAACACCCCAAAACTAGGACCAAAAACCTCCTAAGGAAAATGGTTAGAGTCTCCCTGCGTTGCCCAATTCTCTCAGCAAGAAATACAGTCACTCTCCACAAACCAGTGTGGGTTTCAAAGTCTTCTGAGCCAGTGGGTTTGGAAATTGATGGGCCATTGGCTAGCTGGTCCTCTCCAGATACTGTGTCACCTAACATGATCCAAAGAACAGCTCAGGGAGGGTGTGGCTGGAATGGGAGACACAGGCTGGCACGTGTTCTGTCAGCTGTCTGGAGTTACGTTAACTTCCTGCAGACGTTTGTGCTCTCCACCAAAATGCAGATTACATATAGGTTAAGCACCCTAAATTTATGAGAGGAGGGGAAATAGAATCTGCACGTCACTTAGAGAGGAGGCGAATGCTAGGCACGAAGCTCGTTGGTATCTGGGTTGCTCTGGCACCAACGCGATCCATGTGCCTTGTTGGGTGGGTGCCCGTGACACAGACAACTCAAGGACATGCTCATGCAGCTGATTTCAAAATATTCTAAGTCGTTGCTTCCACCTCAGTCCGGTCTCCTTCCTAGGATATGCAAATCACCACCCCCTGCACACCATCTGACCCGTCACTGCCATCGTGAGCACTGGGGGATAGCACAGGATCTGATTAACGGAGAAGTTGGGGTGTCCCTTTAGGAGGCAGGCGACCCCCTCAGACTCTGTAGCTGTTTCCCCATATTTAAATTAGTAATGATTTCTGCTGCCTCCTGCTCCAAAGAGACGCCTAGGAAGGTCCCCTCACCCCTGCCCGTTGGTTTGTTTCACCCAGGGCACAGCCCTGTCACCTCCAGCCTCCGCAGCCACAGTTCCAACTCCTGGGTCTCCAATGAGGGGCCTCTCCCCTCCCCTCCTGCCCCCCAGCTCAGATAAAGCAGCTAGACTGTGCCCCTGCACTTCCTGGCCCTGCACTGCTTAGAACCCCGCCCTCCGCAAGAAAATTCCTTTCCGTCTCCCACAAGTGCCTTCCCTATAATTCCAGCCTTCCTTGGAAGTCACATGAGAGCCGGTCACTCCCATGACGTAATAGCCCTTTAGCTGCCTATAGTTACGCGACAGCTGGGGAAAAAACTGGCACGCTTAGAAATGGTGGGGACCTTTGAGGTATGCGGACCCTCTACCAGCTCATCCATTCACTCAGCGAACACTGATGAAACGCCCGCTGCCTTCCACGGTACAGACCTGCTTCCACTGGCGGTAGGTGGAGAACTCCTGGGAGGGGATAAAGACACTGAGTTTGAAGATGGACTTCAGCTCGGCGGGAAGCCCCTTGGACTCGAAGTACTGGAACTCGGTCTGGGCCTCCCCGATGAGGGGCACGTACAGGCACAGGCAGAGCATGCTGGTGGGAGCTGTTTCAGGCGGCGTGGAGGCAGGAGAATGCTGCCCGGCCCAGCACACTTGCACAAGGTATGCTGGGGCGCAGCTGTCATTGGCTGCCTCCACCCTGTCCTTTCACTTAATTGAAAAAAGTCTGCTCACTGTACCTCCCGCCCACAGCCAATGAGCACAGAGCCCGGCAAGGAGGCGTGCGTGGCCGAGTGCAGAGGGATAAAGATCAGGACTGACGTCACCTGCTCCCCAGTTAACCCTTCGGAGACGGGCAGAGCACTCTGCCCTGCCCTGGGATCTGCCCCAGAAACCTTCACCCTCTGGCTGCCAATCCCTCCAAACAAACAGCCTTTGGCCTGTTTTTCCACAAGGTCCCCAAACGCGTCACACAATACAGTGGTTTCTCTCCTTGGTAAATCATTCCCAGCAGAAAAATAAGTGGGTGGAGGTAGAGAATGAATCAATGCTCACCTGAAACGGCCCCATTTCGCTGTGAGGGTAGAAGTCAGTGGGGGGGAGGGGGAGAAGTCCTGGAAGTAGCCCCCGGTGGGGGTGGGGAGGGGTCTTTCACTTGCAGGGGAGCTGCCCCTCAGCCGGCTGCCTGGGCCACAGGGCTTTCCAGGCACAGCTCTGGCTGGCTCTAGTGACCCTCCCCAGGCCACCCTGCACATGAGCAGCCCCTCCCCTGTAGGCTTTGCCTGGGGACCCCACAAGCACCGAGAGGCTGAAATGATGGGGGCAGGAAGAGGACACTCTAGGCCACAGGTCATGGTGCCGGGGCACTCCTCAGCAGCACCAGTCTGGGGTCAGCCTGGGCCTCACTTAAGATCCACGGATGTGGTCTTCAGAGCCCACATTCATTCAGGACGCTCTAAAGTTCAGTGCAGCAGAGCTTTCTGGTCTACAACTGCGCTGCTCAATACTTTTATTTTATTATGCCACGCCACACAGCATGTGGGATCTCAGTTCCCTGACCAGGGATCGAACCCGCGCCCCCTGAACGGTGGAATCTTGACCCCTAGACTGCCAGGGAAGTCCTCAATTTTAAATAAACGAAAATCCAATGAAACTAAGAGTTCATTTCCTTGGTTGCATGGCCACACATTATTCCCATCATCACAGAAAGTTCTACTGAGCAACACTGCCCTAGAACGTCCCTTTTAGGTGAGGATGAGAGGAAACTTCAGGTCTTGGAGAGTCAGGATCTGATCTTTATTTAAGGGCCACCCTGCCACCTCCACCTCATTCCTTCCCAAGGAAGATGTCAGATTCATGCTGCAGAGGAAGAGCCCACGTCACAGAGATGAAAAAGGAATCCATCTTGCTATGTTCCATCTACAGTGCACCACTTCCTAATATAGACGAAACCTCGCGACCAGGATGGATTAAAAACAGATGGATGTCATTTGGGGATCCACCAAAGTAAAAGGAACTTCTTAAATTCACTAAAAAGCTTTTTGTGGAGAACTTGAAAAAGGTTCTGAAAATAAGATGTTGATGCTTATACACATCATTATGAAACAGATTTTAATAACTTATATGATATTTCAGCCCTTCTAAAAGAGATCTGATGGTGAGTCTGTAAAAACAGGTCTTGGGCTGTTTCCTCCATCCACTAGGGAGGATCCGATGAGGTATCCAGAGGCAGCTCAGGATTATTCAGGCAAATTCCTGCTCAGCCTCCACCTAAATCCATGATACTCAGCTGTCTCTTAAGCTACCCAATCCAGAATGTTCTGCTTTACGGCTATTTTTACGTACATCTTATCTCTACTGCTGGGGTCCTAAAGGCAGGGCCTTTGTACCTCCTTGCCTGGAATGAGCCCTTGCCTTGATCACGGAGGTGCTTGACATAAGCAGTTTCTGAATGAATGAATGAATCGTGCTTGGCAGGCCTCTGAGACCCCAAAAAACAAACACGACCACTCTTGATGAAGACCTTAGGTTTGGTTTCCCGAGTGCCAGCAAATAGAGTCCTCAGGGTATTTTGTCCACCTCAACTCAAAAAGATACTGTATTATTATTTTTATTTTAAAGGAAGTTCACATTTATAAATAAAAGAGCTGAATTTTAAATGCTGATCTTCCTTTTTAAAATTATTCACGATTGCTTCTGAAACGAAAATAAATTACACAGATCTGTTGAAGTGTCTCATTTCAATGACAACTGCAGTGCTTCCAATACAAAATGGCAAATATTTTGACTGAATAAATAAGTTGTTCAACTGGAGATGTTCCTTTCCTACTAAACTATGTTTTTCAAATAATGTTGGTAAACATAATTGTACCATTGAGGGGTTTTTTTTGGTACCACTGAGTTGTATGATGTATTTACAAGACAAATCTGAGAAGAGATTTGAAAACAATACCAAATGAAAGTGAAATCAGCATTCAATATATAAGGAACAATTATTAAAGCATTATCAAACAAGGGCAACTATCTTCTAGAATCAACAGAATGGAATGTCCTTGATTATAACAGAGCTCATTACTCTCCAGACCAATGGTATCACAGGGCCAGGAAATGTTCTCTGAAAAGTTCTGCATGTGCTTGTCAAGATGTTATTTTACAACGCTTACATTAATTCTATTCCAGTGTTAATCTTAAAGGGCTCCAACGTATTTCTATTTTGCAACTGTGTTTGAGTCCAACAGAATGTCTTCATTGGACAAACGTAAACTGGCGTTTGCTTATTTATTTAAACCACCCATCTTCCTGAGTTGCATAGGTCATGCAGAACTCTGTTGTCACACAGAAACCTTTACTTCCCAGTTGAGCCAATCTCCAGGCACCTGGTGTCCAAGGCAAATGCTCTCTCCCTGGAATTACAGACACTGGGCCCCACAGGGGCCCTGGGGTCATCTCTGAATCTCCGAGATGAAGAAACAGACCAGGAGAGGCCACCTGGTTTGCCCGGGCCCCAGAGCCAGCTGGCGGAGGCTCACCAGAGCCTGGCTCCTGTTACAATGGCCACTTAAAACAGCATCCAAGCCTGACACTGCCATAAAGAGATTTTAGAATTCAGCTTCCAAAGAACACTTGTCAGCCTGACCCTGAGAATTACAGTGAGCAGTACCTCACATGGGAAGGCAGCAGATGCGGGGGAGTAATTTTAGCCTTAGCTAAAAAAAAAACCACACAAAAAATGTATCTGTTACAGCTCTGAACACATACGTGAGAAATACAAATAAGGAAGACGAATATGGCAGGGCTCAGGACTTCCCTGGCGGCCCAGCGGATAGGACTCCGCGCTTCCACTGCAGCGGGCACGGGTTCTATCCCTGGCTGGGGAACTGAGATCCCGCATGTCACGTGGCGTGGTCAAAAAAAAAAAAAAGTTCATAAAGCAGGGCTTGTGCTCCGTTCCTGATGTTTCACACCAGCTCCCGGTGCTTCTGGAGGCCCGAGTAAAGTGCTCTCTCCCACTCCTGCCATCGACACGTCTTCTCTGCTATCTTTACCTGTTCTAATTTTGTGACCCAGATCTACTTTTGTTTCCTTTCTTCCAATGTCCATTCCTGTAACAACCAGTACTCAGAAACAATGGCAGCCACTCCAGATGCCTTAGAATTCAGTGGCATTCGATTTCCCTTAATCTGCTAAGTAGCAGTTCCTCTCACAAGCATCTTCTCACCCTCAGATCTGCACATGCCCCCACCCCACCAGCTTTCCTTGTTCTACCACTGTTTCATGCCAAAGATCCCCGTAAATGCCGGAATACCATAAGTAACAACAGGGCAGGTAGAGTACCTCTGGGAGTGTGGCATTAGCTCATACAGTATTTCCACCGCCCCGCCAATGACTCAGACCAAGCCAAAAATATTAATATATTGCCAGCATCCAGCTATTCTAGCCCCACCCACCCGTAAGGCCCTCGAGCCTCATTTGCTGCTGTAGCCGTAGTGTCATTTGATGATCGGGTTGCCATGACAGCCCAGTGGAGCCGGTTTCCAATGAAACCTGCCTGCACTTGGCAATTAGACACACAATGAGCAAAATTCTCTGAGCTTCTGAGAAGACGGCCCCTCAGGATTTGCAAGCTTGAATGCTGCTCAGGGCACCTCCCACTCCAGACTAATGGCTTTCTTCTCCAACTGCAGATCGACTGTAAGACAAAGATAAGGGGGGAACTGGAACAGTTCTGAGAATAAAAGCTGGCCGGAACCTGACTCACCAGCAGACATATTTAAGAGAGAAATGAGAGTCGAACAAAGTAGCGCCCCTGGGAAACTTAGAAGGCTGAGAACCAAAGTGAACGTCTCTACGAGGTTCCCACGAGGCTGTGGCAGCGTCTGCCGGAGAGAAATGGCGAGCCAGGCCCCACCGGCCCACGATCCCAACCTCCAACCCCTACCTTCAAGAGCAGCTGTGCTGGAAAAGGACGCACGCTGCTGAAACATTCTTCCAGTTCTTAATTTGTCTGCCTTTAAAGGGTCCACACCGCCCAGAAGCGCTTTCTTGCTTGTTTCAAACCAAAACCAGCTGACGCACCTCCCTCTTGGGGCTCCCCACACCCCCAGGCAGCTGATCCATCTCCCTTCTGGGGAGAAGTGTCAGTGAGAGGTGTGGGTCTCAGGTTCAGCCCGCCTTGCTCCCGATTCTGTAGGCCAGGAAAGAAGCCGTTCAGAACAGTCCTGATGCCAGGCCAGCCCAGGGGGAGGGCTGACAAGAGCTGCCAGTCGGTGTGAGTCTGGGAAGTGGAGCAGTTAATTATTAAAGTCAAAAGTGGGTGAATTTAAAAGGATCCAGCCAGTCCCTTAAGCCCTTGGCCATAAGGCAAGCAGGTCTGGAGATAAAAGTTCCTCATAATAGATAACGCCACGGCCATTTCCGAGCTCCTGTAAAATGATCAAAAGGTAGAAAGCGACACCTGTCACATCTCAGGCACAGTACAGATGCCGAGACCCCTGTCGCCCCGGATGAGCCCGTCACAGACTAAGGATTCTCCTCAGTGCTTAACCTGAAACCACTGCAAAAGTTGTTACATCAAAAGTCCCTCCCACTTAGCAAAGGAAAAATGAACGTCCATTTCTTAAATGCAGTAGTTCAATTCAGCAGAACCTTTTTTGGACTCTACAGCGTGCCACACACAGGGCAGAATCTCCTTCCTTCTTCCAGTTCATTTTTATCCTGAGAAAGGAGAAAAGATTCAAAATAACCAAGCCTCAGGAGGTGAACAAGGTTCTCCTACCACAGGCAGGAGAAATCACAGCCAAGTAGCCTTTCTGTTCTAAGCCTGAGAACTCGACTGGTCCCATTAAAAACGGCTTTCTTAAGGGAAGATGAGGGCAGTACATGGCAAAGTTCCAGGTAGGCTGAAATGAAATCTCACCTCTACCCCTTCTTAACTGTTTAATCCCGGGCAAATTACTTAACCTTTCTGCACCTCAGTTTCCTCATCTGTGAAATGGGGGGTGCTACCACTTACCCTGGTTCTTGTGAGGATCAGATGACATAAGCCACGCTCAGGGCACGAAATGGACGGAAGGCCCCAGCGCTCAGCAGACCCGCAGACCCGTGAGGAGTGCCGGCCTCCGTGCACTGAGACTCCAGCCTCCACTCTGCCTCATCGCTCCCCTTCTCCCAGAAAGAAAGGCAAGACGGGTCCCCTGCCCACCAAGGCAGAGGGTCTGACCTTTGGGATGCAGGGCAGGCTGGTCCTCCCCAGCTCCCGGCAGCTGGGTTCACCTTGGAAGGTTTGCTCTGTTGCCCGCTGAGCTCCGTCCTCCCTGTGCTGTTTAAACAGGCTAAGACCAAGACACGGTGTAATTGTTTGTCCCTGCCTTTCAAATGGCTTTCTGGGGCCAAAGAGACAAATCCTAAGGTAAATCTTCCATTGCATTCAACCTTCCTTCTTCAAATGGCCGCACTGAAGTGGTCACAATTGGGTAATAAAGCTTTTGCAGTGGCCACAGTAAGATTCTGGACTGGAGCTGGGCTTCTTCATTGTCTAACACTTCTCCCCAGGCCCCCGGTACCAAACGGATTCATTCATAAGTCCTCTCTTCCTCCCCCACACTCCAGCTTTCTCCAGGAAAATGATCCTAGGCTAGCCCCTAACCGAGGAGGTCCTCTCGACATTGCCATTACCTTTGGAAACTGCTCTGCGGGTCCGACCACCAGCAAGATGGTGGGTCTCTTTTCCGTGGCCTCAGCCCTTCCGTCCTGTTTCCCCAAAAAGCTTGGCATCTGGGCTCCCCGCGCCGGAGCCGGGGTGCCTCTGACTTCATTCCCGCTCCCCTCTCTGGAGCCTTGGCACCTGGCCCTGGGGAAGAAGCTAGACAGAAAATGCCACAGCATCTGCAACATCACGGCTTCCTCCCCACGCCGCCGACGGTGACCGTTCACTTTTGAGGAGGGATGTGACCACAATACCAAGGGTCTCTGGCTACACAGCTGCTTGGACGACTAGCCTGGGGAGTTGTAAGGCTGGCAGCTCTGCATGCAGTGGCTGTTTCCTGCCTTCTCAAATTTGCTAGCACTGCTGTCGTGCCTGGCCTGAGAAGCAGCTCACTCTGAAAGCCCCGCCGGGTCGCTGACAACGAGAGAGCAGCTGGAGCTTCTTCAATAAAAACTCACTTTTGCAGGTGGACGGTGATCAAATGCTTGGCTTTTTGAAAAAAGGAAAAAAGCGATAGCCCAACAGACCTCTCCCGGAGGCAGAAGCAACTTCGAGCTCCCAATTATTCAGCTGTCCTCGCTCAATTAATGATCATCACGCAAGTGAGGACCCGAGCATCCAGCCTGCATTCTCACTGCAGCAGGGCGCGGCCAATCACCTCTGCCGACACTACCGAGTTCATTATCCCCACCAGCAACATCCCTCCAATCACAGCCGACCGATTCCCTGCATGCAGCCGGCAGTTCTGCAGGGAGGTGCCCGCGGTAACCTCCAGAGGAGCTTCCAGTCTCACAGAATCCACCTTGAGCTGGCTGGTCCTCAAGAGTCCAACTTCCTTCTCTCCACCTGGCTGCTTCCGGGATGACATTCCCCATCAAGTTTAGCACAATCAAGAGATCCTGGCAACACTTCCTAAGACATCTAGCAACACTTTCCCTTGTTCCATTATCCCATTCTCTGCAACTGTGTGTAACACGAGGCACACCGTATCATAGCCACTTCTCTGTGTCTCGCTCTACAAGATGAACTTCCTGGGGACAGGGACCAAGTCGCAGATCTTTCTACCCCTAGTGCCCAGAACCAGGCACAGATGAAGGCTGTGGGCTGAAATGAGTAAATGATCATGAACAAAAGGGAATTCATCTTTGGTCATTTGTTTCTTAGTTTCCTGGCAGACAAATGCAGTGCCGGGTCATCCCTCACAAAGGTAACCCTTTGATACGGTGTTCACAGCCATTATTTTGAAAACAAACACAGCATGAAAAAAGTTTAATAGACTGTGTTGGGGAGAGTATAGAGAAACATATACCCTCATACGCTGCTATGAGAGTGTAAATCAGTATAATCTCTCTGGAGAGCAATTTAGTCACAGCTACCAACATATCAAAAGCACAAACGCTCTGACACAGCAATTCCACTTTTAGTGATTTATCCTGCAGATATATTTGCACATGTGGGAAATCACATATACAAATGTGATATATATGGGATACATACGTGTGATAAAATATAAGGATATTTTTTGCAGCCTGGTTTACAATAGCACAGGTTTGGAAACAATGTAAAATTCTTTAGAAGGGGAGTACGTCGTAAATTAATGCACAACCACAATGGAGCCCTAGGCAGCTGTCAAAAAGAGGAAGGCAGTTCTACACCTACTATTATGGAATGGCTTGAAAATATCTTGTTAGATGAAAAGAGCAAGGTGCAGAAGAAAGGGGATCGTTTGCTGCCATCTGTTTCTAAGCTTGTGTACGTGAAGAATCTCTCTGGAAAGACGAACTAAAATTGAAGAGACGGTTTGGGGTGGGGTGGGGGGGAACTTGGGGGTTTGAAGGAAGAAAGATAGATGGGAGGTTTATTTTCTTTGAATATCCTCTTATATCTGGTGAAACCAAATCATGTGCATGTATGACCAGGCACACATGTGTGCATACATACGACCGTAATTTAAAAAGAAAACACGACAAGGGAAAGCAAGGCAGCATGCTTGTTTGAAAGCTGAGGAGCCCGCATCAGTTGCCCTCTCACTGGATATACAGAACAACTTTACCTGGAAGCAGCTTTGTGTGTTGATTAAATGTCTAGTCTTTGGAGCCAGACCCCAGGTTCAATCCTGGCCATCACTTACTGGCTGTGTGATCTTGATCAAGTTACTTAACCTCTCTGTGCTTTAATAGCCTCATGTGCAAAATGAGGATAGTAACAGAACCGTATCATTACTTCACAGAGTCGGTTAAAGACTAAATGAAATAATGTACAAAGCTGTTAGAACAGTACATATTAGCTATTTTATCTAGAAAATGATTGTGAGGGACTTCCCCGGTGATCCAGTGGTTAAAACTCCACGCTTCCACTGCAAGGGGCATGGGGTTGATGCCTGGTGGGGAAACCAAGATCCCACATGCTGTGCGGTGCAGCAAAAAAAAAAAAGAAAGAAAAAGAAAAGAAAATGATTGTGAGTTCAGGGTCTTCCCTGGTGGCACGTTGGTTAAGAATCCACCTGCCAATGCAGGGGACATGGGTTCAAGCCCTGGTCCGGGAAGATCCCACATGCCACGGAGCAACTAAGCCAATGTGCCACAACTACTGAGCCTGCGCTCTAGAGCCCGTGAGCCACAACTACTGAGCCTGCGTGCCACAACTACTGAAGCCCGGGCGCCTAAAGCCCATGCTCCACAACAAGAGAAGCCACTGCAATGAGAAGCCTGCACACTGCAACAAAGAGTAGCCCCTGCTTGTAGCAACTAGAGAAAGCCCACGCGCAGCAACAAAGACCCAACACAGCCACGAATAAATAAATAAATAAAAAGAAAATGATTGTGAGTTCATAGAAATAAATAGCTTGAATACTAAAGAAGAGCCAGTCCAGAGCAAAAATCCCTATATAAATAAGTAATCGTTTAGTGAAAATTAATCTTTTTTTAGGCACTGAAAATCTGGTGAGTTGGGGGAGATAGTGATGTTTTAGGCCCCCATCTACAAACATGAGATAAATCCCTTATTGAGGAGGTTACTGGTTTTTCATTTAATGGACTACTCTGTACCACGGAACTGAGTTATGAACTCGGGGGGTGGGGGCGTTCTAGCCAAGATGGAGTTCTAGCCAAGATGGAACCAATTCACCTTTCTGCCTGTAACAACTTAAATTTCTGAAAAAACAAATTAAATTTCTGAAACCCAGTGATAAAAAGGAAAATCTTAAAAGCACCTTAAGAAAAAGACCCATTACAGAAGAACAAAAACAAGAATGACAGGGGGCTTTCCATCAGAAACTGCTAATCCAGAATTTTATACTTAGAAAAATACCTTCCAAAAGGAAGGCAAAACATACGAGAATGATTTTCAAGACACTGGACATTAGGCAACGAAGGGCAGTGATTCCTGAGATTTCTAAACACATGAGCCCCTCAACCGCCCAGGCTTCCTGCCTGGAGTTTCCAGGATATGGCACAGAGAGTGGGTACCCAGCAGAGCCCAGTAGTCTCCCTATGTGGAAGAGAAGGAGCTGGGAGGCCAGGACAGCTAGAGTTTGCAAGACAGAGTACCAGAGAAGACAGAGCTACACAGAGAGCAAGCTCTGGAGCTCTGCTGAGGGCCCCCCAAAATCAGAGCAAGTGAGTATGAGGAAACTGCCTGTGGGTGGGGAAGGAACCAGCCAAAGGCATCACAGGGCTAAGAATAGTTCCTGTTCCCACCAGCTGGAGTGGAAAAACCTCATAATATAGGAAGGTTCCGGAAGGGTACTCAGAGGGTTTTGCCTCAATAGTGGGGCAAAACTGGCCCCAGACTAAATGCTGTTCTTGCCTGACTAACAAAGCTTTAAAAAGCAGGCTCAGGGCTTCCTTGGTGGCTTAGTGGTTAAGAGTCCGCCTGCCGATGCAGGGGACGCGGGTTTGTGCCCCGGTCCGGGAAGATCCCACGTGCCGCGGAGCGGCTGGGCCCATGAGCCATGGCCGCTGAGCCTGCGCGTCCGGAGCCTGTGCTCAGCAACGGGAGAGGCCACAACAGTGAGAGGCCCGCGTACCGTAAAAAAAAAAAAAAAAAAGCAGGCTCGGAAAGGGTCAACCTGTTTCTGAATAACTGCATCCCAGAATAAAGCTCAAGAATATTTATAGGAATACAAAGATATCCAAGATAAAAATCCCATAAAAAATTAACAGCCTAATGCAAAGAAGCAGGAAAAGATGACCCATGATGAGAAGAGAAATCAGTCCATTGAAACTGATCCAGAAGTCACATGTATGACAGAATTAGTACACAAGGATACTGCAAGTCATAACTGTATCCTACGTGCTCAAGAAAGATCAAGAACGTTAAACAGAGACATTGCAGGTACTCTAGAAGAAAACTACAATGTCTGAGACGAAAAACACACTGGATGGTTTTAATAGCAGATTAGACAATGCAGAAGAAAAGATTAATGAACTTGAAGACACAGCAATAGAAACTTTACAAAATGAAACACAGAGAGAAAAAATAAAACAATACAAAAAAATGAAAAATGCATTAGTGAGCTGTGGGAGAACTGCTAATAGACTAATATACACCCAACTGAAGTTCATGGAGGTGGGGACAGAACAAATATTTAAAGAAATAATGGCCAGATTTTTTCCAAATTTATTAAAACCTACAGATCCAAGAAGCTCAGCAAACCCCAAGCATAAAAAACATCAAAACAAAACAAAACAAAACAAAAAACTACACTCAGGCACATCACAGTTAAATTTCTGAAAACCAGTGATATAAAGGAAAATCTTAAAAACACCTTGAGAAAAAGACCCATTACTTACAGAAGAACAAAAACAAGAATGACAGGGGGCTTTCCATCAGAAACTGTTAATCCAGAATTTTATACCTAGAAAAATACCTTCCAAAAGGAAGACAAAATAAACACTTTTCAGACATACAAAAGCTGAAAGAATTTACCACCAGCAGATCTGCATTACAAGAAATGTTAAAGGAATCCTTCAGATAGAGAAAAATGATAACCAGATGAAGAATGGAATGAAAGGAATGAAGAGCACTAGAAATGGTAATTGTGTGGGTAGATAGAAAGAACTTTTTCCTTATTATTTAAATCTCTTTCAAAGATAAGTGACAGTTCGGACTTCCCGGGTGGCGGGTGGCGCAGTGGTTAAGGATCCACCTGCCAATGCAGGGGACATGAGTTCGATCCCTGATCTGGGAAGGTCCCACATGCCATGGAGCAACTAAGCCCATGAGCCACAACTACTGAGCCTGCGCTCTACAGCCCGTGAGCCACAACTACTGAGCCCATGTGCCACAACTACTGAAGTCCGCGTGCCTAGAGCCCATGCTCAAGAAGAAATCAAAAGAGAAATTGGAAAGTATTTTGAATGGTGTGAAACCACAACACAGCAAAACTTGTGGGATGCAGCCAGAGCAGGACTTAGAAGGGAATACCTACATCAGAAAAGAGAGGTATCAAATCAATGACCTCAGTTTCCACCACAAGAAACCAGAAAAGAACAAATTAAACCCAAAGTCAGCAGAAGAAAAGAAATAATAACTAGGCGAGGAAGAGACCAGGCCTTATTTATCCTAAAATCTCCCTTGACCAGCACCTAAGACAGGGATCAATGAAAATCTGTTCAATTTGCATACTTTGCCAATATTTTTATTTTAAAGCACCTTTGATCTCCTTGTGGGTTAATGCAGTACATCTCTTTCCTTACACCACAGCATCGCCTAAACCACCAATATCTGGTAGAGATCATTAGTTTCTTTTGCTATTACTATAATACAATTCCACCTCACTTAACTTTCTTGGGTATGAGGGACCACCCATATCCAGAGACAGGGCTGGCAAGTATAACGCTCCAGTAACTGTAGACTTATAAACGTCCACAGAACCTGGTTAAGCTGAGGGTAATCACCTGCAGAAGCAACCCACTCTTCCAAGAATCTAGAAAATAGAGACTTGGGGATAAAACTGTGTCACAAGATCTCCCGTACTTTTCAGAGAAAACAAATTCTAATGGAATGAACCCCCGGCGGGAACCCATTCCAAATTATCCTGATGAATTGTCCAGGGTATAAAAGCCCCTGGGACATCACACAAAAGGACAACTGCAGATTCCTGAGGGCATCTTATAACAGGGCAGAGAGCTCTCCCCATGTCCCTTGTTTACAAGTTTCACTACCTACTACCCATCTATCTATCTTAGAATTACAATTAGCATTCAGAAGAGATGTTGTCAAAGGGAAGACCACTAAGACTTTCTTTTTTAACTGAAAAATGAAGTCAGATTTTATTTGACAGAGAGTCAAATGGATTTGACTTGAAAATGAAGACTGGCTTGGCCAATAGGTTATATGGAAGGCATTTTCCATAAATTGGATGAGTCAAATCTGCAAAACTCTAAGGTTTTGATCAAAACCCAAACTGACAAACTAAAACATTTAAGGCAGATACACAGTATGCCAGAAATTATATCCTCTGCAGCTATTAAACCTATGACAAAAATGTTTAGATGTCAACTTAACGTGCAACGGGGTACACTGTTTTTTAAAATCCTTTTCGGGGACTTCCCTGATGGTCCAGTAGTTGAGAAACTGCCTTGCTACGCAGGGGACGCGTGTCCGATCCCTGGTCAGGGAACTAAGATCCCACATGCTGTGGGGCAACTAAGCCTGCGAGCCGCAACAAAGATCCTATGTGCCGCAACGAACACTTGATGCAGTCAAATAAATAAATAAATAAATATTTTTTCAAAAAAAGAATGAAATAAAAAATAAAATCCTTTTCGGATGGTACAGGAGCAAAAGAGCTTGAAGGATCTCTTTATACGTTGGTAGTAACGATTTGTTATTTCAAAGGCACCACTGTGGCAGGTGACTATCCTTCTCTGAAATGAATCAACCGGAGAATTTAAACACTTAGATCCTGGGTGCTGTCCTGTGCCGTCCCATGGCAGCAGTGGTTTCAGGGTGTCAGGCAGGACTATTAAACAGCCTCATGCCCTCGACTCAGCCCACAATTAGACAATGAAGAGGAGCCAGGCACCAGCCTCATTTGGCACTGAAGACGACAAAACTGCAGTAATGAAAAAGGTGAAATCCCCTAATCGATTTCCATTTTAGGAAGTAAAACCAGAAAATCTAGCTTTGGCCAAAACTCCCTGAAGGGGACTCCTGTGACTGTGGAAAAGAGAAGTGCCCCACCGAGAAAACAGTCTCTTGGATACTTATTTATTCCTGGTGAAAAGCCAGTCTCCATTGAGGTCCCAAGTTCAAGGTCAATGCCTGCTAACAAAGATGTCTTTTTCTTTTCTCTAAAAGAAAGTTAGGGGCTTCCCTGGTGGTGCAGTGGTTAAGAATCCGCCTGCCAATGCAGGGAACAGAAGTTAGAGCCCTGGTCTGGGAAGATCCCACATGCCGTGGAGCAACTAAGCCCCCGGAGCAACTAAGCCCGTGCGTCACAACTACTGAGCCTGTGCTCTAGAGCCCGCAAGCCACAACTACTGAAGCCTGCGTGCCACAACTACTGAAGCCCATGCGCCTAGAGCCCATGCTCTGCAACAAGAGAAGCCACTGCAATGAGAAGCCCACACACCGCAATGAAGAGTAGCCCCCTGCTCGCCACAACTAGAGAAAGCCTGCATGCAGCAACGAAGACCAAAGGCAGCCAAAAATAATAAATAAATTAAATAAATAAACTTCTAAAAAATAAAAGAAAGTTAGGGGTGTACATAATTAACCTGATTTTAAGTATAGGATTTTGAGATGTAGCACATAAATTAAAGATCTGTAGAAACAAGAGACCACATAGAAACACAGCATACTTTCTCTTCTTTTTCTGCTCTTATAGGAGCCTGATTCTCCTTTCAGATTAGATAGATGCCAAGGGGAGCAGGGGGAGAATATGGTATCGAAGCCGGCATGTAAACACCCAATCACCTTAAATAATCAGAATTTCCCAACCAACCCAAAACTGACCAGTGGGAGCCAAACCACTGGTACATGTTCAGCCCACTTGTGGCAGCCACGCTTTCCTTATTCGCTCTTTCTCTGCTCCCACGTGAAAAGGCAAACTAGCAGATTTATTATTAAAGCAACACTAAATGTTTGTGGTTTCTTAAAGCTGACTTCAGGATCACACTCTAAAACTGAGATCATCTGAATGAGTGAGAATGGAACTGTCACCAGCTGCTTACTCTGTCCTGGGGGAGGACCTCAGAGAGAAGAGCCCAGACACAGGCATGAAGCCCACCGGATGGACAGCTGCCTTCAGCAAATATACATCAGAGCTGCTCAGGGTGTGAAGGGCAGCTGGGAGAATTCTGTGTAAGAATGACTGGTTTATATCGTCAGCACTTAGAAACAATTCAGAAAAGGCATTTTTTTAGCTGTAGAACTATTTACCAGATCCTATTTTTACTGCTTATATAGGTTAAAGAAGAGACTCTAGCAAAAAAAATACATCCAAGACATAAAGGAAAAAAGTTAACCACGTCCATAAATGCATCACTAAAGGCTTTTATAAGAATGTAATCTCTCCCTGTAGTGCTTCTGTAAGACCCTGGACAAGTCATTTAACCAGAAGCGACGGTGGGGAAAGGCCAACAGGATGGTGAAGGTGGGCACAGTAGCGAGTTGGTTTTAACCAACAGGAATCTTCACTGTTACAGATCAAAGACAAGGATTCAACACTTTGTGCTTATTCTGGGTGATCTAAACCATTCCCTGCCCGTTTTTTCCCCTTTTTTTTTCATCACTGGCATTTCTTTTTTTGCGAGTTTTCTCACACAATGGAGGTGGTTTTCCCTGTGTTTGGTAAGAAGAGTCACATCAGACTCCAGCCCAGGAGGAGGGAGGGCTGGAGGAAAGGAGGCAGGAGGCCAGGGGTAGATGGAATGTGGAAAGCTTCACAAAGCAGCAGCAGGAACAGGGACAGCCACTGGCTCCAGTTTCCCCAGGACCCTGGGAAAATAAGCCATGACTCACCTCCTTTTCAAGCTTCCCAGCCAAGAGTTTAAAGTAGATAAGAAGCTCCTTCTGTCCTACCTTTGTTATTCATTTATTTTAAAGGAAGGCGCACTTTAAGACAACAAATTCTTTTTTTAGGTATTGTGTTGAGTCTTTTATAGACCAGAGCATACCTATCATTTCAGGCCCTGCTTCCTGAGCACTATGGGGGTCTTAAAACGCTCAGCTGGTGTCATGGCACAGATACTTCCTTGTCACAAACTGTGAAAATAAAGACCTCAAAGTTTTATTATTATTATTTATTTTTATTTTTTTTGGCTGTGTTGGGGCTTCGTTGCTGTGCACGGGCTTTTCTAGTTGCGGTGAGCAGGGACTACTCTTCGTCGAAGTGCACGGACTTCTCATTGTCGTGGCTTCTCTTGTTGTGGAGCACGGGCTCTAGGCACGCAGGCTTCAGTAGTTGTGGCATGCAGGCTCAGTAGTTGTGGCTTGTGGGCTCTAGAGCACAGGCTCAGCAGTTGTGGCGCACGGGCTCAGTTGTTCCACGGCATGTGGGATCTTCCCAGGCCAGGGATCGAACCCATGTCCCCTGCATTGGCAGGCTGACTCCTAACCACTGCGCCACCAGGGAAGCCCAGGCCTCAAAGTTTTAAGGATTAGTTAAGTACCTCCAGCCACGGAAGGAAGGAGGCAGTGTATGTTGAGCTAAATTGGGCAAAGTCCAAATCCTGGGTTCTGCCACTGCCTTTGCTTTCAACCAGCCTCAGTCCCACTTCTACACACTAATGAGGTGAGTGACATAATCTCCAAAGGTTTTAATTAAGCTCTACTTGAAGCTTCCATTTTCACAACCTCAAAGTGAACTCTATATTTGAGAAAAGACCATCTATGGCTCATGAAACGGGCAACAGGCTGACAAGAATGGTGCTCAAGGGGGCCCATTTCCATCCAGGGAAACATTTGGGCCAAAGACATCATTGGGTGTAGAGTGACAAGACCACTTCTTAGAAATCTCCTGCCACTGGGGTTTCTTTTTCTTTTCTTTTTTTTTTCTGTTTTAATCTTCCTTAAAGCTATAGGGCCCGGGCTTTCCGCAGCCCTGTCAGCTGACAGGAGACTGTGCTCTCCCTGGGTGCTACACACCCTTTATTACTGACACACCCTTTATTACCCACATCCCCCAGGCCTTCTCCTTCTTTCTAGCCCACTTTTTTTTTTTTTTTTTTTTTTTTGCGGTACGCGGGCCTCTCACCGTTGTGGCCTCTCCCGCTGCAGCGGAGCACAGGCTCCGGACGCGCAGGCCCAGCGGCCATGGCTCACGGGCCCAGCCGCTCCGTGGCATGTGGGATCTTCCCGGACCGGGGCATGAACCCGTGTCCCCTGCATCGGCAGGCGGACTCTCAACCACTGCGCCACCAGGGAAGCCCTCTAGCCCACTTTTCACCTCAGCAACCTAAGAAAAAAACGTAGAGGATACGACCAACTGTGGGCATCTTATTTTCAGACTCGATGGGGGGGACAAGTCACTTTGTATTGAACCCTGTCCCAGGTTCTTTGTACTTCTTCTAATTCAATCCCACAAAAACCCACTGAAGTAGGTATTCCTACCACCAAGATAAGGAGGCTGATAAGACTTGGAGAGGTTGGGTAACTTGCTCAAGGTCACACAGCTCGCAAGCAGCACATACAATACTTGAACCCAGGCTTACATTATACCACAAAGACTGTACTGGGTTATTTAAAGAAGTCTTATTGAGATATAATTTACATACCATACAAATCACCCATTTGAGTGTACAATTTGATGGCTTTTAGTATATTCATAGATATGTGCAACCACCACCATGGTCAATTTTAGACCATTTTCATCACCTCAAAAAGAACCCTTGGGCTTCCCTGGTGGCACAGTGGTTAAGAATCCGCCTGTCAATGCAGGGGACACGGGTTCGAGCCCTGGTCCGGGAAGTTCCCACATGCTGCGGAGCAACTAAGCCTGTGAGCCACAACTACTGAAGCCCGCGTGCTGCAACTACTGAAGCCCGTGGGCCTAGAGCCAGTGCTCTGCAACAAGAGAAGCCACCACGATGAGAAGCCCACGCACAGCAATGAAGGGCAGCCCCCTGCTCGCCACAGCTAGAGAAAGCCCACACGCAGCAACGAAGACCCAACACAGCTGAAAATAAATAAAATAAATAAATTAAACACCCCCCAAAAAATAAACCCCAGACCTATTATTAGTTATCCCCTTCCTAGCTCTCCGTTCCCCTCTGCTCCCAGGCCTAGGCAACCATTAATTTACTTTCTGTCTCTACAGCTTTCCCTATTCTGGACTTTCATAGAAAATGGACCATGTAATACATATGGTCTTTTGTGACTGGCTTCCTTCACTTCGTGTTATGTTTCCAGGGAAAATCTGTAGTCTAAACTCCAGGGCACACTGCCTCAGGGAAGGGACCATGGAGTGTGGACAGCATACCATGGAAGAAGTGCATGGTGAAATCTACTGCTTTGAGCAGCAGCAGAGATTACAGGAGGATAGCTGTTTTCAGATAAGACAGCTGTTTTCAAGGACCCTTGGATCACGTTTCTGGGCTGCTCCTGAAGGTACCCTTGGGGCAAATGGGTAGCAGATGCAAGTGGACGGACTTCAGTCTGACCTAAGAAAGAACTCACAAGGGCCCCAACTAGGTCCACAAAGGAATGGGCTGGGTGACCCTCTGTGAAGGATGCCACAGGAGGAATGCCTCCCACACTGGGTGGGAGGCTGGCCTACGATGGCCAGTGACCTGGCCGAGACGAAATTCTTCGGTTCTGCGAAATTCACACTGGTAGAAGAAACGGTTAACAAATGAAAAGTCTGCTCAGACTTAGTTTAATGAGACTAGTCCTCTCTGAGTACAGTTTTGTTCACTGAATTCATCCCGCGGCTGTGTACTCAGCTGGGCTAGAAATGAACACCAGCAAAATATTTGTTCTTCTCATTCCCCCGTGGTTTCTGTGAGGCTTCAACAATTGATGGCTCTTTGAACATCAAAGGAATTCATCCACTGAAGGTCCAGATCAGGCCCACTCTGGTAGGTTCTTATTTATCACTCAGTCTTAGGATCAGGGTACTTGGCTCCACCTTTGCAGATATCAATTAATTTTTTAAAAAATATTTATTTATTAGTTATTTTGGTTGCGCCGGATCTTAGTTGCGGCACGTGGGATCCTCGTTGCGGCATGCGGGATTCTTAGTTGTGGCATGCAGACTTCTTAGTTGCAGTATGCGGGATCTTTTAGTTGCGGCATGCATGCGGGATCTAGTTCCCTGACCAGGGATGGAACCCGGGCCCCCTGCATTGGAGTGTGGAGTCTTACCCACTGGACCGCCAGGGAAGTCCAGATATCAACTAATTTTTTAAAACATCCTCTAGTTGACTTGATAATTCCTCCAAGCCAGGAATTTTACAATACAACACAATCAGTTTAATATGTGAACTCAATCCAGTCCGCAAAGAGCATTTTTCTTTTTCTAATGTGTCATTCTATTATACCAAATTATATCTGCCCCTTTTCTACGGAAAAGGCTCTTTTTCTGTAGACTGTCTTACCTAAGTCCAGCTACTTATGCAAATACCTGCCCCACAAATGGCCAAACACTGAAAAGGTATAGAGTTCAACAGTATTGTTTGATTAAGCAATACCAACTTGATATTAATGACCTTCCATTCGATTATTTCAGGTCAACAGAGACTGCCTCCTATATACTGCTCTGGTCAAGGAGAGAATTAGGGCAGGGCAGATTCTCATTTTTGACAGGATCATCTCTGGATAATCCTGAAACCTATTTTGGGAATAACAGATGTGGTTCTAAAAGGATTGCTCCTCAAGTTCTCCCCAAAGCCCAGTTTGTGAGGCTCAAACTAGATGGCGCATATGCAACCTCAACCCCTCCATCTTCTAGAATCCTCACCTGCATCAAACACCAGCCCCTTACGAGAGCCCCACAAGCCTCAGCTGAAGGAACAACTGATGACATGTAACACAGCTTGTGTTCTTTCCCTAACTGGTTGCCTGAGTTCTAACCTATGTTTTAAATTTGTTTTCAGACAGAGATTTTGTTTGGTCACATGAAAATGCCTTAAATAGGCAATGCTATAATTAGCTCTAGCTGAAGTCTCATCTCCTAAAGTTGCTACTGTTGTCATCATCTTTTTTCTGTCTTTAATAAACTCTTCCCTTCTTTAGTCCCAGGACAGGCTTCTTGCTCACATGCTCTTTACAAAGAAAATTTCTCTGGCTGGCTGCCATCGGTTTCTCTGCCCACTGCCATTTTTAAAAAAAAATATTTATTTATTTTTGGCTGCGTTGGGTCTTCGTTTCTGTGCGAGGGCTTTCTCTAGTTGCGGCGAGCGGGGGCCACTCTTCATCGCGGTGCGCGGGCCTCTCACTGTCGCGGCCTCTCTTGCTGCGGAGCACGGGCTCCAGACGCGCAGGCTCAGTAGTTGTGGGTCACGGGCCCAGTTGCTCCCGGCATGTGGGATCTTCCCAGACCAGGGCTTGAACCCGTGTCCCCTGCATTGGCAGGTGGATTCTCAACCACTGCGCCACCAGGGAAGCCTGCCCACTGCCATTTTAAGTAAATTTTTCTCGACTGTCCCAATTTCTTCTGAAACAAAGGCAGATGCCAAAAATCGCTGGTCTTTTCTAAAGAAAACTTGACCCAGTGGTGGTTAGCTAGTGGGAGGCTTTGTGTAGTCACAAGGCCTTGGTTCGCCCATCACCCACTGAAAAGCCCTCACAGCTGATTCCTGTGCAAACCCTAGCACCTCAGACTGGTCCTGTGGGTTATCTGAAGCAGCTACCGAAGTTTGATGTTGTGTTTTTCAATGCCTATTCCCATGGCAGATAACCCATTTTGAACTGGAGGGCCCCCAAATTCTCTTTTGCCTTTGCTACTTCTGCAAAACTGCAGCACTACTTTTTCTGCATGTGGCTAATTCTGATACTACTGCAACAGGAAGTGGTATGGGTTCGTGAGGCAGGGTGTCTTCCTGTTGCCCAGCTATTCACAAAAAGGCAGGTTCTCTCTCTAATACTTAAACCATTCGCCACAGACTAGCCTGTGCTCCGCCACAGGTAATAAACAAATAAAATGGGTCATTCCCAATCTCTCAAGGCTGTATAATTTCACATTCATAAGCTGAGAGTAGACGTAGTCCATACTAAAGCCATACAACGAAAGGATGAAAAAGAATTGTCTCAGATGGTAGAACTTCGTCACAGAGTTAAAGATTTTAGAGCCAATGTGACCCTGACGGGCTAGGCTCCCTTTGGTTAATCTAAAAGGTTTCCTTTCAATACTGGAGAGAAAAATGATCACCTTCTCCTTATTTGCCCTTAGAAATTTACGCCAAAAAAAATGGATTAGGATCAATATCAGATGTGCCATGAACTGAAAACACACTGTGACTCCAGATGAGGCACAAAGCATGGTATAAACACTGAATACACTCCCCTAGCCAAGAGCCCTCGATGCTCCTGGTGGCATATGCCAGGTGGGTAGGTTCATAAAAGCAGAAAGGCTCTCCTAGGCCCACACCTCCCCAAGCCCATAAGACACAGACCCTCTGAGTTCAGCCATCCTATCTTTCCAAGTGATTTATTCATCAGTTATGGGTTGGAAAATATCCAGCTCACAACACTATTTTGTGTAAAACTCACTTGAAAAGACTTAAAAAAAAAACTTGTCTCTAAGCCTGTTGGACTTAACCCAATGATTCTACCTTGCACAGTGTTAACCTTGGTCTTCCTAGGTTTATCCTAACTAGGTTAAATAGCTTGGGTGTTGATCCAAGATATTCTGGACATGAGTTAAAAATTTTATGTATACCTACCCAACAAACTAATTGGTTTAACTCACTGGCGTTTTAACAAAAATTTTTTTCACACTTAGCTATGAGATTCTGTAATTGCGGTATGTACAAATGGACCAAAGGAACTAACTTAGAAGAGAAACAATTTACTTAAAATACTCAGTAGTCTTCCTCCAGGCTATACATCAGGCTAAGCCACAATAAATAAAATACTGGAAAAGGGCAGCTACAGCTACAAAGTCAGATAGGAAAACATACCATGAGAGACAGAAGCGGAAGAACCAGCCTCTGCTCGAGGTTTTTATACAGAAAGGACAACACATCTGTGTCCCCTCTTCCCCCTTGGCCAGGTGCCCACTCTAGGACAAGGGGAAAAAATCCCCTCCTAGGTGGGCCACACTTTCACTTTTACGAAGAATTTTCCCCTAGATTCTTTCATGCTAATCTGCAACCCTGTAAGAGATCACGATCCCATTTTCTGGACAGGCATGTCAAATTGGGGATGAATCTAACCCATGAGAACTGTCAGTTCTCACCACCCACATGTCACGATCTGCCTGAAACCTCAGTTCCCATTTTTTCCAACTCCCACATGCTTCTGAGAGGAACGAGATCAGGGCCCACCACTGGCATGGAAACGAGAGGGGAGGGAGGGGTGCTCCTGGAGGAGGATGGATGAAACCATTAACGATGGGTAGAGGGGAGCATCAAAGCTTAGTCCTGAGGTCAGAAGGTGACATAAGCCGGACTCTTGAGACTTGGCCTTCTACTCTGGGGAAAGCCCCAGCAAAAAGGGGCTTTTCTACCATCAGAGTGCCCAGAAGGTGCCCACCTGTACCCAGGGAGAGCCTTTCCCCCTGGCCCAAGCGCCCACAGAGGCCAAGAAGGAGCTCTACTCCCCACAGGGCATAAATGGGGTGTCCGTCTGTCACTCAGGAGGTCCCAGCCAGTCCGAGAGGCCGTCCACCAAGCCTGCCAAGCTCCAAGGTACTGCCAAAGAAGCCGGTCGTGCAGACCAGACCTGTCACCTGGACCTCCCGGAGGTGCGGGGGCACGAAGGGGTCCCCTCCCCGCCCATGCGGACGGTGCGTGTTGCCTACCTGGAGCTCGCCCTCTGTGCGGTGCAGTCCCAGGCGCCCAAGTCCCACGGCCAGGTCGTTGACACACAGGCCGCCGTCGCGGTTGACGTCGAGAGTCTGGAAAAGGCTCCAAAGGCGCAGCCGGTGGTCCGGGCCCCCGCAGACGGCGCCGCCGCAAGGGTCAACGGACGCCGGCGATGAGGTGGACGACGAGGCGGCGGCGGCGGCGTCCGGCGGCGGGGAAGCCACGCAGCGGCACAACACACTGCTCACCATCGGGCGCGAGGCGGGGGTGACGGGCCGGCGGGGAGAGCGCGTTAGACACGCCGGTGACCTCAGTCCACTAGCGCGGGCTCCGAGGTGCCGGCAAGCTGGCGGGATGGGCAGCTTCCGGGAGCCCCGCCCCGCCGCGCGCAGCCTGGATGGCCATACCCCCAGGCACGACGCCGACCAGTCACAGACCCGGAGGGCCACCCGGAGGGGCGGAACCTCCCACCGAGGACTGCCCACGCAGGCCTTGACTACCCGAATCAATGGAGAGGGCGGGGCGATCCCCGCTCAGCGTGGGGCAATTCAAACTGAGGGAGGCGGGGATTGGCTGAGCCGGGCAGGAGAGAGGAAATCACGGTGCGATAGGCATAAGTCATGTGATTGGCAGGCGGAAGGCCCCGCGTCCTATTTCCATTGAGAAACGCTGTTTAGACGGCGAAATCGTAAGGATGGGAGGGGCCGTCGTGTAAGGAGAGATCGCAGTCTCCTGTGGGAAGTAGGATTTGCGTGAGGAACAATTGTGAGCTGCGGTTGCAAGGCAGAGTTTGCGCCATTGGGTGGAACTGAAAATTAACTGGCTAACGGCTCAAGACCGAAAGCACTAGGAATCCTCAGGAAGCCGGGTTTTGGTAATCTAACTCCCTAAAACCACCAATAAAATAGCTGAATTTAACGGCGTAAAAGTCGTAATACTGATGATTGAACGACAGGACAACTTTCCAATGGAAGTGAGCAAAGGCTAGGTTGGGTGGAGCGCTCTGTAGCGACAGACACACCTTTAGACCAATGATCAGGCCAATTCCAGTAAGTAGGCATGCTCTTTAGCTGAGCGACAGATCGAAAGAACTAGTGATCGACGTGATATCTGAGCCGCGACCAACCGGGAGGGCGGGTCCCCCTGGAGAAGGGCTGCGAGGCGGGAAGAGGGGAAGTGGGCGGATCTCCGCACATCCCGGCGGAAGAGGCAGATTCAGGAAGCCATTACGCAGCTGGCTGGCAGCAGCTGGGCCGGTCGGGGCTGGGCCCTACGCACTTTGCGTAGCAAGGGGGGTTACCAAAGGCCTGGTACTTGGCCTTGGACAAGGCCGGCCTATCCCCTGTAGGGGGGGGTGGGTGAGGAGAAAGGCTGAGGAAGGCGAGAAGGGGAATTGGGGCAGTTAGGGGATTATAGTTTGTTTAAAAAGCAAGGTGGGGAGAGGCCATGGCCGTCCCAGCCAAGAAAAGGAAAATGAACTTTTCTGAGCGAGAGGTGGAGATCATCGTGGAGGAGTTGGAACTGAAGAAGCACCTGCTGGTGAACCACTTCAACGCTGGGGTCCCTCTGGCTGCCAAGAGCGCGGCATGGCATGGCATCCTGAGAAGGGTCAATGCCGTGGCCACCTGCCGCAGGGAGCTGCCTGAGGTCAAGAAGAAGTGGTCTGACCTCAAGACGGAGGTCCGTCGCAAGGTTGCCCAGGTCCGGGCGGCTGTGGAGGGTGGCGAGGCCCCAGGGCCCACTGAGGAAGACGGAGCTGGTGGGCCTGGGACAGGTGGTGGCAGTGGCGCTGGTGGCCCAGCTGTAGCCCCCGTACTGCTCACCCCCATGCAACAGCGCATCTGCAACCTGCTGGGTGAGGCCACCATCATCAGCCTGCCCAGTACCACAGAGATCCACCCCGTGGCCCTTGGACCCACGGCTACTGCAGCCGCAGCCACGGTCACCCTGACACAGAGTGAGTGACCTCTCCCACCCAGTCTGGCGTGCCTAAATGGGAAGGGCCAGCAAGAGCTGGGGCAGCCCAGGGAAGGTTGGCTGCCAAGGGTCAAAGGTCAGATGGGAGTCTTGGAAGACCATGAGGCCTTCCAAGAGATCCCCAGACAGAAGTGATCCTGTTCTCTCTGGGACTTCCTCAGCACGCAGTCTGGACTTCTGACGGGCTGGCTTGCTCTCCACTGTTTTGCCACCATTCATGTCCATGACTGAACTGTGTGGTCCTTGAAGACAGAGACCATGTTTATATCTCCACAGGACTTAACACAGGGCCTAGCACCTAGTAGGCAGTCAGGACATATTTGTTGAATAAATAGGTAGGTGGACATCGATTCTGGACAAAGACATTCCGGTTTTCAGTGTGGTGAACGTTCATCAGGCACAGCTGAGGAACCTCATGGTTCCAGGTGTTAATCTACCTTTCTGTTCACTCATCAACCATTAGGGCAATTCTGTGCCAAACCCTGGGCTCGGCACTGGGATTACCAAGGTGTCTAAGAGATAGGCCGGTTATATTCTAGTAGGACAGATAAGACGAATATATGAATAACTGTACTGTCAGTTGGGAGAACCTAAGGACTCAGAAGAGAAAGGGGGCTTCCTGGTGGGGTTGGGGGCACACAGTGGATGTTGGCATTAAAGGGTGGAGAAGACTGACCTTTCCCACATGCTTGGAGGCCCAAACAGCCCAGCTAGAATGGCTTCAAAGGTTCTCGCCTATGAATGACAATGAAACTGGTTGGTTGGACTTTTTAGTTAGATAAAGGTTTGCACCAATGACTGTTAAGTGCTCTTTGTGATAGGCTGGGAACTGTTTCGATCCGTGATTCTCAGTGGGGCTTGGGGGAATTGGGTGTGTGTGTGTGACTGCCATAACCCCACAGTGTCATATTTCTCAAGGATATGGAGGTGGGAAAGGGGATCAAACACTGGTCTAAATCAGTTGCTATTCTGGAAGAGGGAGGACCTTTAGGTATTCCATTGACCAAGGTGGTCAAGGAGACAGGGAGGCATTTATTGGGCACTTTAGCTAGTGCCTTCCCACTCCCACCTCCTTTTCTGCTTAGCTGTAAAAGACATGGAAGTCAAGAAAACACTGAAGAAGGCCGGACCAGTGGGGCACTTCGGGGAGCATGTGGCTCTGCCTTTATTAGCCAGAAGCAGCTCAGTGGGGTGATTATGAACACATTGGACTCTGGTATTGGGGGAGACCTGCATTTCTTCCTGGACCTGATGAATCAGCTGACCTTAGGCAAGTCATTCCATGTTTCTGAGTCTACCTCCTCTCTGAAAATGAACGTGACAGTATCTACCTCTTGGTGTCATTATGGGGATTCATGGAGCTCATGAGTGCAAAGGGTTAGCACGTAGTAGGCGCTCTGCATTTTTTGCTAGTCTTACTATTAGCATCTTTGCTTTTGCCAGATCTGGGGCTGGCCCTTTGGTTATTAAGTAGATTAAGATTCTAAACCCCTTCGATTCTAGATTTATACATGAAAGGCTATAAAGCCAGGGGAGGGCTTAATGGCCTCCTCCCCACCCCGCATGGCTAGCCTCACTCTTTCTAGAAGGTGACCTGCCACTGCCTTTGCTCTTTCTTCCCCACAGTCCCCGCAGAGACCGCCTATCACACGCTGGAGGAGGGAGTGGTGGAGTACTGCACGGCCGAGGCCCCCCCACCCCTGCCAGCGGAGGCCCCCGTGGAGATGATGGCCCAGCATGCCGACACCGCAGTCAAGCCACAGGCGCTCAAGAGCCGCATAGCCCTCAACTCAGCCAAGCTGATCCAGGAGCAGCGGGTCACCAACCTGCACGTGAAGGAGATTGCCCAGCACCTGGAGCAGCAGAATGACTTGCTACAGATGATCCGTCGCTCCCAGGAGGTGCAGGCCTGTGCCCAAGAGCGCCAGGCTCAGGCCATGGAGGGCACCCAGGCGGCCCTGAGCGTCCTCATCCAGGTCCTCCGGCCCATGATCAAAGATTTCCGCCGCTACCTGCAGAGCAACATGCCCAACCCCACCACTGCCTCTGACCCTGGACAGGTGGCCCAGAATGGGCAGCCGGACAGCATCATCCAATGAGGGCAGGGGTCGAGCCAGCCTTCCGCTGTGAATGGATGACACCACATGGTCTTGTAAGTGGGTTGTGTGGTTGGCCTCAGTCTAGGCCTGGCCGTGTGGACGGCTCCCAGTTTGACAGACATTTAGGGGTCCACGGTTTCCGAGAAATGAAGCAGACTGGGAAGAAGAATTTGTTGGGTTCCTGTGACCCAAACTCTCTTCCCCCTACCCCTTGAGCTGTCCTGCTAAGAACCTGAAGATTGGATAGGTGGGGGTCAGGTGCTGGTGATGGGACCCATATTGTCATGAGCCAGGGCTTGTGACATGACCCAGACTTGGACTAGGACAACTGTCGGCCCTCACTGGGGACCATCTCACAGCTTGGGGGTCTGTGCGGAAATACCCGCCCCCCACCCAGGTGCCATCCTTTGGAGTAAGATAACATCAGTGGTGCTGGCAGTAGCACAAAAACATCTTCTTCCTCCCCTTGGGAGGCAGAGTGACAGCTGGGCCTGAGGAGGAAACCCCACCCTTTTCTCCTTCTCACTGTGCCTCAGTTCTCAGGGGACTCTAGTTAGTGCCGTGCTGTCCCCCCACCCCACTGCACCCGGGCACAGCAGGGGCCCTGTTAGTGCCCTGGGCTGCCCCTGCTGTACACCCAGGCTGCAGCCCGTCGGGCTCAGGAATTCTGTGTGTGGTGGGGACAGCTTGGTCGCCATCTGGTCTTCCACTGCGTCCCCGCGCAGCCCTCTGGTGGTTTGTCCCAACAGCTTTTGACTCAGGTCGAGTATCAGGCTTTGGGTGCTGTAAATTTTACTTATTGCCCCACTGCAGTGGGTCTGAGGTGACCTGTTGGCTCCTTCCAGAAGGCTTGCTGCAAGCCGGTTGTATTTATTCTGTTCACGAACCCCTCTGGGAAGCCTTCCGAGGGCAGCTCTGGCCACGCCCTTCCTCCTTTCCTCTCTACTGACTGTGCATTTCCAAAACTCAGTGCAGAAAACAGCCTGCTCAGCATCGCACCCTGGACTCCCTTCTCACAGTATTCAGCACCTTGTGTTCTTGTGAGACTCCCACTGACTGGTGAGGTGACTCTGAAGGCCTGATTGGCCCTGAATGTATGCAGTGGGAGAATTGAAACTGACCTAAGAAGTGGGACCTTGGACTTCTGTGCTCGGGGAAGAGCAGACCGACCTCGGAGTGCCGAAGGAGGTGGTGTTCGCTGTTCTGTCTTCATGCGCTTCCTCCCCATGTGTAAGGACTTTACCCAGATGGCATTTGTCTGTTTCATTTTCAGAATCGCCATCAATTACCGAGACCCTTGCATCTTTCCCGATCATTTCCCAAGTTTGCCATTTTGCTGTCGAGGCCTTGGCCACACGTGACCGATGGTTAAAACTCAAGGCTCCAGGGCTTCCCTGGTGGCGCAGTGGTTGAGAGTCTGCCTGCGATGCAGGGGACACGGGTTCGTGCCCCGGTCCGGGAGGATCCCACATGCCGCGGAGCGGCTGGGCCCGTGAGCCATGGCCGCTGAGCCTGCGCGTCCGGAGCCTGTGCTCCGCGACGGGAGAGGCCGCAGCGGTGAGAGGCCCGCGTACCGCAAAAAAAATAAATAAATAAACTCAAGGCTCCAGATCTCAGCTAAACAACAAAGGTGCTGCCCTTCTGGGCACGTTAAGAATCGCTCAGCTCCACTGTTGCAATTACGGGAAGATGCCCCCAAAGATGGTTGGGAGGTGACTGCTTTACCACCATCCTCTCTGCGGGGTACATGTGCAGTGCCAGCTACAGAGCAGTGGAGAGGAATCAGGCCAGTGAGGGAGTTGGGTTGCAGAAGGAAAGGTCTTCTCAGTGTGGCTGGAAAGCAGCAGCCCCTGGCAGCCTGGGTGCCCTCCCTCCGTGGAGCCTGATGGCCCCATCAGGGTAGCTTCAGGGACTTCCTGAGGGTTTGCAGCTTGGTTTCGTTTTTCTCTGGGGTTGGCAATCTGAGCCAGTATTGTGTCTGTTCCAACTGGATATAAAGAGGAAGCTTGGATCACTTCAACTGACTGGTTCTTTCCAGATCATAATTTTAAATTAAAGAAATATCACCTTTTTTGATATACATGTCTGTGTCTTCATTGGTTATATATAGAAGAGATAGGGGCTGGCAGAGCAGAGGCTCACAGGTCAAATCCGGCCCGCCCACCTGTCTTTGTAAATAAAGTTTTATTGGAACACAGCCATACCCCTTCTTCTGCTTAATGTCTGGCTGTTTTTCTGCTACAATAGCAGAGTTAAGTAGTTGTGACAGAGCATCTGGCCCACAAGCCAAAAGTATTTACTCTCTGGTCCTTTCCACAAAAGGCTGCCTATCCCTGGTTTAGGGCAGTGTCTCAAACTCTGGATGAGAATTAGATGGGGTGTTTTTAATATAACCAATCCCTGGCCTCATCTAAAACCTAGAAGAGACTCCTGGAGGGAGAGCTCTAAGAATATGCATGGTAAACAAGTTCTCTGGGTGATTCTGATATTTTCTGAAGGTTAAGAACTTTGGCTCAGAGACTGGAAGACAAACTCAGATGGAATCAGGATAATGCCCCAGGGAGGGCTGGTTCTCAGGAGTTTCTGTTCAACAGTTGAGCGGTCCTGCTAAGCAGAGATTCTCACTTGAGATTGGCCTTCATTCTAGAGGGAGCCCAGCCTTTCTGGACACAGTTATCACTCTCTCCAATATTTAGTGATGATAAAAACTGACAGTTACCGAGCCCAGGTGTTATAGGCATTACCTTATTGACTTCTTGCAACAGCCCCATGAATCAGGTACTAATGCTGTTCTCAGTTGACAGATAAGGTCACTGAGGATCAGAGAGGTTGAAAAATTTGCCTAAAGTCGTACAGCTATCTTATACCCTGGGGTGGCCCATCTCTTTAACCGCTGCTCTTTTTTTTTAATTTATTTTTTAATTTTTATTTTTGGCTGTGTTAGGTCTTCATTGCTGCGCGTGGGCTTTCTCTAGTTGCGGTGAGCAGGGGCTACTCTTCATTGCGGTGCGTGGGCTTCTCACTGCAGTGGCCTCTCTTGTTGCAGAGCACGGGCTCTAGGCATGCAGGCTCAGTAGTTGTGGCACACGGGCTCAGTAGTATGCCTCACGGGCTCTAGAGCTCAGGCTCAGTAGTTGTGGTGCACAGGCTTAGTTGCTCCGCGGCATGTGGGATCTTCCCGGACCAGGGCTCAAACCCATGTCCCCTGCATTGGCAGGCAGATTCTCAACCATTACGCCACCATGGAAGCCCAACAGTCAAGTTTTTAATCACTTACTGTGATGATATAAGCAAGAGGGGAAGTGCCAGCTCTCCCAGTGTTGCATTTTTCCCCATGGGACAGTGCTGGGCAGGGTCAGATGTGTTGCAGATGAGGAATCATTTCACTGTTGAGGGAAGCCCCTGCTTTACAGACTTGTGTGTGTGTTGGGGGAATGAGAGCAGGAAGGGACAGGAAAGAAAAAGTACGGAGTCAGAGCAAAGTGTCTCCCCACTCCTCCTGATATGAAGGTCTTGGCCAAGGCAACTGAGACCTCAGAGTGGAAGCTCCGGGGCTAGGAATGCAGCTTTGCATAAGAGCACATGAGGCCTTCCACATAAAGCCTTTGAAATGGCCTGTGATTGGGCCTGAAAGATCACACATTGGTTTGTGGCCAGGAGCTAAACTCCTCACAAGTGTGTCCCAGGTCTTTGGAGTCAGCCTGCTTCTTACTGGCTGTGTGCCCTGGCATGAGGTCATTTACTTTCTCTAAGCCTTGGCTTCCTTACCTAAAAATCCTTCTCTAACGAGGTTGATGTGAGAAGTTAACAAGTTAATGCTTACAGAATACTTAGCACAGTGCCTGGCACATAGTAGGTGCTAAATAATGGTAACTGCTTCAGTGAGCTATTACTGTGTAACAAATCACCCTAAAACTTACAGGCTTAAAACAATAATCATTTATTTGCCCATGATTTTTCAGGATGAGCAGGGCCCAGAGAAAACAGCTTGTCACTGTCTTGTCAGTGTCGGCTGAGGCAGTTTTACTGGGCCTGGGGGCCCATCCACTTTCAAGATGGCTCCCTCACATGTCTTGTAAGCTGATGCTACGTGAGGGCTGGGCACTCTGCTGAATCTGTCATCTGGAGCCAGGGGTGGGGTAGGCACCTCAGTTCTCCTCTACCTGGGCCTCTCCATGCAGCTGCTTGGGCTCCCTCACAGCATGGTGCTTGGGGGTTCCGAGAATGAAGAAGTGGAAACTGCTGGTCCTCTTAAAGGTTAGGCTTAGATCTGGCCAGCATCACTTTGTCATATTCTCTTGGTCATGCAATCCTAGGCTGGCCCAGATTTGGGGGAATGAAGGAATAGACTCCATCTCTCTCTATTTAAAAAAAAAATTTATTTGGCTGGGCCAGGTCTTAGTTGCGGCACGTGGGATCTTCGTTTGCCGCATGTGGGATCTTCGTTGCGTCATGCGGGATCTTTTTAGTTGCGGCATGCAGGGTCTAGTTCCCTGACCAGGGATCGAACCTGGGCCCTCTGCATTGGGAGCATGGAGTCTTAGCCACTGGACCACTAAGGAAGTACCTAGACTCCACCTCTTGATGGAGGTGTGGCTACTGATACAGGGAGAGGAGGACCTGATGGTGGCCATCGTTGGAAATAAGCTAACGTGCTGCTGTTATTATAAATGGGTGTCAGGACTCCAGACCCACGAAAGATAACCTCTCCTCCTCATTGAGGACTGCTTGCAGTGCACCGATCAGGAGGCAAGGGAGCTCCCCAAGTTTTGCAAGGGAATCTATTGAAGTTATTCCATTTCCTGTAGCTTTGAGTCAAGACATTAGAGGGAGAAAGTAGGAGAAAAACGTTGGCAAGACCTGGGTCACTTTGACTCTTTTTACTCTGGAAATCTTTATACATTAGAAAGGAGTCCGGGGCTAAGGTGGGGACCATCTGTGCAGACCCACTTGGAAATCTCACTGAAAAGACTTCCTGACTCCGGGAGACATTCTAGACAATCGGTTAGGGCCTTGGAGGGTGGCAAGGTGGCTGTTGAGAGGAACAGGCAGGGACAAACTCACTCTCTTGGTTAGAGAAGATGAGCTAAACTTGGTGTGGTATTTACAAAGGGGTACGTGGTTCTCAGAATGACCTGTCCAGAGACAGAGGCCTAGAGGCTGAGCTGCAATGTACTGGTTCTCTGCTGACTCAGGACGGTCACCCTCTCTGCCCGCCTCTTCCTGGGCAGCCCTCAGGGCTCAGCCTGGATGTCACTAGCTCAAGAGACCCTTCCCCACCCCACCCCCAGCCCAGGTAGGCTCCCTGCTGCTGTGTACTCCCATAGCCCCTGCCGTCGGCTCCCTAACTCTCATCCCACGTGGACTTGCTTGTTTTCCAACTGACCCCTCACTGGGAGCCTCTGGGCTTCAGCGACCTTGTCCACTTTGTTACCAGCTATAGCCCAGCTCTGCGAATGGCACCGTCCTTCCCCCGGTTGCCCAGGTGACATCCTTGGTTCCTCCTACTGCCTCGCCCCTCACATCCACTATCTGTTAAGAGTCCTCCGGACATTCCTTAAATCTGTCCAATCTGTCTCTCTCTTCCCAAATCCAACCCTGCCTTCTCTCTCACCTGGGTTGCCCACAGCAGCCTCTTCACTGGCCTCCCTGCCTCCAGGCCTTTCTGAGGATGGTCTTTTGAAGCAAATCTAACCAGGCTTCTCCCTGTTCTATCCCTTCAGTGACTTTCCTCAACTCTCGAATTGAAGTATAAGCTCTTGAACGTAACTTACAGACATGGTCTGATGCTGCTTCCTACTTTGTACTCCTTTCCAGCCACACTGAAAGTTTACTTCCTTGTCATTTATATCTCAATAAAACTGGGGGGTATGGTCGGGGGCGGAAACAAAAGAAAATTTACTTCCTTAAAGATGCTGGGCTCCTTCTACCCTCCAAACCTTTGTCTCTGCTGTTCCTCTTGCCCAGAACAACTTTCTTGCTCATCCCTTTCCTAATTCCTATTCATCCTTCACATCCAGCTTGGGCGTCAGGGAGCATTATTCGGTCACACCCTGTGTTTCCTCCCTCACACTGTGCTGTAATCGCACTTTTATTTTTTAATTTAATTTTATGTTTTTTTAAATTAATTTTTATTGGAGTATAGTTGATTTACAATGTTGTGTTGGTTTCTGCTGTACAGCAAAGTGAATCAGTTATACATATACATATATCCACTCTTTTTTAGATTCTTTTCCCATATAGGTCATTACAGAGTATTGAGTAGAGTTCCCTGTGCTGTAGGTTCTTATTAGTTACCTATTTTATGTATACTAGTGTGTATATGTCAATCCCAATCTCCCAATTTATCCCTCCCCCCCTTTTAAATTTTAATTTTATCGCACTTTTAAATGTTTGGGTCCTGCTATAGGAGGGTTTCTCAAGCTCAACACAATTGTCATGTTGGGCTGGATCATTCCGTGTTGTGGGAGGCTGTCTTATGTGCTGTAAGGTACTTAGCGGCATCCTGACCTCTGTACACTGGATACCAGTAGCATGTCCCCCCGCTCCAGTCATGATGATCAGAAATGTATCCAGACATTGCCAAGTGTCCCATGGTGGGGAGAGCAAAATCACCCCCAGTTAAAAACAGCTGTCCTGGGAAGTTCCTGGCAGTCCATTGGTTAGGACTCGGCACTTTCACTGCCATGGCCTGTGTTCAATCCCTGGTTGGGGAACTAAGATCCTGCAAGCTGCCCAGAACAACCAAAAAATAAAAAAGAACAACTGTCCTACGGCAATAACATCTGTCTTATAGTTTCCTGTCAAGTACATGGCACAGTCCCTGGATATCTATTTAATCCACATTTTTGTAAAGTAATTTTATTTATTTATTTATCTATCTATTTATTTATTTATGTTTTGGCTGCGTTGGGTCTTCATTGCTGCTTGCAGGCTTTCTCTCTAGTTGTGGAGAGCGGGGACTACACTTCATTGCGATGCATGGGCTTCTCACTGCAGTGGCTTCTCCTGTTGTGGAGCACAGGCTCTAGAGCGCAGGCTCAGTAGTTGTGGCACACGGGCTTAGTTGCTCCACACCAAGAGGGATCTTCCTGGACCAGGGCTCAAACCCGTGTCCCCTGCATTAGCAGGCAGATTCTTAACTACTGAGGCACGAGGGAAGTCCCTAATCCACTTTTTATTGCGGTGTGGGTTGAATTAAATGTCAACAGCATTCCCATAAGATGTTTTGCATTTCCCCATTTGATAGATGAAGAGACTAAAGCCAGGACTCACCTGGTGGCACATCGTTTGTAAAAGGCAGAGCTGGGAGTCTATCCCAGGTGTGTCTGGCACACAGCCTCCTCCTTATGAGTCAGCCTCTCATGAGAGGCTGAGCGTGAATCAGCCTTCTGGAGCTGTGGCCTGGACCCTGGACCTGTGACAGATGTGTCAGGAACCCCACCCTGAGTGGCCCTGCCCCACCTGAGTGTTGTGACCTTGGGCGGGTCACACCTCCCCGCTGGGCTGTGGGGTTTCCCCTCCTGTGCAGCCCCCTTCTGCTGAGAGCTGATGAGAGGATTAAATGAGATAAATGGAGTAGGTGGGTGATGCAGGGGCTGTCTGTGCCCAGGAGCTCCACACAGAGCCTGGCCTGTGAAAGGTAATGGATATGAAGAGAGGAAGAGGCAGGAAGGGGCCTTCCTGAGGACCCCTGACAGCACATTCTCCAAGGATTCTGTGGATCCTGAGGCCTACAGCCTACAGCCACTCAGGTAAGAATCCCTTGGCTCAGATAACAGGTTCCTGCCTGCATCTGCAGGAGGTTAGCTAGATAGAGGCTGTACTCTAGGCTTTAGGCAATCCTGACAGGCAGGAATGTGGGCCCGCCCTTCCAGGTAGTCCCTTTTTACAAAAGCAGCCAGAAATCTGGGCTTTTATGAGAAATCTCCCAGTTTAAATATTTCAACTACTAAATATTTGTAAAGCCTGTGCAAGGCAAGTGAAACACACCTGTGGGCTAAAGTCAAGCCATGGATGTCAGGTTGCAAGCTGTACGTCACCCTTTGGGGACCAGTCTGTACCCCTCAGGAGGAGCCAGAGGAAGGCAGAGGTTGGTAGGCAGGAGGTCTGGGCACCAGATCCCTCTTTCTCTTGCGCCTCAGTCTCCCCATCCATATGATGGGTGTGGGCCATCCTAGCTGGAATGGTTCCTAGGAAGGTGGTCCCTCCTGGATACCCCTCCTTTGCCCAGGCTAGGCCTGACTCAGTGGGAGGATCTGACCTGGGCTCTTTACTTGGCTCCGAGCTGAGTCAGTCATGACACACGTGGCAGTGATAGTCACGTGCCACCTGCCTGTCAGGAACCAAGCACAGACGGGGACTGGCCACTTTCCAGCCAGGCCTCCAACAGGGTCCTGTCCAGGTGCGAGTTTGGACCAAAAGGCCTCCATGATCTCCTATGGCTGTTTTTAGTGCCTGCTCAACACCCAGGGCTCCTCCTGGCTGTGGTTTTTCTTTGAGGAACCATCCCTCCTCCAGTCTCAGTCCATTCAGTTTGAGGGAGAGATCCCAATTCTGGCTGCAGTGGTACGGATGTGGTGCAGGACTGGTCCATGAGAGGAACAGCATTCCTCTGTCCACAGTGATTGGTTAAGGGTGAGCATGTGACCCAATTGGACCTATGGGAGTCTGCCCTGGGACTTTGGCTCTTTCCATTGCTGTTTCCAAGCTGGTGGGATGAAAACCCGAGGCTCTGGGAAGGTCACCTAACCTAAGCCCATCTAATAATGAAGCCAACCAAGGAAAGGCTAAGCAGCTGAAATCTAAGAAAGATTTCAGCCGGGGTTTGAGTACTTGAATGCAGCAATTTCTTTTTTCTTTTTTAATAGATCCTTATTGGAGTATAATTGCTTTGCAATACTGTGTTAGTCTCTGTTGCACAACAAAGTGAATCAGCCGTATGCCTACACATGTCCCCACATCCCTTCCCTCTTGAGCCTCCCTCCCATCCTCCCTATCCCACCCCTTTACGTCATCACAAAGCACTGAGCTGATCTCCCTGTGCTATGCTGCTGCTTCCCACCAGCCAACTATTTTACGTTCGGTAGTGTATATATGTCGATGCTACTCTCACTTCGTCCCAGCTTCTCCCTCCCACCCCATGTCCTCAAGTCCATTTTCTATGTCTACCTCTTTATTCCTGCTCTGCAACTAGGTTCATCAGTACCTTTTTTTTCCTTTCTTTTTTTTTTTTTTAGATTCCATATATATGCGTTAGCATACGGTATTTGTTTTTCTCTTTCTGACTTACTTCACTCTGTATGACAGACTCTAGGTCCATCCACCTCACTACAAATAACTCAATTTCATTTCTTTTTATGGCTGAGTAATATTCTATTGTATATATGTGCCACATCTTCTTTATCCATTCATCCGATGATGGACACTTAGGTTGTTTCCATCTCCTGGCTATTGTAAATAGAGCTGCGATGAACATTTTGGTACATGACTCTTTTCGAATTATGGTTTTCTCAGGGTATATGCCCAGTAGTGGGATTGCTGGGTCATATGGTAGTTCTATTTTTAGTTTTTTAAGGAACTTCCATACTGTTTTCCATAGTGGTTGTATCAAGAATCCAGTAATTTCTGAAGCTAGATCTACCCTCCTGGATGTACCAGCTACAGCACCGGCAAATCTCCAGTCATTTTAAGCAGGTGTTTGTCATTAGCAGCTGAAAGAGTCCTAATGCTTTTGCCAGCCCTAAGGGTCTATGATTCAGATACCAGGTCAAAGTGTCTTCAGAGTACTGGCCTAGACTAGTTGTTTCTCATGCTATGACCTGAGAAGATTTACTTTAGGATCATCTGGGCTGTTAATGCACATTTCTGAGCCCCACCTGAGACCAACTGAAACAGATACTGGCGGTGTTGGAGTGGGAGGAGGCATGTGGATTTTCAGCAAGTTCCCACTTGACTCTGACTAAACCTCAAGGTGGAGAACACTGGCGGCCTCTGTCCCTCCTTTCTCCACCCTCCTCCCTCCACGTTTGAATCACGTGATTCCACCAATCTGGCCACAGCTGATTGGATGAGGAGGGGATACCTGGTCCAAACTGGGCCAATTGGCTTCCTTTCCCCCAAATTTGGAATTGGGATCTAGAAACCCGCTCAGTTTTTGTGGCTATTTGAACTTTCTTCCACCTCGCACTCCAAGAAGTAGAAAAGGTTGCTCAGGGAATTCCCTGGCGGTCCAGTGGTTAGGGCTGTGTGATTCCATTGTAGGGGGCATGGTTCCATCCCTGGTGGGGGAACTGAGATCCTGCATGCCTCGTGGCATGGCAAAAAAAAAAAAAAAAAAAAAATTGTTGCTCAGAGGAGGGAGAGGAAGGAGAGAACACAGGAGGGGAGGCGGGGCTGAGAGAGTTCAATGTAAGTGACCACGGTACCATAAGTTTCCCCACCCTGACACCCCTGCGCAAGTCTCCCTTCCCACTGCCTGCGGGACCCCGTATTTTTATAGCCCCTTCCACTTTCTGCAGTAACTAACTCGGGTGATTTCTGCTACTTGTAACCAAGAGACCTTTACCTAAGCTGTAGTTTATTTCTCAAGATCTCAGTTTCCTTATCTGTAAAATGACTAGCACCATGATACATTATACCCTTCCCGGGTATGCAGCGGGTCCTCACAGAGGAGCCTCTGCTTAAACCACTCCTTCCATCAGGAGAGGTCTTGGTGACATGGGGTATAGGTGGCAGAAGGATTTCACTGCAACAGTGCTTCTCAAAGTTTGATGTGCATTGAAATTGCCTGGAATCTGTTTAAAATGCAGATATCGGATCCTGCAGATTCTTGGTGCTCCTGTAAAATCATCCTTCCCTCCCTGCTCCCTCTCCCCAAACAATCATGGGTCTCCTTTCTGTCACTATAGATGAGTTTGCATTTTCCAGAATTTTACCTAAATGAAATCACGCAGCGTGTACTGTTCTTTTGACTGGCTTTTTTCTCTAAGCCTAATTATTTTGAGAAGCACCCATGTTGATGTGTTTATCAATGCAGTAGTTCACTTTTTATTGCTAAGTAGGATACACTGTAATTTGTCGGTTTTTTATAATTTATTTATTGTATTTTGGCTGCGTTGGGTCTTTGTTGCTGCGTGAGGGCTTTCTCTAGTTGCGGTGAGCGGGGGCTGCTCTTCGCTGCGGTGCACGGGCTTCTTGCAGTGGCTTCTCTTGTTGTGGAGCACGGGCTCTAGGCGCACAGGCTTCAGTAGTTGTGGTGCAGCACAGACTTAGTTGCTCTGTGGCATGTGGGATCTTCTCGGATCAGGTCTCGAACCCGTGACCCCTGCATTGGCAGGCGGATTCTTAACCACTGCGCCACCAGGGAAACCCTGTAATTTGCTTATCTATTCAATCACATATTGATGGATATTTCAGTTGTTCCAATATTTAGCTATGAGGGATCAAGCTGCCGTGAACCTTGTGTTGTCCTTGTGTACAAGTCTTTGTGGGTACCAATGCTTACGTTCCCTTGAATAAACACTAGGAGTGGGATGGCTGGGTTATATGGCTGGCGTATGGTTAACATTGGAAGAAACTGTCTAACTGTTTTTGAAAGCGGTCGCTCCACTTTACATTCCCACCAACGGTGTATGAGAGCTCTGGTGGCTCCACGTTCTTGCCAACATTTGGTGGGGTTTTCATTTTAACCATTCTAGTAGGTGGGAAGTAGTACCTCATGGTGGCTTTAACTTGCATTTCCTTAAGACTCATGGTGGTGTTATTTTCCATCTGTAGATCTTCTTTGATGAGGTGACTATTCTATTTAAATCCTCCTCTTATTAATAAGTGTTGAGGGTTCTTTATCTAGATACAAGTCCTTTGTCAGCTATATTTTTGCAAATATTTTCTCCCAGTCTGTGCATGCCTTTTCATTTTTGTAACAAATGCCTTAGATTACTTTCATACACATTGAGTCTGAGAACCTCTCTTCAATGACAAGCAGTGATAATTCAAACAGCAGTAAGAGGTGCTGGCCCATCCGACTGGCAAAAATAAAAAAGAGGGTCCTCAGGCATTGGTGAAGGGGAGTCGCGGGAACACTCCTGATACTCTGTTAACAGGAGTGGAAATTGGTACAAAATCCTGAAAAGACTATTTGCTGATAGTTCATCAAAATCTTTAAATATGGGTTCCTATGACTCAGCGAGTTCTGTCCTAGGAATTCTTCCTGAAAGAGTAAATAAACAGTAGCAGTAAGTTGTCTGTTCCAGGATCTTTGGTCCTGGGTTTGTGCTGACAGGAGGGGGCTGCAGACATGCCTGGCTGGCCTTCCCGGGAGGTGGATACTCTGCCCTGTGTGCTCAGAGTCCTGGGTGGAAGGCTCAGAGGGACTGGGAGGTCAGTGAGGCTAAAATTTGACGGGTCCCCCCAGCAGGGTGGCCGGAGGAAAGTGCAGTATAGGTCTCGCCCGACTGCATCAGGAGTCTGGGTCCACCCTGAGCCTGGCCTGGCCTCGGAGGTTCGAACCAGCCACCACCAGTACAGACTAGGAACAGGGGACACTTGGCTGACACAGCTACCTGGGACCTAAGAAAGGACAGCGCTTTGCTCCACATACCAGTGGTTTCTCTGGGACACAGGGAGGTGGGGTCTTGGTCAAGGCAGGCCAGGACTTGCTGGAGCCGGGCGGGAGAAGGGAGCTGGGAGCCTGGAGACCAGGGCTCTAGATTAGCACCTGTCTCCTCCTCTGCCACTTGGCCCAGTCTTTTCCCCTTCTGAGCCCCCAGTCTCCGCTGCTGGATAGGGAAGAGGTGGATCAAGCAGTCAGTCCCCTCTGGCCCCTCCAGTGAGGACTGAAAGCGTGGGTGTCGAAACCTTCCAGACTTGAGTTCCATTTCTGTCTCCATCATTTTCTGTGACTTGGCATGTTATTTAGCCTCTTCATACCTCAGTTTCTTTTTCTCTTTTTTAAAATTTTTTGTTGAAATATAGTTGATTTACAATGTTGTGTTAGTTTCAGGGGTGCAGCACAGTGATTCAGTTATACATCTATCTACCTATTCTTTTTTGGATTATTTTCCACTATAGGTCATTACAAGATATTGGGTAGAGTTCCCTGTGCTATACAGTAGGTCCTTGTGGGTTATATATTTTATATATAGCAGTGTATATATTTTAATCCCAAAGTCCTAATTTATCCCACCCCCCACTTTTCCCCTTTGGTAACCATAAGTTTCTTTTCTATGTCTGTGAGTCTATTTCTGTTTTGTAAATAAGTTCATTTGTATCTTTTTTTTTTTTTTTTTTTTGCGGTTCACGGGCCTCTCACTGTTGTGGCCTCTCCCGTTGCGGAGCACAGGCTTCGGACGCGCAGGCTCAGCGGCCATGGCTCACGGGCCTAGCCGCTCCGCGGCATGTGGGATCCTCCCGGACTGGGGCACGAACCCGCGTCCCCTGCATCAGCAGGCGGACTCTCAACCACCACGCCACCAGGGAAGCCCTGTATCATTTTTTTAGAGTCACATATAAGTGCTATCATATGATGTTTGTCTTTCTCTGTCCGACTTACTTCACTGAGTGTGATCATCTCTAGGTCCATCCATGCTGCTGCAAAGAGCATTATTTCATTCACGTACCTCGGTTTCTGTATCAAATTAAAACCCTGCAATGGCTCCTCAATTTGCTTTGGAAAAAGGCCCTCATGATCTGCCCCTTCCCTCCTCTCCAGTTCCACCTGCCACTCTCCCGGTGCCCCCCACCTCATTCATCACACTCCGGTCATAGTGGAGCCCTTAAACTTCTCCCCCCCTGACCCCAGGGCCTTTACATAAGCTCTTACCTCTGCCTTGCCTGTCTTCAGCCTCTCTCCCCTGCTTGGTCCTACTCATTCATCAGAGCTCAGATGCCGCTTCCTCGGGGTCAGCCTTCCCTGACCCCAGACACAGTCACTCCTGCTGCTGATCTCTGTCATCGCACAGCTGTGGTCATTAAACAACGATGTCTGTGATTATTTGTTTGATGCCTGTCTCCCTGTGGCCCTGGGAGCTCCCTGAGAGCAGGGACGATACAGTCTTGTTTGGGACCGTGTCTCCTGCCCTTTACACAGGCTAGGTAGAGAGTAGGCACCCCAGTAACTCTGTTGAACAAGTAGTGCTAATGCCCTTTATCATCCATTCTAAGATGTGTTTTCACCCCACATATTAACATCTCTGAAATCAGGAAATATTTTATAACTGCAGTGACCAGGTAGCAACTGAGACATATTCTCCAATACCTGCACGTGTGCATCAAAACTTGCAGCTTGGAAGGACATCCCCGAGACAAGAGTGGCACACTGAAGAAAAGCTGCGTCACCCGTGCTCTTGATGATACAGGACAATATTGCCTGGGACAACACAGACCTCTGACTCCCAACAAAAAAGTGACATAGAAAAGTCAGATTCTAAATCAACTATACTTCAACAAAAATAATAAATAAAATCTGAAAAAAAAATGCAGATTCTGCATGTGCAAAAGTTTCAGGAATATCTTCACTAAATTATTTTGATCATAGCTTCCTTTTTATGTATACACAATAGTGATATATGATTAAAATGTCTGTTTAAAAGAATGCATTCGGGGCTTCCCTGGTGGTGCAGTGGTTGAGAATCTGACTGCCAATGAAGGGGACACGGGTTCGAGCCCTGGTCTGGGAGGATCCCACATGCCGCAGAGCAACTGGGTCCGTGAGCCACAACTACTGAGCCTGCGCATCTGGAGCTTGTGCTCTGCAACAGGAGAGGCCGCGACAGTGAGAGGCCCATGCACCGCGATGAAGAGTGGCTCCGGCTCGCTGCAACTAGAGAAAGTCCTCGCACAGAAACGAAGACCCAACACAGCCAAAAATAAGTAAATAAATTTATTTTTAAAAAATGCATTCAATAAGTATAAAAATAAAATTCCTAAGTGATAAGGAAGTGTGTCATATTTTACTCAGTGCTAGAGACCCCTGTAGGGCGCAGAGCTCTGGGAGGCCATAGGGGAGCGCTCTATCCACGGGCGCCTTCCCAGGCCAGAGTTTCGGGAATCGGGGCTGGAAGCCTTGTGGCATGTCGTTCTCCGTGTTTCCTGTAGGTGGCACTAGACAGCCACAGTCAGGCGCAGCCCTGGGCACAGCCTAGAGGAAGTCCCATGCTGGAGGGTGGGGACGGGTGAGGCTGGAGGGAGGCCTCAGGAGTGTCCTATTCCGGAGGGGAACAGGCTCTTCCGCCACCCCAGGGAGAAGCCATGGCCAGTTCTACCAGCCCATCTAGCCCAGAGGCAGATCTGGGTGTGGAGAGAACTTAGGAACAGAAGTCCGCAGCCCTGCGTCGCCTGGCCAAGCTGTGTGATTCTGGCTTCCCTTTATGGCCCCAGTCTCGCTCCTACGCAGTGGAGGTGTGAGAGCCTGCCACATCTGACCCCTAACAGTAAAGGTCTGAGGTGGCTGAAAGTCCTCCACCAGCTGCCCAGAAGGCCACTGGCTTACCTGCAGAGCCCCAAGCCCTGTGACATCCCTCTCCTTGTCTGACCTTGCCACCTGCCCCTGAGGTCAAGATGTTTCCCTTACTCCCTGGATTGGGAAACAGAGGCCCAAGGAGATTAAATGACTTTCCCAAGACTACAGAACTGTGAGTGGTTGGAGCCATGTGTGAAAAGTAGATCTGTTTGCTCCTTCTACCATATCTGTCTGACCTCTTGCAATGGAAGGGAATGCAGAACAGGGTGGGAGAGAACTTCCCATCAAAGAAAATGAGCTAAGAGAAGTTACTTGGTGAGATGGATTAATTGTACATGCCTAATTTGTCTCCCTCCTAAAACTACAGTAAAGAGATTTTTTTTAAGCCATTGATTTTTTTAAAGAAAAGACACGAGAAACACAAATTATAAAAGAAAAACTCGGACTTCCCTGGTGGTCCAGTGGCTAAGACTCCGCACTCCCAATGCAGGGGGCCTGGGTTCGATCCCTGGTCAGGGAACTAGATCCTGCACGCAGCAACTAAGAGTTCATATGCCACAACTAAAAGATCCCGCACGTGGCAACGAAGATCCCGCATGCCACAACTAAGACCCAGCGCAGCCAAATAAATAAATAAACTTGATAAATTAGACTTTTAAAATTTAAAAACTTTGCCCTTCAAAAGTTGTCATTAAGAGAATAAAGAGGGCTTTCCCTGGTGGCGCAGTGGTTGAGAGTCCACCTGCCGATGCAGGGGACACAGGTTCGTGCCCCGGTCCGGGAAGATCCCACATGCCGCGGAGCGGCTAGGCCCGTGAGCCATGGCTGTTGAGCCTGCGCGTCCGGAGCCTGTGCTCCGCAACGGGAGAGGCCACAGCAGGGAGAGGCCCGCGTAACGCAAAAAAAAAAAAAAGAGAGAATAAAGAGGCAAGCCATAGACCGAGAGAAAAATATTTGCAATACATACCTCTGACAAAGAACTTGTATCCAGAATATACAAAACAATGTCTACAACTCAATAATGAGACAATCAGCTCAACTGAAATATGGGCAAAATATTTGAAAAGTTACTTCACAAAAGAAGATATATGAGTAGCCAATAAACATATAAAAAGATAGCTCAACATCATTAGTCATAAGGGAAGTACAAACTGAAACCTGTTTGCCCACTGGAATGGCTAAATTTAAAAAGGCCAATAATCCCAAGTGCCGGTGAGGGAGCGACTGGAAGTCTCATATCCTGCTGGTAGGAATGTAAAATGGAAAAACCGCTTTAGAAAACAATTTTGCAGTTCTTGTAAAGTTAAACCTACACTTACTACACACCCAGCAAATCCACTCTTAGGTATTTACACAAACGGAATGAAAACTTATGTCCGCCTAAAGACTTGTTTGGGAAGGTTCACAGCAGCTTTATTCACCATAGGCAAAAACGGCTCAAATGGCCATGTGGTGTGTCCATCCCACAATACTAGGCAATAAAAAGGAATGAATCGCTGACCTTCATAGCAACAACATGGGTGAATCTCAAGATAGTGATGCTGAGTGACAGAAGGCAGACAAAAAAGTATCCACACTGTGTGATTCCATTTTATAAAATCCCAGAAAATGCAAACTAATCTATAGTGACAGAAAGTAGATCAGTGTTTGCCTAACAGGGTGGGGCGTCAGGGAGGATGGGAAAAACAGGGTTACCAAGGGGAGTGAGGAACTCATGGGGGTAACAGATCTAGTCACTGTCTGGATTGTGGTGATGATTTCACGGGTGGTCACATAGTGAAACTTGTACCTTTTAAATGTGCAGTTTATTGTTCATCAATTATATCTCAATAAATCTGTAATAAAAAGTAATTTTAAAAATTTATTTATTTTGGCTGCACCGTGTCTTAGTTCCGGCACGTGGGATTTTTTTTTAGTTGCGGCATGCGGACTCTTCGTTGCGGCATGCGAACTCTTAGTTGCGGCAACTCTAACTGTAGTTCCCCGACCTGGAATCAAACCCAGGCCCCCTGCATTGGGAGCACGGAGTCTTAACCACTGGACCACCAGGGAAGTCCCCAAAAGTAATTATTAACTTCAGGAAAAACAGTAAGAAAGTAAAGCAGTGCTTAGCTATGAATAATATTTACAGTAAAAAAATCATGTAAACACTGAAGAGTGATTTTTTTTTTTTTTCGCGGTACGTGGGCCTCTCACTGTGTGGCCTCTTCCGTTGCGGAGCACAGGCTCCGGACGCGCAGGCTCAGCGGCCATGGCTCACGGGCCCAGCTGCTCCGCGGCATGTGGGATCTTCCCGGACCGGGGCACGAACCTGTGTCCCCTGCGTCGGCAGGCAGACTCTCAACCACTGCGCCACCAGGGAAGCCCTGAAGAGTGATTTTTCTAAATTGAGGTATTAAATATGTTAGGTGAGTTGCATATAGAAGTGTATAAATCTGAAGTGTGACTAGTGATTTAACCCCAAATTGCAATGACCTTCCACAGTAGATGAGGGAGGACAGGAAATGGGGTGGTGGTGATGCAGGAGAGCTAATTCCTCCTTTATCATAACAGGTAGTGTAGGTAGTGTAGGGTAGACAGGTAAATGGGGTAGGTAGTAAATAATGGCTAAAAGGTAAGTATCAAAAGACAGCGGTATGTGCTTATTACTTAGAAATATGAGATGTGTAAGTGCTAGGAAAAAAAACGAGCTCAAAGACTCAGAAGTGGTTGCTTCTAGAGTGGGGTGGTGTGGGGAGACGAAGGAGGGGCAGACAGGAAACTGATGCATGTTGTTATCTTCCTTTTAGCACAGGTTGGTTTTGCTTCCCATGCCCAGACAGAATTGCATCAATCCTAAGATGCCTGTTTATTCACATGTTTAAAAATTGAAGTATCGTTGATTTAAAATATCGTGTTAGTTTCAGGTGTACAGCACAGTGATTCAGATATATATATATATCTATATCTTGTATCTATCACTTACTGGCTGGGTGACATTAAGGAAGTCACTTAGCCTCTCTGAGGCCCAAATTCTTCCCTAAAAAATGTGATAATACTCCAGAATTGTTTAGAATACTAAGTAAGCACATGGGCAGGAAACCCAGTTCTTGACCTACAGTAGGAGTGCAATAAACAGCAGCTGTTCCAATTAGCTCTTTTTTTATTTAAAATAATTGTTATTTTATCAAAATAATGCCATACTTCAATGAATCTAAGACATCACCAACTGTAACACGCACCATTACTTATGGACCATCAAGAAAAAAACACTGCCAATTATAGCTGTCAGGTGCACCACTGATTGTGAAAAGATTCATCTTGATTTTAAAGATGTTAAAATGTGAATAAATGAAATTATCATACTAAGTGAAGTAAGCCAGACATAGAAAGATAAATATCATATGATATCGCTTATATGTGGAATCTAAAAAAAAAAAAAAAAAAAAAGCAAATGAACTTATTTCCAAAACAGAAAGAGACTCACAGACACAGAAAACACTTATGGTTACCAAAGGGGAAAGCGGGGGGAGGGATAAATTAGGAGTTTGGGATTAACAGATACACACTACTGTATGTAAAATAGATAAACAACAAGGACCTACTGTATAGCACAGGGAATTATAGTCAATATCTTGTAATAGCCTATAATGGAACAGAATCTGAAAAAGAATACCTATATATCTATCTATATCTATACCTATATGTCTGAATCACTTTGCTGTACACCTGAAGCTAACACAACATTGTAAATCAACTATACTTCAATAAAAAAAAAAAAAATTAGGGGCTGCCTGACTCCTGAGTATGTTACCTCTGTTTTGGTTAGTTTGAAAATGCTCCATCTATGGTCCCTTCAGTTGTAAGACCCAGAGAGAGACAGGGGTTGGCTCAAAATCACACAGCGAGACAAAGCCAAGTTAGGTCTAGACCTGGGCCTTTAACCCCCAGTCCAGTGTCCTTCTCTGGAATCTGGTCTCTCCCTTACTGTTACCCTGATACTCAGGACCCCACTGAGAGCTTGGATTGCAGCTCCTAAATGCAGGCACCATTTAAGGGGCCCAGGGAGATCCCTGGGAGGGCAGAACAGGGCCTGGTACCTGGAGGGGCTCAACAAACTTGTCACATGAACATGGCAGTGAGTTCCTGGATCAGCAGCAGGGCCAGGCTGGCCTCAGGACAAGGCAACCCCACAGGAGGAGCCTCGGGGCACCAACGGGGAGGGACATTGTGGGCGGAGACCAGGGCTTGTCTGGATTCCGTAGCAAGCTCACTCTTTTTGGGCAATGGTGTGCTTGTTCAAGGTCTCCGGGGCACAGGGCTGCTGGTGGTTCTCACGACGGGGAGGGGGATAAAACCGGCCAAGCAGTCCTTCGGCTTTGCCTCCTCTTTTGGCAAAGAAATTGCTCCCACCTCCCAACACCGAAAAGAGCCCTTGTCACTATTTACTGAGTGTCTCACCAGCTCTCCTAACAGAGGCCCAGAGAGGTCAAGCCAGGAGTCTGCAGTCACACAGCCAGGAGCCTGTCTGACTCCAGAGCCCGTGCTCTAACCCTTAGCAGCACTGCCTCTCCCACGGTGTTTCTGTGTATCTGATGGTACAGGTCCATCTGGGGCATCAGCCTCTTAAAGGGCAACGTACATCCTGTTTCCGGTTCTGCCTCAAAGATATGAACTGTCGATAACAGTGCCTCAGGAGCTAATCTCTCATGCGAAGCCCTGCCTCCTCTTTCCTTCCTCTCTCCTCTTGTGCCCTTTGCACAGACCCCCGGCAGCCCCCAGCCTGCACATGGCCATGGCCTGCCTGCAGCTTTTGCAGCGTTTTCACACCTCGTGGCTTGGAGCCTCATTCTCCTCGTCTGTCAAATGGGAGGAAGAGTAAAACTGACCTCATAGTTCTTCTTTAGAGACTGGAGGGGTTGATGTGTGTTCTGTGTGGTGCACGGCACCTGGTGGGAATCTAGGAGGAGGGTCTAGGAGTCCGGGGACATAGGTGTGACCCTTGGGTCTGTCACTGACCAGCTGTGCAGCCGGAGGCAAGTCTCTGCCTCTCTGAGCCTCAGTTTCCTCATCTGTATGATGGGGGTGGCGGCCTTGCTCCCCTCATCATTTATCTACAGCAGGTCGAGGGGTGAGACTGATGTTACTGTGGTTCACGGTCATCTTCACTGTTCAGCTCCATTGACCCTCTTCTCGCATCAAAAGAGCCCATCTAGAAACCTCATCCCAAGACTCTTCTGTTCCCGAGGGTGCTGGGAATCCTCATGGGACCGAGCTGAGGGACCCCTGTGAACATCGGATCCTTCATCTGTGAAATGGGCACAATGACGGTATCTGCCTAACTGCCGTGTGGGGAGAACTTGGTGAGTTAATACGTGTAAATTGCCCAGCGGATCTTACCCGATGGAAAACCTCCCTTCCACAGGCGTGCAAAGGGAAACAAACAAGGAGGTCCGTGGCAGCAGGATTTGGGATGGAGAGAAGGGGGGCATCTCCATGTTCCATCTCCCATATAGCCTCAGAGCGCCTGGATTCCTGGGGTTCCACCTTGGGAAGCCCCTCCCACATGCCAGAGTTGCTCTGAGTGACAGAGGTGGGAGAGTGGCCGGCCCTTGCAATATTATAACCACTTCCGAGGTGAGGTTGTAAAAGACTGTGGCTTCCATCTCGGGCTCTTTCATTACTCACTCGGGGGCAAGCAGCTGTCACATCATGGGGACACTCAGACAGCCTATGGGGAGAACTGAAGTCTCCAGGCACAGCCAGCAAGAAACGGACGTCTGCAGCAATCACAGGAGTGAGCCTGGAAGCCGATTCTCCAGTCCCTACAGAAGACGGCAGCTTGACTCCCCAGCGACCCGGAACCAGAACCATCCAGCTGAGCCACTCCCGGATTCCTGACCCCTAGGACCTCTGAGATAGTAATGTTTGTTTTTTCTTTTTTTTTTTGGCCACACTGGGATCTTAGTTCCCCGACCAGGGATGAACCCGTGTCCCCTGCAGTGGAAATGCAGTCTTAACCACTGGACCGCCAGGGAAGTCCCTAAATATTTGTTTTTCTAAGGTGCTGAGTTTTGGGGTAGTTTGTTATATAGCGGTAAATAACTTGACACAGGGCCCCATTAGATCCATTTTCGTGTACACGTGTTACGGAAGGCTAGACCAATGTTAAAAAGAATGAGGTGGATTCCTGTGTTGAAACATGGAAAGATATCCAAGGTATGCCACTAAGTGAAAGGAAATCTTGCAGAACAATTATGTATCATGTGATGCTTTTTGTATAGAAATATGCTGTCATTGCATAGCCAAAAAATCTGGAGGAATTTATCCAAACTACTAATAGTGGTGTTCTCTCTCACTGCAAAAGCAGGGAGGGTGCACAGGAGACCTTCACTCATTATTTACTTCATGTTTGAACGTTTTATGATGTAACCATCTTAGTTTGGTAAACTGGTGGAAAAACAATATTTTTTTTACAGATTTGCCTAAAATGAGCCTGGTAGGAAAACATATTAGAGTAAATTGGCTTCAACAACAAATAATGCTTGAAATCTCAGTGTTGAACAGATTAGGAGTTAATTTCTTAGTCTTGTAAAGTTCAATCAGCAGCAGTGAGGGGTGGGTGGGAAGGACTTTGCTTCACGGAGCTGTCAGGGGATCTGGCTGGCTCATGGGGCTCTGTGTTTTCACACGTGGCTTCCCAGGCGGCCCTGGGCACAGACATCCAGCTGGCTCACGGGGAAAGAGAGGGTAGAGGATGAAGTGGGAGAAGTTTTCATGGGTCAGATCTGGAAATGATGCTCAGTCACTTCTGCCCACATTCCTTTTAGCCAGAGCTCAGTTATCCTCTGGCTGTGGCTCCGAGTGCGTGACCTCGGGACCATCTACCCTTCGGCCGCCCAAGATGACTGTCAACTTTCATCGTGCTGTCCCATCCGAGAACCTCAGCCACAGGAATAACAGGGCAAGGCCCTCCTGCTGCCCCCAGATGCTACCGGCCACCCAGAGGAAGGAAGTGCCGATGCGCCACATTCTAGAACTTTACCTCTCCTCTGAGGGGGGCCCAGCCTGTCCGGTGTGGTCTGGTCCATCAGCGAGGAGCACAGCCTTCTGACCTGGTGCCCCCTCCTGCCTCCCCTCCCAGGGGCAGGACCCATCACCTAGGGTGGGGCTGTTTGAGCATGAACCCGGGGTCATGGAGCCCCAGGAATTGTTTGCAAACTGCCATGTGCATCCGCACGTATCTGCAAGCCGGCAGCACCAGGCTGACCAAGGTCAAGCAGCATGTGGCTGCTGTTCCCTGTTCCCTGCCCGCACCCCAGGCCCTGTGCTGAGGGCCCGCCCCGCAGGAATGTGCAGGACCCTTCCCGCAAGTCTCTGAGGAGCCCCAGATGGGCAAACTGAGGGTCAGAGAGGGGACATCACTCACCCAAGGTCACACAGCTCCTAAGGGATGAGGCTGAGAAGAGAGTGAAAGCAGGTCTGCTGACTCCAAACCCAGTGTTCCTCATCCTTACTCCACTTCATTCATTCATTCATTCATTCATTCATCCCTCTACTGTGTGCCAGGCTCTGTGTTAAGGATAGAGTAGTGAGCAAAACTCCAAACTGACTAAGTCCTTTCCTTCATAGAGCTTATGCTCAGGGGTGGTAGGAGACAGAGAAGAGTAATAACAATAAAAATAATGGCAAACAAGAGGTTATCAGAAAGTAGAGTGTTCCTATGAAACCTTTCATAAGCTGAAACGGCATAAAGCAAAGAAGCAATTGCTTTAGGACACGTCTTGCTAATGGATGCACAAAATAAACCGAGAAAAAGCACAGATGCTCACAGACACAGTTCAAATCTTTGGTGGCTTGATGCTGAGGTGCTGAGTGTATTTCCCCGGTAAGGAGCTTGGCGGCGCCACTCTTGCTGCATGGGGTGCGCGCTGCCTCTATAGCGGCTTGCTGCAAGGCAAACACTGAATGCTATTTTTAATTTTCTCTTTCGTCTTTTTTGTAAAAACGAAAATCCTCTTCGGATTTCTTTCAGTTAGGGAAAGCAAGTACTAATGTAGGTCTTTTGCCAAAGCAAAGTGGCGTAGAGTGAACTTTCAAAAAGTGAGGGATACCTATATGCAGGGCACTTGCGATGTGCCAGGCACAGGCCAGGCATTTTACATATTCTTTAAATTCGTCCAACAGTCCTTTTATCATTACTCCAATGAGGCAGCTGAGACCCAGAGAGGCTAGATAACTAGTTCCAAGGCAGAGCTTGGTTGTGGTGGAGGCAGGGTTCCAACCAGAGTCCAAGGCTCTTAACCAGCACACTCATGAAAACAAAACAAAAAAACCCACAGAAAACATGCACATAAATAAACAAGATAATTTCAGATAGTGATCAATGCTATGAAGCAAGGAACGTAGGGAGATGTGGTTCAGAGCGCCAGGAGACGCAGGGGACAGAGAGAGAGACGATCATGGTCAGTCTCTCCCAGCTGGTGACATTTGAATGGAGGCCATGGGAAGTTGTGGGGAAAGACATACCAGGCAGAGAACATGGATGTGCAAATGTCCTGAGGCAGGCATGGACAGGGACAGGGAAGCCGGTGATCAGGGGCCTAGGAAGCAAGGGGGAAACATAGAAAGTGAGCTCAGAGAGTGGGTAGGCCCCAAGGGCCTTGCAGGCTACAGTAAGGATTTTGGATTCTGCTTGAAGAACAGTGAGATAATATCGGAGGACTGAAGCAGAGGAGTGGTATTTTTCAAACTGCGGTCCCTGCACATTTTCAAGTTATTAATTTTTATTTCACTAATCCAGTAAAATCGCCAGCCTCCATACTGGACTAGGGGGGAGGCTGGAGCCTGGCCTGTGGTAGCATTTCTGCTTGTGTCTGAGCCAAGTAGAGCTATGTCAAGGACAAGGAGAAAATAACGGAGAAGAGAGGGGAGCTGTATTAGTTACCTACTGTTATGTAACTTATCACCCCCTCCTCAAAATGCAGCACCTTAAAACAAGAAACATTTACTATCCCAGAGTTTCTGCGGGCCAGGAATCTTTGACTCAAGGTCCCTTACAAAACTGCAAACAGCAGGGGCTGGGGGCCCACCTCAAGGCTCAGTTGGAGGAGGATTTGCTTCCGACCTCACTCACCTGCTTATTGGCAACATTCAGTTCCTTGTGTTCTGTTGGTCAGGGCCTCCCTCAGTCCCTTGCCACGTGTGCTTCTCCATAGGGCGGCACAACATGGCAGGTGGTTTCATCAGGGCCAGCAAGTAAGAAAGCAAGAGAGGGCAAACAAGATGGAAGGCTGTGTCTTTCTTTTTCTTTTTTTAAATATTTATTTATTTATTTTATTATTGGCTGCATTGGGTCTTAGTTGCGGCACGCGGGATCCTCTGCTGTGGCATGCAGGCTCCTTGTTTTGTTGCGTGGGCTCCAGAGTGTGTGGGCTCAGTAGTTGCGGAGCACGGGCTTAGTTGCCCCACGGCATGTGGGATCTTAGTTCTCTGACCAGGTATTGAACCCGCGTTCCCTGGACTGGAAGGTGGATTCTTAAGTACTGGACCACCAGGGAAGTCCGCAAGCCTGTGTCTTTCTATAACCTAGTCTCAGAAGTGACATCCCATCACATTTTTTCTTTTCTTTTTTTAACATTTATTTATTTGGCTGTGCCAGGTCTTAGTTGCGGTACTCCTGCTGGAGGAGTATGGTAAATTAGTTGGAATTCTTCTGTAAAGATGATTTGTCCCTTCTCTCCCATTTATTCTTTATTCAATTATTCAATCAATTTCTTATATCAGTATGGACTTGTATACTTATTTTATACTTTGAGTTGTAATCCAATACTGTTATTTATTTTGTTGCTCAAATAGTTCCAGCTTTGGGCTTCCCTGGTGGCACAGTGGTTAAGAATCTGCCTGCCAATGCAGGGGACACGGGTTCGAGCCCTGGGCCGGGAAGATCCTACATGCCGCGGAGCAACTAAGCCTGTGTGCCACAACTACTGAGCCTGCGCTCTAGAGCCCACGAGCGACAACTACTGAAGCCCGCGTGCCACAACTACTGAAGCCCGCAAGCCACAACTACTGAAGCCCGCAAGCCACAACTACTGAAGTCCACGTGCCACAATTACTGAAGCCCGGGTGCCTAGAGCCCATGCTCTGCAACAAGAGAAGCCACCGCAATGTCAAGCCCACGCACCGCAACAAAGAGTAGCCCCCACTCGCCACAACTAGAAAAAGCCTGCGCGCAGCAACGAAGACCCAACGCAGCCAAGAAAAAAAAAAGAAAAAAGTTGCTGTTATGCCGAGTGAAGGACAAAAAGCTGACAATTTCCCTGTGGTTTGGAAAGGAAAATCTAGCGGGCAGGCCAGGGCCCCCGGGGAACACAAGGCCTGAACTCAACACGGTGGAGGGGCAACCTCAGTTCCACAAAACATCATCATCTGTCACACTCAGTTTGTCCAGTAGCTTGAATGCTGATGTTCTTGTAGTTTGTTTTGTGCTTGATTTGTAGCTGTGTGGTGTAGTGGCCAAGAATACAGGACTCAGGACCCTGACTGTGTATGTCCAAAGCCTGGTTCTCCCAGCTGGGTGATTATGGGCAAATGACTGAGGTCTCTCAGCCTCAGTTTTCTCTTCTGTATAATGGGGACAATAACAATCCCTATCTCGCAGGTGGTGGTAAGAACTCGGTGAGTTAATACATGTCAGGGGCACAGAGCAAGGGCGCAATAAACGTGAGCTAGTACAGTTATCAAGTTCATAGATATTTAGGGAAGAGAATTACTGAAGTCATCTGTCACCTCTGGGGCTCTTGAGGTTTTCCCCCTTTAAATGGATGTTTTTAATATTTGAGCTGGAGGAAGTTTGGGCTGCCATGAGTGTACGGCCCATGTCCAGCCCAGCACTGTTCACGTGTGGTCTGGCATTGTGTGCCCCATCCCCGATTCTCTCCCCTCCCCCAATCCAGACTGAGATTGAGCTCTGCAGGGCAGGGAGGGTCTGTTCACCCCACATCCCCTCCGTCCAGCCTGGTGCCTGGCACAAACTAGCCTCCAGTAAGCGCTGGGTGAATAAATGAATGCAAGCAGGCATGAATGAATGGAAAATCCATCAGTGTGCATGTGACTTCGTTACTGAACTTCCTCTCAGGTGATCAGGGAAGACTTCCAGGAGGAAGTGGCGTGGGGTGGGAGTGTGGTGAGGGGGGTATTCTAAGCAGAGGAGTCAGCCTGTACGAAGGTTTGGAGACCAGGCAGCATTTTATTCCTTCTGGGAAGTGAAAGCAGATTAATCTTGGTGGAGGGAGAGGGTGAGGGCGGGAGGTCATGCGGGAGGAGGGGGCAGGCAGGTGAACAGGGCCCAGACCACTCACCGTCAGGAGCGGGTAGACTTTGCCCTGAGCAGGAGGGGAGACAGGGCCTGGGATGGGACATCAGAGGCTAGGTGGGGAGCAAAGAAATCCCAGCTGGGCTGGTGCCCCAACCCCAGGGCTGCATATTGCTGTGTTGGCTTTGGGAAGGCTGCTTCCTCTTTCTGGGTCACAGTTCTTCCATCTGTGAAATGGGCACTGGGTTCTTATGAGGGTGGACACCAGACTGGACCACAATGTACACTCCCCTAGCCTGCTGATGGGCTGGGAGAGTCTGTCTGCTGGTTGGCAGGACAATCTGGCTTAATGTATAATTATATCCTTACAATGTTCCTAACCTTCAACTCAGCAGTTCCTTTTCTTAGAACTTATCCTGAGATAATAATTTAGGACTTGTGAAAAGATTTGGCTCATGGGATGTTCATCAGAATGTGCCTGCGATGGCAGAAAAATTGGAAACAGCCTAAATGTCCTGCATTAGGGAAATGAGCATGATGCTATCAAAACTGGTGCTGAAAATTTTCATCTAATGCAAAGGTTTTCATTGTACATTATGAAAAATTTTTACTGCAAAAATAACACATCTCACTTTTAAAATATTCAAATCCTGGGCTTCCCTGGTGGTGCGGTGGTTGAGAGTCCTCCTGCCGATGCAGGGGACACGGGTTCGTGCCCCGGTCCAGAAAGATCCCACATGCCGCGGAGCGGCTGGGCCCGTGAGCCATGGCCGCTGAGCCTGCGTGCCCGGAGCCTGTGCTCCGCAACGGGAGAGGCCACAACAGTGAGAGGCCCGTGAACCGCAAAAAAAAAAAAAAAAAAAAGAACATGCAGAGTTTCGTAAAATATTATCTAATTACGTATATGGTGCTACATTGTTATTGTAATGGCCCCCAAAGCATCTTGCCTTCCAGCATCCATGCCCTAGTGTAGGCCCCTCTCATGTCGAATTTGGATCTGATCATGTGACATCATGATCAGGTCCAAGGGACATTAGCAAGCAAGGGCTTGATGAGGGCTTGCACTCTGAGGCTTGTCCTTTTGAAATACTCATTCTTGGGATCCAGCCGCCATGCTGCAAGAAAGCTCAGTCTAGACCGCAGAATGATTAGCAGATACGTGGAGAGAGGCCCTGGAGGATGAGAGGCCACCTTGGAAGTTCCAGCCCAGCTAAGCTCCCAGGTGAAGGCATCCACATGAGTGAGCCCTGCTGATGCCTTGTGGGGCTGAAGAACTGCCCTGTTTCGGAGTGGTAACTAAGCAATAGATGACAGAAACATGGATTGTTCTGCAACTTTTAAAAAATCTTAACAATACATATATATATCATGAACATCCTCCTAGGTCGGTTCATATAGATCAGCTCATTCTTTTTTGTGACATTTCTTTATTTTTTTTTCCTTAATTAATTAATTTTTATTTTTGGCTGCGTTGGGTCTTCGTTGCTGTGCACGGGCTTTCTGTAGTTGTGGCGAGCGGGGGCTACTCTTCCTTGCGGTGTGCAGGCTTCTCATTGCGGTGGCTTCTCTTGCTGCAGAGCATGGGCTCTAGGTGCGTGGGCTTCAGTAGTTGTGGCACACGGGCTCAGTAGTTGAGGCTCGCGGGCTCTAGAGCGCAGGCTCAGTAGTTGTGGTGCACGGGCTTGGTTGTTCCACGGCATGTGGGATCTTCCCGGACCAGGGCTCGAGCCCATGTCCCCTGCTTTGACAGGCGGTTTCTTAACCACTGCGCCACCAGGGGTGTCTTTAGGATAAATTCCCAGAAGCAGAATGGCTAGGTCAAATGGTATGCACTTGAAAAGTTTTCACAGATATGGTTAAACTGCCCTCCAGAATGGTTGTACCAGTTTGTGTTCCTACTCACAGTGGGTAAGCGGGCCAGGTCCCCAACCCTTATCCAAGCTTGAAAAGCCACTTAAACAGCATCATTAGGCAGCATGAGTGTGTGAAAGTGTCACAGAAGTGGCGGGGGGAGGGCGGTGATGTGCCGGACCGTGGGGAAGATTCTGTTGCAGCTGCAGGGAGCAGGGTCTGGGGCCCCAGCCCAACCCCACCTCAGTTCCTTCCTCTTCTGCTGGGGCAGCTGTGCTCAGCACATCCTCTTTCAGTGCAGCCCTTGAAGGCGCTTCCCCAGCAGACGGGCTTCACGGGTAGGCTCAAGTTCCTCCAGCCTTGACCCCCTGCTCACTGTGACCCTCTGGCTCAGAAGGGGCCCAGCCCCAGTCCCCACCTCCTGCAAAGAGAGGAGCTTTCCAGGTTTGCTTGTGACTTTGGACAAACCTCTGATCTTTTCGGAGCCCATAACTGCTTTTGAAAAAATGTGGGGACTTCCCTGGTGGTCCAGTGGTTAAGACTCTGCACTCCCAGTGCAGGGGGCCCAGGTTCAATCCTGGTCAGGGAACTAGATCCCACATGCCACAACTAAGAGTCCTCATGCCACAACTAAAGATCCTGCATGCTGCAACTGAAGATCCCTCATGCTGCAACTAAGACCCGGCGAAGCCAAATATATAAATAAATAAATATTAAAAAAACAAAAAAGAAAGAAAAAATGTGGATGATAACAATACCAGTCTTTGGGTACTGTTCTTTATTCCTTCACTAAACATTTCTCTCTCTCTCTCTCTCTCTCTCTCTCTCTCTCTTCCTTCTGAAAACATCCTAAAGAAGCATCCTGGTCTCTTGGTCCCCATGGTCTAATGGGAGGCAGAGCCAGACCAGGTAACTGCATAGGTATCTATTTGTATGTACTTGTATGTGGGGAATATGTCATCTGAAATCAAGTGCAAGTACGCAGGAACCTGATTTAGGTAGAGGGTGGGCAACGAGACAGCCATTGAGTTGAGACCATAGGATGAAGCTGCTAAAAGAGTGGAGAGCAGGGTAACTGCATTCCTGGTGGGTGGAACGCCTTGTGCAAAGGCCCCGAGGTGGGAGGGACATGTCACATTCATTTCTGGGACTGAAAGAACACGAGTGCAGAGAGTGAAGGGGAGAGAGGACTCGGATAAGACCCAAGGGGTTAACAGGATCACACTCTCCTTATGGACCAGTGTTGACCTTTAAACTAAGAACACTAGGGAGCCATTGACTGATGGTGAGAAGATTAAACGAGATAACATCTTGTAAATTTCTTAACCCATGGTTAGGGCACAATAAATGTTGTTATTATTATTATTAGTTTTAACTTTCTCCACCCTCCGGGGTATCAGGCCAGAAAATTCTCTTTGATCCCAAAAGGCCCTGACTAGTCTGGGTCAGCTGTGTCCCTTGACTGGGAAGGACCCCAGAAATAGCCCTAATGTTTTCAGAAATTGGAGTGCAAATCCAGAAAGCATCAGTAACTGGTCCCCAAGGTCACTCAGGGAGGCAACGTTGGGAACCCAGTTCTCGACTCGACGCCCAGTGCTTTTGCCAAAAGCAAGTTCTCATCACCTCCCTGCCCTGCTTGAAACCCTCAAGGGCTCCCCACTGCCTCCAGAAAGCCCACAGCCTGGCACTCAAGGCCCCCTGCTTGGGGTTATCTCTCCCTGGCATGAACCCACACCAAAGTGAAGGGCACTGTTCAGTGTTGCCCAGAGGACGCCCGAGAGCCTGCTGCCCCACATTCACTGGTGCTGTCCCTCCGCCAGGAATTCGGGGAGTGCAGGTGCTCCAATCTCTTCCCCAGTCATTTCTGCAGCCCATGGGGGCCCCCTGTCCTATATTAGTTTCCTACGGCTGCTGTAACAAATTACCACTTAGTAGCTTAAAATAACACAAATTTATTACCTTACAGTTATAGAGGTTAGAAGTCCAAAATGGGTCTCACTGGGCTACAATCAAGGTGTCAGCAAGGCTGAATTCCTTCTGGAGGCTCTAGGAGACAGTTCCAGCTTCTAGAAGTTTCCTGCATTCCTTGGTTCATGGCCCCTTCCTCCATCTTCAAAGTCAGCTGTATAGGTCTGAGTCCTTCTCATGCTGCCATCTCTCTGGTTTTTCCTTCAGTCTCTCTCTTTCTCACTGAAGGATCCTTGTAATTACATTGGATGTAATCACACTCAGATAATCCCGGATAATCTCCCTATTTTAAAGTCAGCTGATTAGCAACTTCAATTCCATTTGCAACCTTAATTCCACTTTGCCAGGTAACCTAATGTATTCACACTAATCACAGGATTGCAATGTGGACATTGTGGAAATTCCCTGGCAGTCCAGTGGTTAGGACTCGGCGTTTTCACTGCTGGGGCCCGGGTTCGATTCCTGGTTGGGGAACTAAGATCCCACAAGCCCCCAAAGCAGTTGCCCCCAGGTAGGAACCCAGGAGGGAGTGGGTGCTCCCTACATTTCTAGAGAGGAAACAAAGGCTCTTAACAGCACACCTTTGTGGAATGTGTTTGAGTTGGTAACTGAGCTTTCACATACTTGGGGGTAAGTCGTATTTGTTTTGCTCCACATCTGAGAAAACTGTGGTTAGAAAGGTCAAGTGCATGACCCAAGGTCACAGGTAAGAAATGAATATTGCAGGGCTCACCCCCAGGCCTGACCCCCAGCTCCTCCCTTCTTCCCCAACCCTCCCTGAATGGTCTCACCCTCCCCAGACCATCTTAGTGATTTTCCAAGTCTGCTCCAAGGGAGTCCTGTGGCCAATTCACCCTTATTTCTGGCTGTTGGCCAAAAGTCAAGGGGTCATACTTGAAAGACTTCCTCAAACCCTGCAAGTCATGGCTCTGGAGGTTTCCGCCTGAACTGGAAGCAGGACTGTTTCCTACACACTGCCAACAGGGCTGTAATGGGTGCAGGTTTCCAGGGGAGCTTTTTGTCAATGTGTTTCAAAAGCTTTAAAAATGTACATTCCGGGGCTTCCCTGGTGGCGCAGTGGTTGAGAGTCCGCCTGCCGATGCAGGGGACACGGGTTCGTGCCCCGGTCTGGGAGGATCCCACGTGCCGCTGAGCGGCTGGGCCCGTGAGCCATGGCCGCGGAGCCTGTGCTCCGCAACAGAAGAGGCCACAACAGTGAGAGGCCCGTGTACTGCAAAAAAAAAAAAAAAAAAAAAAAATGTACATTCCGGGCTTCCCTGGTGGTGCAGTGCTTGAGAGTCCGCCTGCTGATGCAGGGGACACGGGTTCGTGCCCCAGTCCGGGAGGGTCCCACATGCCGTGGAGCGGCTGGGTGCGTGAGCCATGGCCACTGAGCCTGTGCGTCCAGAGCCTGTGCTCCACAACGGGAGAGGCCACAACAGTGAGAGGCCCGCGTACCGCAAAAAAAAAAAAAAAAAAAAAAAGTACATCCCTTTTACCCATGATGTCACACGAAGGAAATGAACAAATGCAGAAGGAAATGAACATCTAGGTTGTGCATCACAGCATTAGGGAGAATAGCGAAAAATCAAAGCCAACCTAGATGTCCATCAATCGTGTCTCGATGAACTAAAAGGATGGATCCAATATTGTGGTCCCACCTGGTGATTAAAAATGACAATGTACTGGGACTTCCCTGGTGGCACAGTGGTTAAGAATCTGCCTGCCAATGCAGGGGACACGGGCTCGAGCCCTGGCCCGCGAAGATCCCACATGCCGCGGAGCAACTAAGCCCGTGCTACTGAGCCTGCGCTCTAGAGCCTGCAAGCTCGTGTGCCACAACAAGGACGCAATGCAGCCAAAAATAAATAAATAAAAATGACAATGTAGGACCCACCAAGGTCATGTGACTTTTCTGTACAGTTAAACTTCATTGTAATAAAATGAGAGGAAAAAAAATGACAATAAAGGTGTACGAAGATGGCCTTGAATAAGCACATGAAAATATGCTCTGCTCCATAGTCACTAGGGAAACACAAATTAAAGCCATGACATGATATTACTACACATCTATTAGAATAGCCAAAACTAAAAAGATTCACCATATCAAATATTGGCAAAGATGTAGAGTCATGGGAAATCACATACACTGCTGGTGGGGGTGTAAAATGGTATAACCATTTTAGAAAACACCCTGGTAGTTTCTTTTTTTAAAAAATAAATTTATTGGGGCTTCCCTGGTGGCGCAGTGGTTAGGAGTCCGCCTGCCGAGGCAGGGGGCGCGGGTTCGTGCCCAGGTCCGGGGGGATCCCACGTGCCGCGGAGCGGCTGGGCCCGTGCGCCATGGCCGCTGAGCCTGCGCGTCCGGAGCCTGTGCTCCGCAACGGGAGAGGCCGCGGCGGTGAGAGGCCCGCGTACCGCAAAAAAAAAAAAAAAAAAAAAATTTATTTATTTTTGGCTGCGTTGGTGTTCGTTGCTGCACGCGGGCTTTTTTCTAGTTGTGGTGCACGGGCTTCTCATTGCGGTGGCTTCTCTTGCTGCAGAGCACAGGCTCTAAGGCTCTAGGGCGCCCAGGCTTCAGTCGTTGTGGCACATGGGCTCAGTAGCTGTGGCACATGGGCTTAGTTGCTCCATGGCATGTGGGATCTTCCTGGGCCAGGGTTCGAACCCATGTCCCCTGCATGCGCAGGTGGGTTCTTAACCACTGCGCCACCAGGGAAGTCCCACCCTGCTAGTTTCTTAAAAAGTTAAACATACACTTATCACATGATTCAGCCATTCCATTCTAAGGTATTTACCCAAGATAAATAATAGTGTAGGTCCATACAAAAACTCATATATAAATGTTTACAACAGCTTTATTTGTCATAGGTCCAAACTGGAAACAACTCAAGTGTCCATCAACAGATGAATGGATAAGCAAACTGTGGGGTAGCCACACAATGGAATATTACTTAGCAATACAAAGAAATGAACTATCAATCCATACAGCATGGATGCATCTGAAGATAATTACGCTAATTATTTAGAAGCCAGATAAACAAGAGTACATACTGTATGATTCCATTTATATAAAATACTACAAAATGCAAATTCATCTGCAATGACAAAAAGCAGGATCAGAGGTTGCTGGAGTGTGTGCTGAGGGGGGCGTCTGGGAAGTGGCCGGAGGAATTACAAAGTGGCACAAGGGAAGTTTTTTGGGGGGGAGTATACGTTCATCATCTTGAATGTGGTGATGGACTCGTATACATATGTTGAAATCTATATCATACACTTTAAATATGTGTAGTTTATTGCATGTCAATTACTCAGTAAAGCTATTTTTTTAGAAAAGATGCCCTCCTCCCGGTTTTAAATGATCACTAGGGACGTAATATACAACATGATAAATATAATTAATACTGCTGTATGGTATATATGAAAGTTAAGAGAGCAAATCCTGAGTTCTCATCACAAGGAAAAAAAATTGTCTATTTCTTTAATTTTGTAACTATAGGGATGCTGGATGTTCACTAAGCTTATTGTGATAATCATTTCTTTTAAAAAAATGTATATTTTATTTTATTTTTTTTGGCCGTGCCCCGTGGCTTGGCTGGGGAGGATCCTAGTTCCCGGACCAGGGATCGGTTTGGAGTCCTAACCACTATACCACCAGGGAATTCCCCAATCATTCCACGATGTATGTAATTCAAATAATTATGCTTTATACCTTAAGCTTATACAATGCTGTATGTCAATTATATAATAAAACTGGAAGAAAAAAAATGCGCTCTTGATACATTGATAAATTTTTTAAAAAGGGGGCGGGCAGGTTCCAACGGTATACATAGTCTGATTTTCTTTCTGGGAGAAAAAAAGGCGTTTGCTTGCTGTGTACATTTCCTGGGTGATGGAATCAGAAGTGGAGTAGACTTTTTTCTTTAAACTTTTCTGCATTTGCGTAACGGTTTTTAACAACCACACGTTTGCATTTATATTTTGTAATAAATAAAACAACTTCCATTTTGCAGGAGGAAAATCGACTAAGCAGGGTCTAGCCCCGCCCACCCCCGGAGGCTCCTCCCCCTGTCCCGTCCGGTACAGCTGGAGGCTGGGAGTTGACCGAGACTCAAGAGCTGCCTGCGAGCTGGTCCCCGCGCGCAGCGGTCCCCAGGGCAGTGACGAGAGCAGCCCTGCAGCTGCTTCCCGGAAAGCCCAAGGGTCAGCCTGGGCTAGACCAGTAAATCACCCCAGGAAGGGGCCCGAGCATTTCCTCTGCAGAGGGAGGGCAGCGAGGCGGGGAAATGTGTACAGGGTTTGGATGAGTAAGGGGCCCCCACACATGCTTGGGTGAGGGATTAAGCTGGTGGGGATTTAGAAAGAAGAGGCAGTGCAGCTCAGCTCCCAAGGAACCAAAACAGGCACCTGGAAAACCAGCAGGACCTTCCTGAGTTTCCGGTGCCAGGGGCTCCCCGCTTCACTCTCTGCTTCCCTGGGCCTGTGGCTGGTGGGTAATTCACCGACCACCGAAGAGTAGTTCTGAGCCAATTTCCCAAGACAGAACTTCATTGGCCCACCTTGGGTCACGTGGCACACAGTCTTGATCCAGCCAATGGGGAAGGGTCAAGTATACTAAGATGCCTTCCAAAGGGTTCTCAGGGAAAGGGCAGGGGCCAGCTGGATGGCTCCTCAAAGGCTGTCCACTACACTCCAAGAGCACACACGAACACAAAAAATCTGACTGGGTGGTTTAGCCTCCAGACAGCATGGTGCCTCCCCATGTGGCAGCTGTCCTGAGGGGCCCAAGTATTAGAAGGACAGCCTGGTCCAAGCCCCCTCCCATGGAGAAGGTCCCCACCCAGGTCTGTGCACATCCCTGGTGACAGCTGCTAAGTCACCTCCCCCAGGGCAGCAATGGCAGAAGTCCTCTGAGGAATCTGAACAAGGCTATGTGGAGAAAGGTCAGCTATGTCAGTAGGAGCAGGTATGAAAAGATACGCACGGGGTGGACAGAGGAGTCAAGATAATGGTGATGGGGCTTCCCTGGTGGTGCAGTGGTTGAGAGTCCGCCTGCCGATGCAGGGGACACGGGTTCGTGCCCCGGTCCGGAAAGATCCCACATGCCGTGGAGCGGCTGGGCCCGTGAGCCATGGCCGCTGAGGCTGCGCGTCTGGCGCCTGTGCTCCGCAACGGGAGAGGCCACAACAGTGAGAGGCCCGCGTACCGCAAAAAAAAAAAAAAAAAAAAAAAGATAATGGTGATGGTTCTTGACCATCACCAGAGCTGCAGTGTCATTGTGGCAACGCTGATGCAGCAACCACCACAACAGAGCACAGCAAGTCATACCTTCGACAGGCTAAGCAGTTTCCGCGCAGGAGGACCCCGAGTAGGAAGCCACCAGTGCCTGCTACACACAGACGATCAGAGCCCCTTGTCTAACTGCTAGCGTTTAATGCTAACATTCACACTGATCCAGCACCTTCAACAGGCCAGGCACTCATTCTAAGCACCTCGTATATTACATCCTCTCGTGCAGCCCTCCTAACAACTCCAAGAGGCAGGTACTATTACCCCCATTTTATTTAGTTATTTGGCTGCGCCATGCAGCATGTGGGATCTTAGTTCCCCAACCAGGGATTGAACCCGTGCCCCCTGCAGTGGAAGCACAGAGTCTTAACCACTGGACCTCCAGGGAAGTCCCCTATCACCCCCATTTTACAGATGGGAGAACTAGGTACAAAGAGATTCAGTAAATTGCCCTGGTTCACAGGGGTGGGATTCAAACCTGGGCAGCCTGGCTTTGATGTCATGCTCGTAACCACTGCCCCTTCAGGTGCTGGCATGTGTCTGACACTGTTCCAGGCACTGGGATACAGACGTCCTCCTTGTGGGCCTGGGGAAAATGATGCAAATAGCAATGACCCACATCAGGAGCTGTCGCTGTTGTTTTAAGAGCTGCAAGCTTGGTACTCTAAGAGAATCTAGAAAGGGACCATCCTTGCTTGGAGGGATCAGGGAGGGCTTCCCTGCAGAACTGATGCTGAAGCTGAGGTCTACAGAGTGACAAGGAGTGAGGGAGGCAAAGCGGAGAGGGCAGAGTCTATGGTAGGAAGAGGTCCAGGTGAGAGGGAACCACATGTACAGCATGCCTGAGATTAGGTAAGAGCTTTGCTGAGGGTCACCCCAGGCAAAGGTGAGAAGGCATGATAATGACCCTGCCCTGGCCTCTAGGTGACTGGCCCTGCCTCTCTGTGAACCTGCCTCACCTCCCCAGTCACCGTCAAATGCCCACAGCTGTCCGAGGTGGCAGCAGGACAAACCCGTGGATGTATTCAATCGCTGTTTGCTAACAAGTGGCCCGGAAGGACGTTAATCACTTTAGTGCCCAGTTTGCGGGAGTCATGATGATTCAGGGAAAAAGCTACTTGCTGGATTCTGGAAGGGTATTCAGCCGATCCGGCTACCCAAGCGTAGAGATGCTAATCAGACGCCAGTCTGGCCACTGGTCACCTCGAGAGTGGGGCCCCAGTGGTCTATGGAGCAGCCCTGGAGTCTTTCCAAGGGCTCACTGTGGTCACTGGGGCTTTCCTAAATGAGTTCAAGAGCAAACGCTGGGGTTTTCGAGAAGCGCTTCAGCCTCAGCATCTGATGACATTCTCGACAAGAATGGTCAATTTCTGGACCCCAACGGCACAGAGGGGCTGTCAACACGGGAGGCTGGGTCACTCTTGAGGGTCAGGCACCACTCAACAGGGCAAGATGATGGCTTGGGCTCATACTAACCAGCTGGGCAGAGGTGGCAGCAATTATGTGAGGGCAGGGAACTCACCGTCTCCTGCTCTTCAGGCAAAGCTGGTTTTGCCTTCTTGGAGGGAATGTTTAAAATGCTCTTGACTGTTGGCCCAGAGATTTCACATCTGGAAATTTCCCCTCCTGGGATCCTCCATCAGCACACAGGGGGCATTTACAAGGGTGCTCACTGCAGTGGCTTGAAGTAGTTAAAAACTGCAAGGACTGCAAACATATCCTGGTGGAACTGGCTAAATCTAGTGTGGATGTCCTCACCGTGGACAACTGTGGTCCCCAAAGAGAGTGTTCCAGCAAGGGGAAACCTCTAAGAGTCACTTTTAAGTAAAACAAACAAAACAACCTAAAAGTGACAAAACAATGTGTATTGTATTATTCCATTTTTCTTTCTTTCTTTCTTTTTAAGATGCCAGTATTACAAGCTTTAAAAAAGCTACCTGAAGCATCTTAATGGAGGTCATCTCTGGGAGGGGGCATCACAGGGGACTGTCACTTTTTAAACTTTCACTTTCTAGAGCATGAAATTGTGCTGCTTGAATTTTTTTTTAACATCTTTATTGGAGTATAGTTGCTTTACAATGGTGTGTTAGTTTCTGCTTTATAACAAAGTGAATCAGCTATACATATACACATATCCCCAGATCTCCTCCCTCTTGCGTCTCCCTCCCACCCTCCCTATCCCACCCCTCTGTGTGGTCACAAAGCATCGAGCTGATCTCCCTGTGCTATGTGGCTGCTTCCCACTGGTTATCTATTTTGTGCTGCTTGAATTTTTCAAAGATGAGCATGTGTTACTTCTGCTTTGAGATCGTTTTTTTTTTTTTGGCCATGCTGTGTGGCTTATAGGATCCTAGTTCCCGACCAGGGATTGAACCTGGGCCCCTACAGTGAAAGCACCGAATCTTAACCACTGGGCCACCAGGGAACTCCCTGAGATCTTTCTTTTTTAATGTAAGCATTGACCACTGTAAACTTGCCTCTTATTACTGCTTTCATTGTAGCCCATAAGTTTCGGTATGTTGTGTTTTTGTTTTCATTTGTTTTCAAGATAGTTTCTCATTTCCCTTGAGATTTCTTCTTTGACCCATTGAGTGCTTAAGAGTGTGCTGTTTAATTTCCACATATTTGTGAATTTTCCAGTTTTCCTCCTGCCACTGATTTCTCGTTTCAGTCTGCTTCAGAGCATGTGCTACATTTGAGATCAGCAGAGCAGTGACTAAAAAGAGAAAGAGAAAGTCTGGATAACACGGTGGTGAAGAGCTCAGGCCCAGGATCCAGACTGCCTGGATTTGAAGTCAGCTCCATCATCGATTACCCGTATGACCTTGGGCATGACATCACCTGTCTGTGCCTCAGTTTCTTTATCTGTGAAATGGGACATACCTCGTGGGACTGTTGTGAGGATTGAAAGAGTTCATCTGCTAAAAACCTTAGATCAGTGCCTGGAGCACATACTAAGGCTCAGGGAAGTGTCAGCTGTGATGATGGGGGGAGGACGGGACAGTGACAACGGCACAGTCTAGAGGATGTTTCCGCTGAGCCTTGTATGGTGGCCACAAGCATGTACAATGGAGCTCCCTGCCCTCCAAGAGCAAGAGGGCTCCTGAGCCCCAGCATGATGCTTACCCCGTGGAAGGATTAGTGTCAGTAGTGTTCTGTGTTCATTTGTTCCTTTCTTCTTTCTTCCACTCACTCACCAGCCCCCTGTTATGTGCTTGGCCTGGGAGGGGCAATGGACATGAACTCTTCTGTGAAATGGGGATAACGACTGTCTTAGTCTGTTCTGGCTGCTATAACAAAAACACCACAGACTGGGTGGTTTACAAACAACAGAAATTTATTTCTCACAGTTCTGAAGTCAGGGAAGTCCAGGATCAAGGTACTGGCAGATTCGGTGACTGGTGAGAGCCTGTCTTCTTGCTGTGTCCTCACATAGCAGAAGGGGCAGGGGAGCTCTCTGGGATCTCTTTTATAAGGGCGCTAATCCTATTCATGGGGACTCCACCTCATGACCCAAGCACCTCCAAAAGGCCCCACTGTCAAATACAATCACGCTGGGGGTTAGAGTTTCAACATATGACTTTGAGGGGGTGGAAACAAACATTTGGTCTATAGCAGTGATGGAATCCCCTGCAGGCTGTTGGCTTTTGAGGAGAACTTGGGAGCACAGGGCTTAGCCTGGGGCATGGGCCCCCAGGGCGAGGTCAATACACAGAAGCTGTTGCTTAGACAAAGAGAAGTGACAGCATCAGAGCATCAGGGCCTCCCTGAAAGCCAACCCCTTGCAGGAGAATGGTCAACACTGCCCTGCCTTGGGGCCGCATCACTGTATCGCCGTGCTGATTTCAACCCTCCCCGCCAACAAAACCTCAGTGAGATCACCACTCTTACCCAATTGTTCACACTTGTACCCCCAGTGCTTACACCACTGCGTGGCACAGAACGGGCACTCAGTTTTTGATCTAGTCGAACAGGCACTATTCTAAGCACTTTACAAAAATCATTACTCATAACATCCCTGGGAAATAGGTACTATATTTCCATTTTAGAGATCAGGAAACAGAGGCATAAAGAGGTTACATAACTTGTCCAAGGTTACACAGCCAAGTAGTGGCAGAGTTGGAATTTGAACCCTGGGAGGTATTTGTTGAAGGAAGGAAGGAAGGAAAGGGTGAGGGGCAGGGTCTGGGGTCTGTAGTTCTGAAACGCAGAATCAGAGAACAGGGCCCTTAGCAAACATCAACCTCTACCCCACTCCCCTGCTGTTCTACAAGTGGGCAGTGGGGACTAAGGTCTGGGAGGGTGGGGCCCTAAAGCCAAGCAGGAGAGTAAAATGCGGGATTCCCAGTTCCCAGTCAGGAGTTTGGGATGCGTTAGAAAATCCCAAGTGTTGAATTCCTCACTGTCACTGGAAAGAGTTTCATGGTGAGTTGAGTGGAAGGGACAGGTTACAAAACACGGTGTGATGTTAATAGCTAACATTTGATGAGTGCTTCCCCTGTGCCAGGTAATTTACAACACCCTTTATGTACATTACTACCTTGTAGAATCCTCAGAAGAATTTCATGAGGTAAGTATGGTCACTAAACCCATTTTACAGCTGTGAAAATTGAGGCTCAGTGTCTCCAAGCGACTGGCTCCAGGTCATGGAGCTAATGAGTGAAGGAGTCTGGGACTCATACCCTGGTCCCTGCTGCAGCCCCTGTCCCCCACTGATCCCCCAGTGCCTCACCACTAAATGGTACCACTGATGATTTTCACATTTAAAAATAATAGCTGTTATTATATATAGAATGGATAAACAACAAGGCTCCACTGTATAGCACAGGGAACTATATTCAATATCTATATCTATATCTATCTATCTATCTATATATATATATGACTGAATCCCTTTGCTGTACCACAGAAATTAACACAACATTGTAAATCAACTATACTTCAATTTAAAAAAAATAGCTGCTGCTGACAGTAACACCAGGCACTGTGACTAAGAAATCATAAAATAAGCAGAGCTCAGCAAGGGCTAAAGGGCTGTGTGTATGCCTAAGAGGTAGGGAGTTACCTAAGAGGACAGGGAGGTGACCTGGGAACACCTCTTCTCAGTAAACACAGCCCTGATCACTGGGTGAAAGGTGTCGGACTCCTGACCAGTTATGTAAGTTCAGGGTCCACCTGCCGACTCCTGGTCTGCTGGGTGGGGGTCTGAAAAGGTTCAGAAGACCAAGCCTAGCTCTGGAGGTCCCCTTCGAGGTCGCCTAGCACACGGTCAGTCTGCCTGAGAAAGGCCTCAGCCAAATCCCTCCCTCTACCCTGGTCGAGGCCAACAGGGCCACAGTGACACTTCCCAGAAATGGGACTTCTGCCTGCCCTTTCAGGAAACGCTCAGAGGCCCCCTCCATGGCTTTCATTTGACTTTGCACAGAAGGAATTCAACTGGACTCTATTTCCAGAGTGGCTCTGTGCCATACACTTTCCCCTCATAACTTGTATAACTGTGCAAAGGTGTCATTATCTCCATTTTATGGGTGAGGACACTGAAAGAGGCTAATAACTTGCTTGAAGCGATAGGTCTGGGATTTTTCTTTTCTTTTTTTTTTTTTAGGGCTGGGATTTGAACCCAGCTTGCTTTAAACAAAAGGAAGGCCCCGGGAACTGTGTGTTCATGATGTATCTTGAGATACAGGTGGCAGGCAGAGAAGGGAAAGTTAAAGAGGCTAAACTCCCTTTTTTTTTGGCCACACGCTGCTTGTGGGATCTTAATTCCCCGACCAGGGATTGAACCCGGGCCCCTGGCAGTGAGAGCACCAAGTCCTAACCACTAGGCTGCCAGGGGATTCCCGAAATTCCTGAATCTTCCAGGCCACGTAGGGAGCTGGCCTGGAATAATCACATCATCCTCTCTCTAAAACCTTCCATGGCTCCCCTTTACCTTTAGCATAAAGCACAACCTCATTAACACGGCCTGCAAGGCCCTCCTGTAGGATGGGGCCTGCCTACCTTTCTAGGCCTGCCCTCGCCTCTCACAGATCCTGGGCTCCTATATTCTCTCAGCTTAGTCTTTCCTCTCCACCAACTCCCCTCTCTCCTGGCTGACTACTACCCATTGCTCAGGCTCAGGCTTACATGCTACTTCCTCAGAAAAGTCTGCCCTGACCACACACACCAGGCCAGGCCTCTTCTGTGTTCTCACTTCCCCCTGAGCTCCTCCTGACCTCCAGGTGTATCACAGCTCTCATCACTTGGGCCACATCTACATGCCTGCCACTATAGCCCCAGTCCCAGAGCAGATGGCGTGATAAACATCTGTGAATGAAAAATGAATGAATGAAGTGCTTGGCAGACCTTGGAAGGCCGGGGTAGGCAACAGACAGAGGGGGAAGGTGGTGAGGTGGCTGGGCTGACCTGCAGGTTGTATTAATGACAATACTGCAAGGGTAGGGCCAGCGCTCAGAGGTGGGAACACAGGCTGAAGTTTGGACTTTGTCCCATCAGTGATCTGGAATCCTGGGCTGAAGACATGCTGGAGCCGAAGCCCTGGTTCAAGAAAATAAGTCTGGCCTTGAAGCTGTAGGGGAAGACGGGCAGCTCTGGGGAAAGCCACCCATGGGTCTCTGGACACGATGAAAATGGGGTAAACACACTCTCATGTTTCAACCTGGGAATCTGGCCTGATTTTACACAGTGTCGGGTCAGGCATTGGGCCTTGGCCTTCACCCACTCACTAATCAAATCTGTCCAACAACCCCAGGAGATAGGGACTGCTGTGGCCCCACTGGACAGATGGGAAAACTGAGGCTCAGAGAGGCTGAATGACCTTCCCCAAGTCAAACAGGGACTCTCCATTGCTGCCTTAATTAAACTGTATTACAGCATACTCAGAGGTGGGGCATCTAGACCGTCCGGACTTGCACTGTGTAATACGGTAGTCATTAGCCACCTGTGGCTATCTAAGTTTTTTATTTAAATTCAATGGAGTTTAAAATTCAGTTTCTCAGTCACACTAGTCACTTTTTTTTTTTTTTTGTGGTACGTGGGCCTCTCACTGTTGTGGCCTCTCCTGTTGCGGAGCACAGGCTCCAGACGCGCAGGCTCAGCGGCCATGGCTCACGGGCCCAGCCGCTCCGCAGCATGTGGGATCTTCCCGGACCGGGGCACGAACCCGCGTCCCCTGCATCGGCAGGCGGACTCTCAACCACTGCACCACCAGGGAAGCCCTGGTCACATTTTTAAGTGCTCAATAGCCACATGTGGCTAGTGGTTACCATATTGAACAGTGCAGAGATGGAACATTTCCATCATTGCAGAAATTTCTATTAATAGTGCTTGTCTAGACCACAGAGGTGGACAGGTCTACAGAGACCACTCAATTCAATGCCCTTACTTAGCAGATAGTGAAAGAGAGGTCAGGGACTGGTTCAAAGTCACACAGTGAATCAATGACAGAGGTAGAACTCAAAACCCAGGTTCCTGACTCCCAATCCAGTGCTCTCTCCACTGAAGTAGGTGGATTCCTATCTCTTAGCTGGGGTTTGGTAAGAGCTGCTGTGAGGCAAATGGACACCATAAACAAAGTCCAGTGACCACTGATTAAGTGGAAATAATACTTTAACATTTATAACAGAGGTTGATATCCAAATATGTAATAAGCTACTACAAATAAATAACAAAAAGATGACAACTCAAATTTTTAAAAATGGACAAAGGATACGGCCAGGCAATTTACAGAAATTCAAATTGCCAAAACAAGATGAAAAGATGCTAGTGCAAGAAATGCAAGCATGGTAGTAGAGGGTGTTTTGTTTTTTTTGTTTTGAAACAGATTGGTAAAGATGGAGAAAGTATGGGAACGGGCACTGTCTTATACTGCTGGTGGGAGTATAAATGGGTCCAACTTTTTGGAAGGCAGTTTGGCAGCATCTCTCAACAGTAAATATGTAAATACCCTTTGACTCAGTAAGCCTTGGGCTGGAACCCAGGCTGCCTGACTCCAGATCCCGTGTTCTGAACCATGACTACTCTCCGCGAGTGATGGTCAGGCTTGGGTTGGAAAGGGCAGAGTTGGCTGATCAATGGGGAGACTTGTGGACTTGGCCGTGGGAGGTTTAAGCAGGACAGATCACCGTGGGTGGGTTCTTTGGAGCCTTTATCTTCATGTGTGACTGGCTCAGATATTCGCAAGGAGCCTAGCACAAATTGATACGCCCTTGGTCAGCTGCTGGGGTGGCTCAGCTGTCATTCCAGTTCTGCAAATAATTGGAGCCGAGTCACCACTGAATCAGCACTGAGCGCCTGTGGCAAGCAGCGCTGGGAAAACGGCTTGGCGTGGCGCTCTGTGCTGGCTGTCAGGTGACTGAGAGAGCAGGCCAGCTGGGTAGCTGCCTGCCCTCAGGGTGATTTGGGCAAGTGGCATTTTCCATCCCAACCTCAATTTCCCCTTTCTTTCTTCCTTTCATTTTCTCTTCCTTTCTTCCGTTTATTCCTCCCGCCCTCCCACCTCCCTTCCAATGAATGCCAAGTACACACCAGTTATTGTGACAGAAAACAGAAGGCCGAGCCCTCATTTCTCTGCACACAGATGGTTGGTAACTTGGGGACACAGAGCAGGGAGTGAGCATTGTGCCTGATGTGGGGGAATGGGGTGGGAGAGGATGCTTGAGCTGAAGCCTGACACTGAGTAGGTGTCACCAGGTGGGCAAGAGGACAAGGCCAGGACCTTTGAGCAGGGCTGCAGGGGTCCGAGCAGGGCAGGCAGGGAGAGGCTGAGCAGTTGATTCCAGAGGGGACTGAATGCCTGGCTAAGAACTTTTTTTTTTTTTTCTCTAAGAAACTTTGACTTTCTCTCACCTTCTGAGATGGCCCACACTCTGTCTGTGAAGTGTGTTTCTCCCAAGGCCGTTCTCACCTTTTGAGATGGACCGCATTCTGTCTATGAAATGTGTATCTCTCTAAAGAAATCCACTTCTTACCTAAAAAAAAAAAAAAAAGAAAGAAAAAAGAAAAGAAACTTTTACTTTATCCAGAGGGTGCTGGACAAGCATGGAAGGCCTTTTGTTAATAATATCCTTATAATTATATATTATTAAATTATAAAATAAATCTAACATATTACAAAAACCAAACAATATCCCAGAATATTCATTAAAATAATAAACATTTCCCCCCCAAACCCCCTCCTTAGTTGAAAGCCTCCGGTAACAATTTAGTGTATCCTTCAAGATTCTCTTCTATGCACACATAGGTCTATTTTTCTTGACAAAAATAAGCTCATCCTAAAAAAAATAAAAACAAACAAAAAAATAAGCTCATCCTTTATATATTGTCTGTGCTTGCTTTGCCATGATAGGGTGGACATCTTCCACCTTGGCACACACATCTCCAGCATCCTTCTCAATAGCTGGATAGCATCTCACTGATGATGCTTCCCTTCATTCCACAAATATGTATTTATTTAACCCTGTTGGGTACTGGGTATTATCCCAGGTGCTGAGGATGGAGCAAGGCACAAAACACAGTCCTTCCCCTCAAAGACCCCCTCTTCCTACTGTCAGACATCAGGCTGCTGCCAATATTTTCATATAATATATAATGGTGCAGGGCTATCTTGCACATAACTTTGTACACATGTGTGAGTATTGCTATTGGGTAACTTACTTTTTTTTTTTTTTTTGCGGTACGCGGGCCTTTCACTGTTGTGGCCTCTCCCGTTGCGGAGCACAGGTTCCGGACGTGCAGGCTCAGCGGCCATGGCTCACGGGCCCAGCTGCTCCGCGGCATGTGGGATCCTCCCGGACTGGGGCACGAACCCGTGTCGCCTGCATTGGCAGGCGGACTCTCAACCACTGCGCCACCAGGGAAGCCCTGGGTAACTTACTTTAAATGGACTTGTGCATATTGAATTTTGATAGTTATTGGCAACACCAAGGAGTTTTAAAATAGGAGGTGACAAGGTTAAATCTACAGTCATCCGTCCACCCACCCATCCGTCCATCCACACATCTATCCATTCATATATACATCCATACATATGTATGGTATATGCATATGCATGATATATATGCATCCATCCCTTGGACAGCCATTTATTGACTGTCTATCATGTGACAGGCCATGAACTGGATGTGGGGACACCATGGGTGAGGTGTCTGATCCTGTGAAGCTCATGCTGTAACGAGAGAGAAGAAGATAGCATCACAGGAGTTTGTCTAGGGCCAGATAAAGGTAAGGATTCTCTAAGGGTACCCCCACTTTCTCCAGCTGTGATTCTGTTCTACAGGCTGATGTCCCACGCAGTTCCTCCATTCCCCTCTACTCCTCCCTCACTCCTATTCCAGTGCTTAGTGCTCACTTACCTCCTGACTAGGAGAACCTGGTGCCATTCAGTCAAATTCAAAATCCTGGGAATATTCAAAAGTTCTAGTGGGTAACTATTATCACTTCTCCACAAGTGTTCCCTCTCTCTTCCCATTGTTCTGGCTCCACCGTGGTCTGAGCCACCAGTTTCCCGTTGGAATGGCTGTAATAGCCTCCTCACCTGTCTGCCTGCCTCTGTTCTCGCCTGCTGTCGATCAATCCGTTCTCCAAAGAACGGAAAGAACCGGAAACAACCTTCCAAACAACTGGAAAGCACTTTCATAAAGGTATTTTGGATCTTGTCACCAACCTGGTTACATCCTCCCATGGTGTCCTTTTGGGCTTCGACTAAAACCTAAACTCCTCCCAGGCCCAGAGGGTCCACGTGAGCCGGCTCCTGCCTGACTCCACGCCTCTCTCTCCTCCCTCCACACACTCCCCTCCAGGCACACAGAGTCCTGGAAACATGCCAGCTCCTGCCTCTGCTCCCAGAGCTTCCTGTGCTTGGGGCCCCCTTCTTATGTAGGTCTGGGCTGAGATAACGCCTTGCAGAGGCCTTCCTTGATCATCTAAATCAGGACTCCCAATCCGATCATCCTCTCTCAAATTCTCCTGGGATTCCTTTTCCAGACCACTTACTTGTCTGAATTATCTTATTAGGTACTGGTTTCCTCATATGTCCGGTCAGGGCCTCAGGGAGGAAGGACAGGCTATGCTTGGGAATTTAGGGGGCTGGGGAAGTAAGGAAGTACCAGCCTGGAGCTCCCTGCTGACTTCTCACTCAGATCCCCGCGTCCCTCCAGGCCTGAGCCTTTTGCAGGCACAGCCTCTTCTGGAAAGGTTGATATTCTTTTTTTTTTTTTTTAAATATTTATTTATTCTCTTTCTTTATTTTCTTTATATTTTTGGCTGCATCGGGTCTTCGTTGTGGCACGCAGGGTCTTCGTTGCGGCGCGGGCTTCTCTCTGTTTGTGGCGTGGACTTCTCTCTAGTTGTGGTGTGTGGGTTTTTATTCTCTCTCTAGTTGTGGCAGGCGGGGTCCAGAGTGCATGGGCCCCGTTGTTTGCGGCACGCGGGTTCTAGTTGTGGAGCACGAGCTCAGTAGTTGTGGCACCAGGGCTTAGTTGTCCCGTGGCATGTGGGATCTTAGTTTCCTGACCAGGGATCGAACCCCTGTCCCCTGCATTGGAAGGTGGATTCTTTACCCCTGGACCACCAGGGAAGTCCCAAAGGTTGATATTCTTATTCCTAATTTACAGACGAAGAAACTGTGGCTCAGAGATGGGAAAGTTTAGAGTGTCTCCTTCAAGATTCCTTCCTATGCATGCAAAACTATACCCAAAGTGTGTGTGACACAGGTGTCGGTGTTGTGTCAGCCAGATTTCGGATTCCAGTTCTGTTGGCTCCAGGGCAAGCGATCCTAGCCAGACCATACTGAACCCCCTCTCGGTTTGGAGTCCCTGAGCCTTGGTGTTTCAAACCAAGGCCATACTACCAATATGCAGCAGAACCAGGATCCTAACTCAGGCTTGTCTCACCCCAAATGCGGCATCCTGTCCTGGCACCTAGCTCTCTCCCTTAACCAGGACCCATCTTGGAAATGAGGGAAGGGAAACTTCCTGGGTTCCCAGCCCAGAGGCTCAGAGAGATAAATACCCCACCAGAGCTAAGTCTGGCAGCCAGGCCCACCCTGCTTCCTGTTGGAGAGGCCTGGGGTTACTCACGGTCACAGCTGAGAAGTCAGCCGGGCCTTGGGACATCCTTGGCTGGCTCCCTCCTCTGAAATCCCCTTCTGGGGTCAGATAGCCACAGGCCTTTCCCCTGTGGAGCAGGTCCAGCCAGGATTAGTGAGAACCCCCACTCCTACCCCAGCGTGAGCAGCACAGCTTAGCACTCTAATGCCTGTGCTCCAGGGTCAGGACCCTAGTCAAGTAATTTAAACTCTCCAGGCCTCAACTTCCCTGGCTGTACATGGGGATACATAAAAGTACTGGGAGCTGCTATTATCATTCTTCTCCTATCTGGCTAACTGTGTTTTTCAAATTATGGGACAAACTGGAGAGAAGTACAGGTAGCCACCCATTTTATGGCTGGGAATCAGGAGGGAATCAGAAATCTGAGTCCTCAGATACATGTCCCAACCTAACTCATCCCCAAGTGCACTTGATTCTGTCTTTCAAGTGCTTCTCGGACTCCAGTTTTCCTGCAGTGCTGTGGTTCTGCTGTCATCATCTCTGGCCTGGATCACCACAACAGGCCCCTCACCCCTGTTTCCCATCTTCTCTCTTCCACACTACCTGTAGTCAGAGCAACCTTCTTCTAACAAAAAGCAAATCTGTCTGGGTCACTCTCCCGCTGAAAACGTGTGCGTAGCTCCCCTCCTTCCTCTGATCTACAAGACTCTGCAAGATCCAGCCATTACAGGCCTTCCAGCCATACCTCTCGCCTCCTGCATCTCTCAAAGAGCCATAGTGCAGGAGCATGGAGGTACTCACAGCTTTCTGTGGGCATTGCACTCTCTGGTTGCCAGGCCTCTTGAGGCTCCCTCTGCCTAGACCCTGCATGACTCAGGGTATGCATCCTGCCAGTGGCTTGGATAACTTTGTGAGGCATTCTCTCTGAGTCCCCTCCCCTCCACCCCTGCCTCCACTGAGCTCCCTGTTAAGTCCCCCATTACAGTCCTCATCCACCAGATTTGTCTCTGCCTGTGTCCCTGTCTGCTTCTCCACCTGATCTTGAGCTTGGCGAGGTTGGAGATGGCAGGCCCACCAGTCTCACTCCTAAATCCAAGCCTGGCTCAGGGGCACCTAAACATTTGGGGACTGAATCAATGAACTGCAATATGTTGAAGGCCTGGGAAATAAAAAGCTCCTGAATTGGTCTCTGTGTCCAGGGCAGTTAATGCAGTCAGGGAGACCAGCCATAACTAGGTAAGAAGCTAATCAACAACAAAAGGCTTTGATAGAAGCTTGGAAAGGGAGAAGATGGTTCTATCACAGGTTGCGTGATGAACTGCTTTAACTCAAGCCCTGGCGAAGCCTTTGCAGGCACTTTCCTCCTCAGTGCTGAGAAATAGAGATTCGAAACCAAACACCTGCATGGTCTAGTTCCGGCCACCTCTCTTGGGTGTGTTTTCTGAAAAATGGGACTCGCTACCTTCCGGGCCTGATCTACTCGTCAATGAACTCAAATCTGGAAGGACACTGGCGGGCCACTTCAGCCATAGTGCTCATATTGTTTCTTCTCGTCATTGTTTCTCCTTTTCTTTTGCTCGCGCCCTCCTCTTTGCCGGCCTGCCGGCCCCGGCTTTCCGCCCCGCGACCTCCCACTGCCTCCCCAGGGCCCCTAGCCTTTTCTCTCCGCTCCGCCCGGACCGAGGAGGCGGGCCCAGATGGACGACGCACCAATCCGAACGCCTCGAGCTGCCGCGGCCTCCCGCGAGTCCCGCCCCACGCCGCCCTCCGCCAATCGCACTCCGCTCCCGCCCCGCCGGGCCGCCCAATCGTGGGCGGGCTGAGCCCCCGGCGCCCCGCCCCTCCCGCGCTCAGCGGCGGCTCCGCGGGCGGCCGCGCTGGGCCTCGGCGTTCTCCGAGCTGGGCCGCGCAGCGTCTGGCGGGCGGTGGCGTCGGGATCGCAGGCGGCGGCGCTGCTGCTCGCGGGGGTGCTGGCCAGAGGCGGCGGGTGAGGCGGGTGAGGTGGGCGCCACCGGCCGGCCGGAGGGGCGCCTCAGCTCCGCCGGGGCCCGCGGAGCGGGACCCGCGGAGCGGGACCCGCGACCGAGGAGGAGGCGGCGCCCCTGCTGCCTGGAGCCCGGCCCGGTGCCCGCCGGGAGGGGGCAGTGGCCTGACGTTCCTGGCCCGGAGCGTCCCCGACGCGCCTCCCGGAGAGGCCCCCAGAGCTCCCGGCCGCCCCCTGGGGGTGCCCTCAGCCTCCCCGGACTTACCTGTGCGGCTGCCTGGCACCCAGGAGCGGGAGCGTGGGCGCGGCGTGGGCGCGGCGTGGGCGCCTACCCCCGGCCGCCAGCGGGGCGGGGGCGGGGCCGCCCTCGGCCTCACCGGGCCGCCCATCGCTCTCAGTCTCACCGGTCCGCCCGCCGCGCGGCGTGAGCTCCCCAGGGACCGCGGCTCGGGATGCTGTCCGCCAGCGCGGCCGCTTGCGCGCCGCCTGCCACCCCTTCCCTTGACTCCTGGGCCATGCCCCAGTGTTTACATGCCGGTGAAGCCCCCGGCCACTCCGAACCCCTCCAAGCCCCAGCTCCCCGAGGGTGAAGCCAGCCGGCCTGCGAACTGGACTGGTAGTTCAGACCAGGGCCCTCTGGACTCAGATCCCCATCCGCTCTGCCGCCTCAGCTACCATCTGGGCGGGATCCGGCTCTGGTGTTTTGAGGAGGGGGTGTGGTGTAGGGAAAGGAATCCTGGGGATTTCTGGCTCCCCCCCTTTTTTTGGCCTTCGGGGCTTCAGACTCAGGGAACTCGCTCATGGCTTTTTTGATGAAGAAGAAGAAATTCAAATTCCAAACCACTTTCACCCTGGAGGAGCTGACTGCGGTCCCCTTCGTGAACGGGGTCCTCTTCTGCAAGGTCCGGCTGCTGGATGGCGGGGATTTTGTCAGCTTGTCGTCAAGGTAGGAGCTGGGGCAGGCCTGCCTCCAGGGAAGGGGGATAATGAGCCAGATCTAGTCACTTGGCGAGTGTGGAAGTGCCTCTTGGGGTCCAGAGAGTCCTGGAGATTATGTGTGTCTGGGGCAGGTTTGCACAAGGCAGGACTGAGTGATCTGAGAGGTCTGAGGCCTGAGGAAGCTGGCAGGGTGCTGGGCACCCATCTGCAGGTGACCAGCCGGATACCTGGGGGTCTGTTGTTTCAGCCCCCTCATGGGGCCTTGCACACAGCCCACAGTAGGCCCATTCTGCAGACTTGTATGAAGAGCCCAGTGGGGTTTGGCCTCGAAGGGCTGAGAAGGGGAGGAGTGTTCCAGGGCATCCTGCACCCAGCTGGCCACTCGGGCTGTCATATGATTTAGACCCCGGGCCAGCCACAGCTTCCCTGGCACTCCCTGGCTCCTGGGAAGGTCCAGTCCCAGGCACTCCTGGTCTGGCTGGAGGGTGGTGGCTGGATTTTGGCCTGCCCAGCCCCCTCTGAGTCACTGCCCTCTTCTGGCTGGAGCTGGACTGCTTTGCATTGCAAATGCCCTTGTCAAGGAGGCTGCTGCCCTCTCTGAAAGAAAGAGGCTCGGTCAAGTTTAGTTTTTGTGTTCTTCCCCATCCTGCAGGTCCAGCTGCCCGGCTCATTGCTGAGGGCGGCTGAGTTCCCAAGCTGTGCCCACTGCCTGGGCCCATCTGGGGTCACATAGTCCTGGAGTGTGACAGATGGGAGTTTGAGTCCTAGCTCAGCCACTTTGTGGGCCCAATACAGGTCTCTCTGTCACAGTTGTGAAGAAGTTTCAGCAGAGAGAATGCGGTACAGGGCCTGGCCCAGTGCCTGTGACCCACTGGCTCCCTTCCTTGGTCTGTCCCTTTGCTCCTCAGGCCTCCTTGTGGGCCCAGTTAGCTGGAGCTGCCTCACAGTTCTGAGATGGGGTGCCTGTTACAGATGGAGAAACTGAGGCCCAGAAAGAGGGAGTAAGTGGCTTGCAGTTGTCAACTGAACTTGGCCTGTTTGGAGACCTGTTGGATGAATCTGGTGGTCGAATGTTCTGCTGGGAGGAGGGAGAGGAGGCATACAGCCTAACCCAGATTTAGGAATCTCCAGTGTGGGACAGGGTGGGGTGTCTTTTCTGTGCACTTGGGTCCGCTCAGGCTGGGAGCTGCTTATCTGAGGAATTCAGACAAGGGCTGCCCTTTGCTGTGGGGGTGGGAGGCTGTCCTCGTTGCCTGGGAAGCCTGTGATCCCGTGGCCACCCACAGAGTAGCCCAGCCTTTCTGGGAAAGGGCTGTGGTGCTCAGAGCTAGGGCCTGGGGTCAGCCAGTGAGTGGCCGGGTGACCTAGGGCAAGTTACCTAACCTCTTTGATTCCAAGAACCAGCAATTACTGGTGCTTTGCTCCCTGTTTTACTGGCACCTCTCACTTAACCTGTTGACTATGCCATGGAGCAGAGTGGAGGTTGGGGGAGGCCTGTAGTGTTGTTATTCCCATTTTATAAAGGGGGCTCAGTGGCTCAAGGAGGGAGTGATTTCTCTGCGTTAATACAGCAGAGCCCAGATTCAAACTCAGGATGTGCTTTTAGCCTGTTCTGCCTTTGAGCCTTAGTTTCTTCTTCTGTGAAATGGGAGAAGTCATACCCACCCCTAGAGTTGTGATGGGGAATGGGTACTGTGTATACCATGTCTGACCAGGCAGACTGTTGCAGCAGCTGTTGTTACTATGGTAGAGGGGCCCAGGCCCCAGCCCCTCCTAGGTCTTGGGCGGACCAGGTGGAGTCAGCAGAGGGCCTACATCTGACCTGAGGGCTGGGGGCAGGGTCTTGGATCCTACTGAAGAATTAGTATTCAGCCCCAGGCTGAGGTCTCAGCTGGCTTCCCAGGCCCTGGGGCCACTGTCACCCTACCTGTCAGCCTTTCAATTGCCCTAAACCTGCCCCCTCATCCGGGAAAGTCTGGAAATTTCCAGGTCTCAGCCCACAGTGTCTGGATTTCACCTCTCTCTCCCCTTCTTCCCTCTTGGCAAGGGGCCATGGATTCCCTGAACCCGGCTGAGCCTGCCTAAACAGGCTTTCCCAGCCCTCATCCTGGATGAAACCTGAGTGGCATGAGGAGGGAAGAGCTGACATTGAACCCCACACAACTTGGCACTTATGGGCTCTGGGTACCTGTTTGCTGCTGGGCATGTGTGTCTGGAGGGAACACACACGTTGGGACCTGAGGCTGCTTTACAGCTGCTTTGGCTTTTGCCCAGCAGAGGGGGGTTCCTGGGTTCCTACCCTTCCACTCCCATGCCACACACCCTGGTCTGCAGCCTGGGAGCCCCTCCTCACAGCCCACCTCTCCAGAGGGCCAAGGCCCTATTGTTTTGGAGGTGGGGTAGGGTCAGGGGTGACGAGACCTGCTTAGTTTATTAGCACACTGTCCATAACCCCAGAGACCCCTGACATGTCCCAGGGAGTGGGGGTGGTGGCAGCATGGGTGGTGTCTGAGCAAAGCAGGCCCAAGCCTCCACTCCTGCAGCAGCCACCCTCCTAGCTAGAGTGTTTCCCTGTGTGTTGGGTGCCATGGCAACAGCTGGGTACACAGCTCCAGCCTGACCCAATTTGAGCAGGTAGAACAGGTGGTACATTGCACTGTTCCCCAGCCTCATCTTTCTGAGGCCTCCTTATGAACCATAATCCTCACAGCTACCATGTTCAGTGCTACGTGCCAGGTGCCGTGCTGAGTGTTTTTGCACGTGCTGTGTCTGTTCATCCTCTCGGCCATCCGGCGAGGTCATCTGGCTAGAAATGCAATTGGGAAAATAACCATTTTATCATTAGGGTTTAAGCTGCCTTTGATTGTGCATAATTAGATGCCAGGGACCTGCTGAGCACCTCGAATGCATGATCAGCTGAGTCCTTGAACCACCCCGTGAGCTGAAGAGGAAATTGGGGTCAAGAGACCTAAAGTGATGGACCCGTGTCACTCAACAAGAGAGTGGCAGAGCTGTGATTTAAATGTGGGCAGGTCCGGCTCCAAGGCCCTGCCTTGCCTTGGTGGCAGAGGGCTTGAAGCAGCTACAGCCTCATATCATGTCCTCAGACCTTTGAAGGAGGTTCTTTTTAGTGGGTTGGGTGGTACAGGGTAATCCAGATTTGGATCATTTCAAGGCACTGGGCTACATCCTGTGAGATCTGAGGAAAAGGGGCCTCTGGGCCACAGGTGGGGGTGGGGCTAAAGTCCACTGCTGTGGAGTTGGTGCCAGGCACGGGCTGGCACTGGGGCACAATGGGCATTTGTCAATGTCTCTGCCTAGAGGCCTTCCAGCAGACGCATCCAAATGGCATCTGGGAGGCTTTCCTAGGGGTCCCAGGAGGGATGCGTCCCAGCCAAGTCTAGTGAGTCGGGAAGCAGTGGACCAGGCTGTGGTCTCCCTAGGGCAGGCTGGGCACAGGCTTCCAGCCTTGAGCCAATCTGTCTTTCAGGCAGGAGGAATCCCAAACATCCTGAGAGGTCTCTGTGCCCAGCTGGCACTGGTCCTGTGGCCTGCCCCATGCACGTGGCTGGTGGCGGGAGGGAGCGAGAGGGAGGCGTTGATTTACCTTACAGCAAGTCCTCTCTGGAGGAGACAGGCAGAGCGAGCCTCCTTGGCCAATGGATGGGGAAACTGAGGCTGGGGGCAGAGAAGTCACTTGTTCAGGGTCACTTCGTAGGAGGAGCTAATGGCACAGCCGGATGGGCTCTGGTTGGCCCCGACTTCTGCCCGCTGTGCAGTACCCCTCTTTGCTGGGCCAGAAAGAGAAGAGGGGCCCCTCCGATGGCTCTTGCTGCTCTGCACTTGGGTGCCAGGCTGTCTAAGAAGCAGACTGTGTGACTGGGGCAGGCTCCCACCCGTCCTTTCTTTTTGGCAGCTTTGAATTCTCAACTGTCTCTTCAGTGGGGTTTTTATTTGGGCAACCTTTTGAAAGAGGGCATGCCTGCTCAGAATACAGGTACTGACTTCTCTCTGTGGGCCTGGCCTTGAGCAGGCCGGGACGGGAGACTTCCGAGGGATGTTTGGGATTTGTGGGGGGCATGAAGAAGACCTTGGACAGGTCAGCTCTGCAGCTGGAGGCCCTGTGCCCGGGCCTGGGGAGGCCAGGTCTTTGCACACACACACCACAGGCTTGGCTGGGCCTCTACTTCCCCGAGGCCCTCTCCCTCCCTCCTTGGAAAAGGATGCAGCTGCCACTTGAATCTGCTGCCCTGCGAGGCCTGCTGTCATGCACATCTTAATGTGGAGGGAGGGTCGTGTGGAGATGGACACACAGTTCTGTCTCTTGGGCCCGAGGGTGCAGGGAGGTGGAGGTGCAGTGGGACCCTAAGGCAGGCAGGGCATCCACTTCCCTTCACAGATCGGGCGCTCTGGAGGCCGAGTGGGGAGGGGGCAGGAGGAGGAGGGGGAGGAGGCTGGCAGGCGCAGGTCCCTTTTCCACATTTACCGAGCACCCTCTTGGCCCTGGGCTTTCAGAGGTGACCGGGACCAGACAGCCTTGCTCCCATGGAGCTCCCCATGGGGTGGGGGCAGTGTGCCTGTGGGCATCACAGAGGAAGGGCTTCCCTGAGGAAGGGACTCTTCATGGGAGCCTTGTGGGCCAAAGGGAAAGCCCTCCCTATCACAGTGACGTGCCCCATCCTGAAAACATAAGCTCCATGAGTTTGGGAAGAGGTCAGGCAGAGGCCCCCAGCTGGAAGGCACTTGGTCAGTGATCTAGGCAAGGGGCTGGCGTGGTTGGGGTATGGAGAGGGGCAGCATGGGGCTGGCTGCAGTAGATGAAGATGGGGGTAGCTGGGCTGGACAGTTCCTGGCTTTGGGGGTCCAGCCGACGGGCAGGGGGTCAGTGTGCCCGGTTTGCCGATTAGGATGCTGGCTCTTGGCTGCCAGGTGGAGAAGATGCCAGGGTGCCTCACCGGTACTCAGTAAGGGAAGTTGGAGTTGTGGCCTGGCTGGGCCGTGGCAGGCAGAGGGAGAAGAGTGGGCACACTGGCGAGAAGGTGGGCGGGTAGAGCCGGCAGGTGGGTTTCCTTGTCCTCAAGTTCCTGGCAGCACACCCAGCACTTAGTAGGTGCCGGAAGATGGAAGTTCAGAGAGTGCACAGTGGCCAAATGCGGCTGGGGTTTTGTTGCCCTATACAGTGCTCTAAGAGTTTTTGACAGCATAAACAAAAATCTTTTAAATAAGAAGATCGAGCAACGGTGTCACATGGCAGCATGTGGCCCAAGGGGCTTTGTGCTGCCTCCTCCGTGGGCTGCCTGCTCTGGGCTCCTCCTGACCCCCTGCATGCCCTTGGATCCCTGACGGTGGTCTGCCTCCCTCATTGCTCGGGCCAGCCTGCTCCCCGGGGCCCCTGTGGAAGGCCTTCCGTGCACAGGCTGGGGCCTGAGGAGGCGGGTGCTTGTGGAGAGAAATCTTGCTGGCAGGCTGCAGAGACCACCCATGGCAGCCAGGCTGTGGCACCAGGCCAGCTGCGGGCTCCCTCGGGGTCAGCCTGTGCATGGCCTTGGTGTCTGCTCCTTGAGCCCAGCCTTTGCCGCCAGCTGGCCACACCATTGGCAGGTGCCACCCTGGCAGCCCCTGCCACCTGCCTGCCAGCCTGGCATTGGCAGAGCCCTGACCCGAGGTGATCTGGCCCTGTGGAGCCAGGGCTGTTCCCCGAGGCCTGTTCCCTGAGGCGTGTTCCTCACTTTGATCTCTGTTCTGGGAGCTGCTCTGGCCAGGGGTTCTCAGTAGCAACCACACCGTGTGTCGGAGGGCCCCGAATGCTTTTGAGCTCTGCTTCTTCAGTACCTGGGAGTCCTGACTTGCATTCGCGAAGCCCTGCCTGGACCTCGTGATAGCTGCTAGCATGTCTGCTCACGGGCCTCGCGAGCCTGGGGACTCAGTATGTGGAGTCTGGTGACTGCTGGGTGGTGACCCTGCGGTCACTTGCCCACTGCTGGGAGGAGCAGTATAGCACCCGTGGCAACCGATATAGATTTATCCTCATCTCATCAGACAGACACAGAAAGGTTTGAGCAGGGGAGAGACATCAGATTTGCTTAGAACGAGACCTGGAACTAATTTGGGGCGAGGGCGAGGGCTGTCTCTCTTCATTATCCACTTGGCCTGGCAAGTGCTTTGGGTTCTGGGGCTACCAGACCTGCCCCCAGGGCCTCAGATGTGCTCTGTGAGGTCTGTCTCCCTTGGGCCTTCTGGCTCTCCACGAGGTCACACTGTGCCGTTGGTGGCCTTGGTGAGGCCTGAAGCTGCCCAGCCTGTGCCTGACCTTGGTGTCTGCTTAGGACTGTCGTTGCAAACCCTCTGTCTCTGCTGTGAGCTTCTTTTGGTGGCCTGGGCTTGGAATGGCTCTCAAATGCAGGCCTGGAACCACCCAACCCCCCATCTGCCCAGATGTCAACTGGGAGTGGCCAGCCCACAGTTGGGAGGAAAGAGCCCCGATGGAGGACGTGCTGCCTCTTTGGTCAGGCTGGTGGCTTGCCCTGCACAGGCCTGGGGAGGACATTCCCGTCCTCTGCCTCTTGTCACCTGTTTGACCTTGGGCAAGGGGCTCAGTCTCTAAGCCTCAGGGGCGGCTGGTGTCTGCCTCGCAGTGTTCTGGGGAGGACCAAGTGAGATAATGCCTGTCAAACGTCTAGCTCGGCTCCTGGCACGTGGTCGAGGCACTGGATGTGCTGCCGCCCATCCTTCCATCCCTGGCTGAGTCAGGGTGGTGGGCTGGATGGCGCACCTCAGTTGCCCTTCTGTGGCAGCTGGAACTTCCCTGTGGGCCAGGACTGACTGGGGTGCTGTCTCTGTCTCATGATTCTAGGGGTGCTGTGGGGAGAGGCTACTTCCGAAGGGGTGGGAAGCAGGTGAGGAGCACACCTAGTGTCTAAGGAGCTGGGCCTCACGCTGGAGCTCAGGGTCCCCAGTGGGGCCTGTGCACTTTCTTGCCTCTGTTGGCTTGAACCTGCCCTGTCTTGGGGCGCTTGGCTCCGAGCCAGTGAGAGCTGGAGTGCTCCCGGGGTGGGGCGGGACTAGGGTGTAGGGGGCTTCTGCCTGCGGGAAGGGGCCCTCTGCACAGCCAGTTCTGGGACCCACTCTGGCAGGCGGAAGACCGCCCCCCCACGTGAGGCAGAGGGCAGACTGCTGGGGGATGGGGGAGCAGGGGAGAAAGCCAGGGGCCCTCGGTGGGTGGCAGGCCCCTGGTGCTCCCTGACTTTTACCACACCTTACTTTTCTAGTTGTTTGCTTCTGCAGTTGCCTTGTCCTCAAGCTCCCTTCCCCCGCTTCTTCACCTGGCTGACCTCCTGCTCGGCCTGAGAGCCACCTCCTCTGGGAGGCCTTCCCTGGCCTCTTTTGGCCTTGTACACCCCTGTGGGCCAAGTGTCTTAGCACGGAGTGGCCTCTGTTGCATCACGCTCCTGGGGCTTCCTGCTGAGGGTTGGCGCTGGCGCAGGGCTGGAACTTTTCTCCCTTGGACCTGAACCAGTGTGGGCGCTGATGGTGCCGGACCAAGTGCCAGTCACCACCAGTTGCTTGGGCCCAGCCCCTCCCCACCCTGGTGCGGGAGGTATCAGCGCGTGTCAGGAGCAGCCCTCGCCTGCATACCATGCAGCTGGGCACTGCCTTGGGCTCAGAGGCTGCGATTGAGAGGCAGCTGGCCGCACCGATGGGTTGTGTCAGGTGGACCCTGTGTGTGGAGTGGGGATGCTCCTAGGGGGATGGGGTGGGGGCAGGGGCTGGTGCCTGCCCCGGGAGGCACCTCGGCTGCTACTCACTGGCTCTGTGACCATGGCCAACAGCCTTGTCCTCTCAGCCTGGGCTTGCTCCTCCATCAAATGGGGTGCGGGTGCCTACGTGGAGGCGGGAGGGCTCCCTAGATCAGGGCGACCTGCTCGCACAGGGCCCTGCACCCGGCAGCTGAAACCAGACTAAACCTGCTGGGGAGGGCGCTGGGGAAGGCAGAAGTCTGCGCCCTTTTTGCACGCAAGGCGCCCTTACTTCCCACCACTTCCTCTGAGCGAGTGCTGGACTCTCTGCAGACCCACAGAGGCAGCACACCTGCGGCTCCCCAACCCCCAGTCCCTCAGGGACAAGTTCCTGCGCACCTTCTGTGTGTGGGGCCCCCGTGCAGCTTCCCGGGGTTCCAGCCCCGCCCCGCAGTGCCCTGCCCTGCAGTGCCGCGCCCAGGAATGGATGCTGGGCTCTGTCCCAGGGACAGTAGGTGATTAGGCTGGGGGAGAGGGGAGAGAAGAGCAGCACAGGGCAGAGGGAGGCAAGGGCAAGAGTGCTGAGCAGGGAAGAGCTCGTGGCCTGGGGGCTCGGGGTCGGGGGAGGCCACGGGGAGGGGCTTGGACTTCTCTGACCAGGGATCCACAGAAGGGTGTGAATCAGAGTCGGAGTTGTATTTTAGAACCCCCAAGGGCAGCCATGGGGTTGACCACTTGGGACTCCACATTGTAGGAGGGGAGGTGGCTGTCAGCTGAGAGGAGCGGTTTCCCACCTCTGTCATCATGGAATGATTAAAAACAAAACTCGAGCCTGCTACGCAGCAGCCGTTGCTACTCACGACAAGGACAGTGTCACAAACAACCTCGAGGGAAGGAAGCCAGACACAAGAGCATGCTGTGCGGTGCCGTTTATATGAAGTTCAAAAGCATTCTGATTAAAAAAAAACCCATCCTGATACGAGTCAGGATGATGTTGTCTTTATTGGGGTGGCAGTCATGTCTGGAGGGGACTTCTGGGACCTGTAAAGTCCTGCTTCTAGGAGGCTGGTTACACAGGACTGCTCTGAGAGCCAGCCAGCCGAGCACTGACGTGCGCGCGTGTCTGTGTGAGAAAGGCCTTGAGACACCCACACCTTTGGTCGTGCTGGGCACCTGAGACTGGAGGAGGTCCTCAGGTCTCTCCAGGGTCTTTCTGGCAGGGCAGCCTGAACCGTCGCTACACAATAAGCATCACTTATGAGCCTTAACTCAGCAGTTGCCAGCAGTCTTCTCTGGCTGGGGATTTTCCTTCTGCCTCTTGCAAACCCTGGCAGGGGCTGCTGGGTGTGGGGCTTGGCGGTTCAGAAGGAGGGCAGGCTCCCAAGGCTGCCAGACCACCGGATCTCTCTGAGCCTCGCTTTCCTCTTCTGTGAAATGGGGTGATAAGCTCCTTCTTGGTGCTTGGATTAAGTGGGTTACCACCCCCCTGCCCCCACGCCCCCGTTAGGTACCCAGCATAGCCCCCGGCACAGAGTAAGTGCTCAGGAAAGGCTAGTAGTGGTTGGTATTAATGCAGGGCAATCATTGGAGAGGATCCAGGGGTGGGAGCAGGAAGGAAAGGTTCACCTTCCTCCTGCTCTCCCCTTAATTGTTTCTCTTCTCTCTTCCTGTGTTTCACCCATTCAGCAAACATTTGTGATTCGAGCCAGGCTGCTGCCCTGGTCCTGCACTGGGCACTGGGTCCAGCATTGGCCGAGACAGCCATGGCCCCTGACCTTGGGCGCATGAGCCAGGGGAGACCATTAGACACGTCAGCTCTCCAAGAAGTGCTGAGCACGGTGCGGGAGGGGAGGCATCAGCCACTCCTGCCTGCTCTGGCCCTGACCACTGTCTTTGGGGATGGGCCTTTGACTGGGTACTCTCCCTGAATGCAACAGAAGGCCTGACCCAGGGCTCCAGCACCTCCTAAGGGTTTTCTGTCGGCTAAAGAGGAATCACATGGACCTGGGTGAGAATGGCCATGCCCCTTTTGGATGCAGACAAGACCAAGACCCAGGTTTGTTTCCCAGTGTCCCACTCAGGCCTGGCTCGTAGTAGGTGCTCAGTTAATGTGTGTGGACTAAGTGAATGGCAGGGGCAGCGATTAGCCCAGGGTCAGTCCATGAGTCTGCAGGAGAATCAGCTGTCTGGGCAGGACGTGGAGATTGGTGAGTCAGGGCCTCCTGGTTCCACCTGACCCCGAGCCCTTTGTCTTGTGGTTGGAATCTCAGAGAGCTGCTGAAGATGGCCAGCAAAGCAGGTCTTAGTCTTTGCTGGTTTTGTGAGGAGACGTGACTCTGGCTGAGTGGTCCCTGATTATTCCTCGGTCACCTCAGAAGTCCAGGGAGCCGTGGGGAATGCGGTGTGGAGCAGTGGGAACACGTGGGGGCAGATCCAGAGATGGTGATGACCTCTGACCCCTCAGTGACTACAGAGACCTGGAGAACGTGACCTGACCACAGCTGGAGGCCCCTTTCCTGGAGGTGGAAATATCAGTGCAAGAAGGTCTAGGGTGGCCCTTATTGGGAGCAGTGCTGTGAATATCACTAATTTAGTCATCAGAGGCTTACTGAGCACCTCCCATGTACCAGGTGCCATCCTTAGGACATGGGAAGCAGCAGTGAGTGAAACAAAGGCCCTGCCTCCAGGACCCCTGCGCTCTGGGACATGGAAGCCTCCTTCCATTTTCACCATTAATAAGACCCATGTCCAGAAGAGGAAGTAATTTGTCTGCAGTCGTTGTGGTGAGGGTGCTTTCGGGAAAGGCTATGGGGGTTGGGTAGGGGTTCAGAGGATAGGGACATCCCTGTGACTCACTTGAGTCCAGCTATTCAAGGAACTGGGCTCCGGGGATGGGGATACCTCCCTCCTGTTTCTTCCCTTCCTTGGGTGATTCAAACACCACCCAGGCGTGAGTCAGCCAGGAGCGGCCTGAGTATGCCTGGGCTACCTGCCCGTCCACCTCCCAGGACATCCCAGCCAGGTTCAAGGTCTGGGGAAGTGTCCTGATCCATGGTCCTGGGGTGGGGAAGTGGGACCTGCATCAGGGCCCTGGCTTCCTGCTGGACCGTCTATCTCAGAGTTACTTTCGATGGTAGCGGCCATGTCCCCCTTTCAGTGTGAGTGTCCTCTGGGTATGTGCCAGGCCCTGTTCTCTCATTAGGCCTTTTAGCAAACCCGTGAGACAGGGCAGGGCAGTGACTGAGGCCCAGAGAGGTCCTGTCCAGTGAGTGGCAGATCCTGGCCTTGGTCCCCAGCCTATCTGCCTCCTGTACCCTTGCCTTGTGAGTGAGTGGTCCCGCTGGGGATCTCAGGGGCTCAGGAAGGGAAACTCCCTGTGCACAGCCAACCCCACAGTTCCGTGTTTTACAGTTGTGGGTTCTGGAACGGAGGAGGGAACGTAGCTACTATAGCCCAGCTGTGGCTTCTTGCTTTGAATTTCTAGGGCCTGGGCCCAGTTTAAGATTCTGAGGTCAGACAGCTATGGGTTCAGATCAGATCACGGCCCTCTCCCAGCCAGACCTGGGGTCGGTGGCTTCTGTGCTCTGAATCTCAGTTTCCCTGCCTGCGACGTGGGGATGATGGTAGCTACCTCCCAGGCTTGGGGTGTGGACTCCAGGAGGTCAGGCAGGGAGAGCTCTCAGTTCAGTGCCCGATAAGTAGGAAATGCTCAGGAGGCAGGAAGCTGACCTTATGGACTTTTATAGGAACATTTCCCCACTCTCCCTTCGACCCTGGATTGACCAGGCTTGGTCCCCAACACCAGCAGGTCTTGACGAGTTTGGCCCAGTGCCATGCCCCACTGACCGTACACTTTGACCTCATGACCACCCCTCCTTTAGGACAAGACTGTTCTCAAGGCCGCCTCTTCCCTGGTATTGAGACTCGTGAAGGTTCAGCCCACAAGGCGCAGGGACACTGACGGCTGCTGCTGTCCCCTGAGAACAGCTTTTCTATCTTAGAGCATCTTCCCAGCGGTCCTGCAGGGCGGGGGTGGGCAGTGGGCTCCTGAGGTAGGGCTTGGAGGTGCAGTTCACCCCTCACCTCTTGAGTGACCTGCGGACTCCCTGAGTGTCCATCTGCTCATCTGCGAAGTGGGTGCTGACCGTGTCTGCGGAGGGTACGTGCTTGAGCAGCACCTGGCGCACAGAAGGGTACCCGGGAAACAGGAGCCAGGCTGGGCCACATTTGGTGATGGGGCACCTTCGCCCAGGTGCCTGGGTTTGGACCAGCACTTGGTCAAAGCCAGCAGTTCACTCCGGATTCCTTTCGATGGCCTGCCCTCCTCTTGGGCTGTGTGCCTCAGTTGAGAATAGCATGCCCACACGTTCGCCTGGGTGATAGGGAAGCTCGAGCTGCCTGCAGAGCCTGCCTCTGGGTGCAGGCACCTCTGCGAAGGCAGAGCCAGGGAGGCAGCGTGCCTGTGTCTGTAAAATGGGGAAGCCAGCGTCTGCCCACTTTGGGTTATTTGATGCAGTTCCAGGTTACTGGGCTGGTGAGTAGCAGGAGTGGAACGCAGGTGCCTCTGACTCCAGAGTCCTCACTCCTAACACTGATGCCCCTCCACCAAGCCCGAGTGGCTTGACTTCTAGGAACTTCTTGCTGCCTCGTCGTGTCACAGGAGGAGGGGCTGGCTGTGTCAGAACTGCAACAAGCTGCTTCCCCTGCGTGCAGCCCTGAGTTCCTGGCAGGGGCCAGATGCTGCTGGGCGGCCACGTTGGCCACGTCACTGGAATGGAGGCTCTACCGCCCTGCAGCCCCTGGACAGATGCCTTGCCTGGTCCCCGGGGTGGGCCCCTCCCCAGGCGGCTGTACTCTCTTCTCTTCAGGGAAGCACAGGCAGATGTTGTCAATTTAAATTGTTTCCTTATTAGACTCTCGGCTTTCCCAGGCTGGGCTGGGTTTCATCAGCCGGGAACTTTGATTGCATCACTGTGACTGCATCACTGTGACTGCTCGTCCTTCCAGGGACCCGGCCAAGGACCAAGGTCGGGGAGATCACGGAGTGGGTGTGGCTGAGGAGGTGCAGGCTGGATGTTGTGACTGCCAGCCCAGCGGGGAGGGATTCGTGCGATGGAGCCTTGCTCTGGTTATCTCTCATCATGGGGGCAGAAGGGGAGGAATCCGGGGACCAGCCCTTTCAGGAACACAGGAGGGCAGTGGGGCTGGGAGTCCCTGGGGTCCTACTCAGTGCTCATGGATATGCCCTCGCTTAGCCAGGTGCCCAGCTCCTGCCTCAGAATCACCTGGGAGCTTGTTTAAAAAGTCCGGTCCAAGGCCTGCAGCAGTGGTTCTCAACCAGGGGTGACTTTGCCCCCGGACAGCTGGCAATATCTGGAGACATTTTGGGTTGTCACAGATGGAGTTGTGCTACTGGCAGGATGCTGCCAAACATCCCGTAATGCACAGGACACCCCCCATAAAGTCCAGAATGGCTTAAAATGTCAGTAGTGCCGGGGTTGAGAAACCCTGCCATAACGGAGTCTAGTTCTGGCAGGGCCTGGGAATCTTCATTTGTGACAAGCCACGGAATTTTCAGTGTTGACTTGAGGCTGAGAAGCTCTGTCCTCCCAGGCCTCATCACCCCCACCCGTAGGTAGTGGCCACAGTTGAGCTGCCCCCTGCCAGGCAAGCTCTGTGCTGGGTGTACGGTGGTGACCAGACAGGTGTGCAGACGAGTGCTTGCAGCCAGGCTGCTGGGGAGGTGAGGGGCTGAGGGTGGAGCCCCTTCCGTGGCTCCCCACTGATAGCCCGGTTTCCCTTCTCTCAACTTCCTGCTCTGAGACCACTGCTGGCTGTGCCTTCACTCCGACTCCGGGGAGGGGCCCCAGATGGTCTCTGTCTGTGAGGACCCTGCGGGCCGTGGGCAGCCTGTGGCCAGGAGGTGGCTCCCATGGAATTGCCCCTCATCACCTGCGTGATGGAGACTGGGGGGTGCTAAAGCTCTGAGATCTTGCTGCATTTCCTGGGCAGTGAGGCTGGTCTGGGCCAGGTGATAGGGATGTGGCAGTGAGCCACCCTCGGGGAACCATGGAACCTGGACTCTGGGGTGGCCTTTTGCTGGGAGTCCCAAACCTCCCCATCTGAGAGACCGAGGATGGTGGCTCACTTCAACCTGGTCTGCTGCTCTTCACAGCCTTTGAGGCATCTTGAGTTGTTGGGGCCCTGAGAAGAAGCATTCCCTCCTCCCAGGTGTCCACTTACCTTCCTGCTTCTGAAGGGAACCAACATGGGGAAGAGGTGAAGGTGTGGCTTTGGGTCAGCATCCAGCCCTATTGTTCTGTCCAACCTTGCTTGGGCTTGTTCTGCCCTTCTCTGGACCTCAGTTTCTTCATCTGTAAAATGGGAATGATAATGGCACATACCTCCTAGGATTGTGGTAGTTGCTCATGTCTATAAAACACATGTTCTGTAGAACAAGCTCAATGAACAGGACTGGGTTTTACTGTTGATTAATTGAAGATGAACCTGGGAGGCAGGAGTGAGTGTTCTAGAGCGAGGGTCCCGCTCTGTGCAGCTCTGTCTTGAGCTGTGGGGAGGCAGTGGTGGCAGATAGGTGCCATCTGTGTGGGGCCCCGACGGCGGCCAGCTGCCTTTCTGAGTCACTGACACATGGTAGGGCAGGTGCTAGAAAGATGTGGCTACTACACACCCATCGTGCCGGTAGAATTCTTTACATTGCCTCTCTGGGTGAGCAGTGGAGAAAGGAGCTGGACACGGCACCGCAGGGTCATGCGACAGCCCCACGCGGTGGGCAGTGTCACCCTTTCACAGATGAAGTCCAGGCTCCCGGTGGTGGGCCTCCGGGTCACTCATGCAGCCCTACCCTCACCTGCCTGATTACCCCCCTCCCCCCGGCCTTCTCTTGCCTCTTCCTGAGAGCCACCTCCTTCCTTCTGGGTCTTCCCACCACCCGGGCCATCTCCCCGCGTCTTCACCCAGCCAACCGCAGCCTAGAGGTCCCAGCTATGGCGTCACTGCCCTGACCAAGTCAGGCCCCCAGTCTGTTCTGCTTCCTCGCAGCCCCTTCCACTTCCTTGGAGGCTGGCGGCAGTTGTCAGTTGCTTTTTGTGTGAGTCTGTCTCCCCACTCAGCCGGGGGCTCCTGAGGAGGTCTGCTCCCGTTGTGTCCCCACACCCACGTGGGCCTGGCACCGAGCCGGCATCCACAGTGAGGCTTTGTGGATGCATCACAGAGGCCCTGGTCGGGATCTGGGGCCAGGGGAGCTCCGAGGGAGACACCAGCCTGGTAGGATGCTTTGCTCTATTTCAGGACAACCCAGAAAGAGCCGAATTCTGCCAGCGGGCTGTGGTGGGTGGAGAGGGCTCGCCCTGCCTCTCTGGGATTTGGACATCTAATTGTGTATCTTAAAGCTAAAAACGAAACTCCCCTGAAAACCCAGTCTCTGTAATTACCTATCCCTGGCAGCATGGAGCTGGGGACTCAAGCCCTGAAACCCCAGGCTAGGGAGGCCATCTTCATCTCTTACCAAGGGGCGCCCGGTCCTGCCGGGAGGGTGAGTGTGGGCCCAGGCCTTGAATCAGGCAGATGGGCATTCAAACCCCTTTGCTTTTGACCAGCTCTTCTAACCTCACACCCTTTTCTCATTTTTCAGTTTCACGTTCAATTACAGAAACAGTTCTTGGACAGACACAAAGACAGTGGCCCTGCGAACGGTTCTTCACCCTACCTTAGCCAGACCCGCTCCGAGCTCCCTCCTTCCTTCAGCCATTGTCTGCTCCTGCCCCTTTGCAGGTGGAGGAAGCCGCTCGGCTTGGGAGCCCGGAGTCCAGGGCTCTGGACGGTGTCCTCTTTGGGCTTGGTGCCATCGTCTTTACATTTCAGTTCTCAGCGCATCCTGAGCCACATTAGCAGGGCAAGCGGGGGCTGGGGTGGGGGGCGGATGCACAGTCCTGTGTGTTCTTAATGAACATCTTCTTTATGATTTTTCGTCAGAGATGCTCATTCGTTGTAATTTTTTCACGCTCTTCCTCTTTCTGGCTCACTGCACCTGGGGAGTTGGGGAATGTACGCAGAGATCCACATGTCCCACACAGGCCCTGTCCCTGCCCCCGGGGCCACAGTCCGTCGAGGTCACGGCTGGTGCCAAGCGGTGCTCAGCTTTCAGGATCCCGGTCACCCTTCAGGGCTCTTGGCAGCGCTGCAGTGGGCCTTTGCTGTTCCTGGGGTGGCTTTTTGGCCTCTAGCCTCCTCGTGCCTTCTTTTTTTAATAAATTTATTTATTTATATATATTTTTGGCCGCTTTGGGTCTTCGTTGCTGCGCGCGGGCTTTCTCTAGTTGCGGTGAGCGGGGGCTATTCTTTGTTGTGGTGCGCGGGCTTTTCATTGCGGTGGCTTCTCTTGTTGCGGAGCACGGGCTCTAGGCGCACAGACTTCGGTAGTTGTGGCGCGCGGGCTCAGTAGTTGTGGCTCGTGAGCTCTAGACCGTAGGCTCAGTAGTCGTGGTGCACGGGCTTAGTTGCCCCGCGGCATGTGGGATCTTCCCGGACTAGGGCTCGAACCCTGCATTGGCAGGCGGATTCTTAATGACTGCGCCACCAGGGAAGCCCCTCCTAAGCCTCTCCTCGTGCCTTCTTAAACATGTCAGGCATATTCCCACCTCAGGGCCTTTGCACTGACTGTTCCTCATGCCTGGACTGCTCTTCCCCCAGGTGTCTGTGTGGGTCACTCTCTCACCCCCTTGGGCTCTTTGCTCAGATATCACCTTCCCATTAACACCTTCCCTGGCCATCTTTCCCTCAGGCACCCCCAACCCAGGCACTGCCTGCCTCCTTCCCTGTTCCTTTTTCCTCCATAGCACTTACCACCATCTTGTGTTTTTGCTTTATTTTGTCTGTCTCCTTCCTGCTGCCAGACTATAAGCCCCTTGAAGGCAGGAATTTCTGTTTTGTTCACTATTTATGTCCCTAGGGCCTTCAGTAGTACCTGGCACCTAATAAGTGCTTAGTAAAAGGTTTTTGAATGAATCAATCCCCTGAGATTCCCTCAAACCTGGCCCGGCAAGCTCCCACCTGGGGCTTGTGGTCCCCTGCTTGGCATCTTAATTTCTGTCTTTTTTTTTTTTAATGAATGCCCCCTCACCCCGACCCCTGAGCCTGTGCTCATCTTTCATCTCCCCCCATTATCCCTGCCCTGTGCCTGAGACCCCATACCACCTGACTGAGGGTGCCCAGCTCCCTCTCTTCCGAGGGCTCTGGAGGCGGCTGCAGGGCTGAGTCCTGGCTGTGCCATCTCTGGCTCTGGACACAGATGGGCCTGGAGTCAAGACCGGCCTCTTCTCCTCACCACCCTGTAGCTGTGAGTGAGTTTCTCAGCCTTTCTGAGCCTCATTTTCCTCATCTGTAAAGTGGGCCATAATAACACCCAACTTGCAGCATTCAGGAGTTCCAGGCAGCACACAGTAGGCCCACAGGGAATGGCCACTGCTGGGGTGTTTGTTTTTATCCTTGCTGTGACCTCCTGGGTGGGCCAGGGCGAGGCTCTGAGCTTCTTCCCATGGGAGTGGTGGTATTTAAGAGCGTGTGTTTAGAGCCCTGTGGAAACATGAGGGAGGCCCAGGGCTGATCCCGTGAGCCCTGCCCTTGCCCACCTTCCCACAGCGGGAGAGGAAACAGCCTGTTACCTGAGCCTGGGAGGGCTCCGCATGGCTTTCTCTGGCCAGGCCTGCAGGAACCACGGTCAAGCAGGCTTCCTGGCCGGGTGTTCCCATGGCAGACTCACAAAGGGGAAGGGAGAGAGCCCACAATTCGATATCGGCTTTTGTTCCCAGACACTAATCCTAATTCTTCTGGGTGTTTCAACACGCCCAGCACTGTGAGCTTCCTCCTCAGGCTCCAGCAGCTGCTTCCAACTCCTGGCTGGCTCGAGCAAGTGGAGGGGGTGGGCGGAGATCTGAGGGTCCACATGGGAGCCCTGGCCGGCCCCTAGCTTTCCCTGCTTTCAGGCTTGGTCCTTCGGCTGCTTGGGAAGCATTCTGCTCGTTTCACCCTTCCATTCACCTCCTCAGGGCTGCTTTCAGCCTCTGCCTAAAACCGGAATCCATAATGGCGAGACAGACGCACTGTCAGAGGAAGATTCAAAGTTCTCACCATGGTCCAGCATGACCTACCCCTGTTCCCTCGACAACCTCGTCCCCTCTGCTCCCCTCCCCAGCCCCATTCAGCCGCTGGCCCCCATGCTGCTTCTCCACTTGCCAAGCTTGTTTCTACCTCAGGGCCTTTGCACTTGCTGTTCGTGCATCAGGACAGCTCTTCCCCCAGTCTTTGCTCAGCCCACATCCTCACTTCACTCCAGACCTTGCTCAGACGTCACTGCCAAAGGGCTTTCCCTAACCACCTGCCCAAAGTAGCAGCCCCCACCTTCTCATCTCTATCCAGTACTCCCTACCCACCTTCCTTGTTCTGTTTTCTCCATTTTTCTCTCTTTATTTGAACTACCATGTTTTCGTTTTGGTAACAGCTTTATTAAGACGTAATTCACAGACCACACAATTCACCCATTTAAAGTGTACAATTTGGGGGCTTCCGTGGTGGCACAGTAGTTAAGAATCCGCCTGCCAACGCAGGGGACATGAGTTCAAGCCCTGGTCCAGAAAGATCCCACATACCGCAGAGCAACTAAGCCCGTACGCCACAACTACTGAACCTGCGCTCTAGAGCCCACGAGCCACAACTACTGAGCCTGCACGCCACAACTACTGAAGCCCGCGCGCCTAGAGCCCGTGCTCCACAACAAGAGAAGCCACTGCAATGAGAAGCCCGTGCACTGCGACGAAGAGTAGTCCCCGCTCGCCGCAACTAGAGAAAGCCCGTGTGCAGCAGCAAAGACCCAACAAAAATAAATAAAATAAATTAAAAAAAAAAAAGTGTACAGTTTGGGAGTTTTTAGTGTATTCACAGAGTTGTGTGACCATCACCACAGTCAATTTTAGAACATTTTCATCACCCCAAAAAGAAACTCCATACCCATTAGCAGTCGTTCCCATTTTTTCCCAGCTCCCCATCCCCTGGCAGTCATCAGTCTTTCTCTTATGGGTTTGCCTATTCTGGGCATTTCATAGAAATGGAGTCGTACAATGTATAGTTCTTTGTGACTGGCTTCTTTCACTTAGCGTAATGTTCTCAAGGTTAATTCACATTGTAGCATGTTTAGGTGCTCACTTTCTTTTGATGGCTGAATACTATTCCACTGTATGGATATACCACATTTTATTTATCCATTCACCCGTTGATGGACATCTGGGTTGCTTTCACTTTTTGGCTGTTATGAATAATGCTGCTGCGTACATTTGTGTACAAGGTTTTGTGTGGGCATATGCTTCATTTCTGTTGGGTATATACCTGGGAGTAGAATTGCTGAGTCATATGGTAACTCTATGGTTAACCTCTTGAGGAACTGCTAGACTGTTTTCCAAAGCAGCTGCACCAGTTTACGTTCCTACCGGCAGTGCGCGAGGGTTCCAATTTCTCCCCATCCTCATCAACACTTATTATCTGTCTTGATTATAGCCATTTTAGTGGGTGTGAAGTGGTAACTTGTTATATAGTTTTGATTTGTGTTTCCCTGATAGTTAATGATGTTGAGCATCTTCTCATGTGCTTATTGGCCATTTATATATCTTTTTTGGAGAAATGTCTGTTCAGATCATTTACCAATTTTTAAATTGGGTTGTTTGTCTTTATTATTGAGTTGTAAGTGCTCTATATATTCTAGCTACAAGTCTCATATATATGATTTGCAAATATTTTCTTTCATTCTGTGGGTTGTCTTCACTGTTTACTTATTTATTTATTTATTTATTTTGCGGTACGCGGGCCTCTCACTGCTGTGGCCTCTCCCGTTGCGGAGCACAGGCTCCAGACGTGCAGGCTCAGCGGCCATGGCTCACGGTCCCAGCCGCTCCGCGGCATGTGGGATCTTCCCGGACCGGGGCACGAACCCGTGTCCCCTGCATCGGCAGGCGGATTCTCAACCACTGCGCCACCAGGGAAGCCCGTCTTCACTATTTTGATGGTGTTCTTTGAATCACAAAATTTAAAATTTTTTATGAAGTTCAAAATATCTATATTTTTCTTTTGTTGCTTGTACTTTTGGTGTCGTATCTAAGAAACTGTTGCCTAATACCGGATCATGAAGAGTTACCCCTATGTTTTCTTCTAAGAATTTAATAGTTTCAGCTCTTAAACTTATGAATTACTTATTGTATACGGCATGAGAAATGAGTCCTGCTTTATTCTTTTGCACGTGAATATCTAGTTGTCCCAGCAACGTTTGTTAAAAAGGCTGTTCCTTCCCCCATTGGCACCCTTGTTGAAAATTAACTGACCATAAATGTGAAGGTTTACTTCTGGACTCTCAATTCTATTCTATTGATCTATGTGTCTATCCTTATGCCAGAACCACTCTTTCTTGATTATTGTAGCTTTGTAGAAGTTCTGCATTCAAGACATGTGAATCCCTTATTTTATTCTACTTTCTCTAGATTGTTTTGATTATTCTGGTCCTTTGAACTTCTAAGATTTAGGATCAACTTGTCAAGTTTCTGCAGAGGAGCCAGCCGAGATTTTGATAGGGATCATATTGAATTTTTAGATCAATTTGGGTGTATTATCATCTTTTTTTTTTCTTGTGGCTGTGTTGGATCTTCGTTGCTGCATGCAGGCTTTCTCTAGTTGCAGCAAGCAGGGGCTATTCTTCGTTGCTGTGCATGGGCTTCTCATTGCGGTGGCTTCTCTTGTTGCGGAGCACGGGCTCTAGGCGCGCGGGCTTCAGTAGTTGTAGCACGCGGGCTCAGTAGCTGTGGCTCGCAGGCTCTAGAGCGCAGGCTCGGTAGTTGGGACGCACGGGCTTAGTTGCTCCGCGGCATGTGGGATCTTCCCGGACCGGGGCTCGAACCCGTGTCCCCTGCATTGGCAGGCGGATTCTTAACCACTGCGCCACGGGGGAAGCCCGGGAGTATTATCATCTTAACAATATTAAATATTTCAGTCCGCGACTGTGGGATGTCTTTCCATTTATTTAGATCTTCTTGAATTTCTTTCAGCAATGTAGTTTGTAGTTTTCCAGAGTATACGTTTTGTACTTCTTTTGTTAAATTTATTCTTTTTGATACTCTTGTAAATGAAATTGTTTTCTTCATTTCATTGTGGATGTTCACTAGTACTGTATATAGAAATAACTGATTTTTGTATATTGCAACCTGGCTGAACTCATGTATTCTAATAGTTTTTTTACTGGATTCCTTAGGATTTTCTACATACAAGATTAAGTCATCTGCCAAAAGAGGTAGTTTTCGTTCTTCCTTCCCACTCCCAGCAAAATGTAAGCTAGTCATTGCTGTGGCCCCAGTGCATAGAACAGGGACTGGCACACGACTGGTGCTCAATTATTTGAATGAATGAATGAGGCTGGGTCAGATGATGCTCCAGCCCAGCGTTCCCACTCCTCCTTTGGCACCTGCTTCCTGAGGGTCCCTGCCCATGTCCACTGGCGGGTTGGGAGCTCTCTCTTCCTCCCCCTCATCTCTAGCCCTGACCTTTTCTGTTTGTCCCCAGTCTGCGGGGGTTGCTGGAGCTCACCTTCCTAACAAGGTCAGAGCATTTTGGTGATTGGCCCCAGCCCAAGTTGCACAGTGAGTGTGAGGCTGCGAGCCCAGGTCTGCCCGACGGAGTCCTGTTGCTTCTTGTCACAGCCCTGGCAGGATGTGGGGAAGCCTTGGTCCCATCCTCAAAGACCTGTGGGGCTAGGAGGGAGCTCCTCATAGAGGCTTGGCTCCGGCGCTTTCATTGGCCGAGAAACCAAGAGTATGTTTGCTCCTCACTCATGCGATCCCCTCTGCCAGGAACCGTCTCCCCAGCTTGCTACTCCCCCCTCTTCATTCGGGTCTGAGCCTGAATGCCACCTCCCTGCAGCCAGTCACCTTCCCTGACTCACCCCTTCCCCCACCCTGTCCTGGTGACACTGAGTCATCAGTGGGGTGACTGTCAGATGTCAGTCTGTGAATCAGGTCCACCACAGCATCCAGCACCTGGCACATACTTGGGACTCAGAGACATGGGTAGACGCCTGGGTGCAGATTAGGGCGCTGCTGGCTCCACAACCCCAGGGGGTTCTGTCTGCCAGGCTTTCCCGAGCCCCTGACCCGTGAACCACGGTGATGGCTGAGCGCTCTGACTCTGCAGTTGGACCGTCCTGAGTTCAGATCCTGCTTCGTCCATCCCTGGGGGTGTGACCTTGCATGGTCTCCGGGAGCCTCAGTGCCCTCAGCTGTAGAAGGGGTGGCACAGAGTCTCCTTCCAGGGTTGCCGTGGGAAGCAGGCCAGCCCGTGTTCAGGAGATGCTCAACCTGTGCTGACCCTCCGCCCACCGGCCCCCGTCTGGCCATTAACCCGAGCCCCTCCGGTCTCCAGGGTGTGGAGCGGTCACTTCCTCAGCTGTCCACTCGCTGTTCCTGTTAGGTGGGATGAGGCTGGAGATCATGTCTTGTACGCCTGCCCCTCCCTTCCTGAGCGCATCCTGCCGTGGCAGGGGGGCTCATTTCCACCACGTGCCGCTGCCACCCCCGGGGCCCACCGGCCCCTGAGGCAGCTGGAGAGGCTCGATGGACTGCTCGCACTGGCTCCCACTCACCCCCAGGGCACAGGGCGCCTCCCCAGTGGGGGAGGGGGTGCTGAATTGGTGGGCTTGGTCGTGCTCCTCAGGTCCAGGAGGCGCTCCAGGGGCTGGAAAGCCAGCACCCCCTCCCCAACCCTGCCCTGACCCAGCGGGGAGGGTTGAGCACGTGGCACCAGAGCCAGGCTGCCTGGGTTCAAGTCCCTGTTCTGCTCTGCCAGTGGTGGGCCTCGGGCCGGGGTCTTAGCCCTAGAGCTCCCGGTTTCTTTGAACGTGGGCTTGGACTACGGGTAGCAGCTGCCCCAGACGGTGCGTGACCTTGGATCGCCAGCACTTGGAGAAGGCTCCTGTGGCAGCTGGTTTTGTGAAGTGCTTTGGGTGGTGCCTGGCGCACAGAAGTACCGTATGAGCGTTAGCTGTTCTTGTTGTTGTTATTATTATCATTGTTATTATTGCTGGTGAAGAAGGGGGCTCTGGAGCCAGGCGGCACTGGGCTGAGGGCCAGCTGTTTCTTGGCTGGGCAGGACTGGGCAGTTTATCTAGCCTCAGTTTCTTCATCTGTAAAAAGGGCCGGGAGTCCATCTTGGGAGCACCGTTGTGAGGCTCACTTGAGATGGCCAGTGGCAGTCCAGCTGGAGGGAGGTAATGGCAGCCGAAGGAGCTACCCGAGACCCCAGAGCAAGGTTGGGGGTGGGACAGGCAGTGCTGGAAACAGACAGCTGCCCCCAGCCTGATCTCACCCTCGCCTTGTGTTTTTTCATTTTAATGTTTTTGTTGTTTTTTTAATAACACGTACACAAGCAGATTCTTGTTATGAAAATACAGTCACTTTGTGATACAAAGTGAAAAGTGAGAGTTTCCCTCCCCGTCCCAAAGGTAGCAGGGCCCTCACGTCCCTAAAAGTGGACCCTGCACCCTTGCACTCACTGTCCCTCTGACCTGCAGGGAGGAGGTGCAAGAGAACTGTGTGCGGTGGCGGAAGAGGTTCACCTTCGTGTGTAAGATGAGTGCCAACCCGGCCACCGGCCTGCTGGACCCCTGCATCTTCCGTGTGTCGGTGCGCAAGGTGAGAGGCCAGGGGGCGCTGGTAGGGCCACTGGGCTGCTGGCTTTAGGCCCATGCCCTGAGTGAGTCAGTCAACCCCTTTTCTTGTCCCCGTTCCCTGGGAGTCAGATTGGGGGATGGGGTGGACTGGGGAGACCCATGAGGTCCCTGGGATCCCCTAGTCATCCTGCTGCCTTTGTCTGTTTCCCATGCAGGAGCTGAAAGGTGGGAAGGCTTACTCCAAGGTAAGCGGGGCCATGTGAAGGGGCGGCGGGGTGGGACGGGATGGGTGGATGGGACAGGCATGAGAGAAGCTCCTAGACTAACCTCCAGCCGCGTCTCTTGCCCCAAACAGAAGACGCCGTGCCCTCCATGAGATGTATTATTTTTTTGAAATATCTTTTTTTTTTTTAAATTTATTTTTGGCTGTGTTGGGTCTTCGTTGCTGCACGCGGGCATTCTTTAGTTGCGGTGAGCGGGGGCTACTCTTCGTTGCAGTGCGCAGGCTTCTCGTTGCGGTGGCTTCTCTTGTTGCGGAGCACGGGCTGTAGGCGCGCGGGCTCAGGAGCTGTGGCTCATGGGCTCTAGAGGGCAGGCTCAGTAGTTGTGGTGCACAGGCTTAGTTGCTCCTCGGCATGTGTGATCTTCCCGGACCGGGGCTCGAACCTGTGTCCCCTTCATTGGCAGGCGGATTCTTAACCTCTACACCACCAGGGAAGTCCCTATTTTTTTGAAATATCTTTATTGATAGTCTTTTCACTTAACATAAAGGCAGTGGATGTTTGTTGCAGCACAAATGGGACAGAGGTTTTCAGAGTGAAAGGGTGGTTTCCACCCTAGTTCTCTCTAGGCCTCCTCCTCAGACTCCACCATTTTGATTTGTTAGGGTCTTTCCAGACCTTTTTTTTTTTTTGTGGTACGCGGCCTCTCACTGTTGTGGTCTCTCCCGTTGTGGAGCACAGGCTCCGGACGCACAGGTCCAGTGGCCATGGCTCACGGGCCCAGCTGCTCCGCGGCATGTGGGATCTTCCCGGACCGGGGCATGAACCCGTGTCCCCTGCATCGGCAGGCGGACTCTCAACCACTGCGCCACCAGGGAAGCCCTCCAGACCTTTTAAGAAAAAAAAAAATGCATGAAATATATGTCCAGAGCCTTGAATAAAACGTGTGCATATGGTTTAGAGGATCCTACAAGGCTCACCCTATGTGTGTACTTGCACACATGCAGGTGATATGATATTTAAATTCACAAGAGGGACTTGTTCTAAACAGATTCTGCAACTTGGTTTTTTACTTACCAATACATCATGGGCATGTTTTTCTGTCATCACAAATTTCCTTTTGCTATCTAACAGCGGCGGGGCCCATCGTTTGGCTGGGTGAAGAGGGCTCGGCCAGGCCCCGCTGTTGCACATCTGTGTGGTTGCCGGGCTTTCCCTGTGCCCACAGACAGTTCAGGCCTACGCATTAAAACCTTTTCCACTGGGGAAGGTGGGGGAAGACGGCTCTGGAAGGGTTACCTCTGGCTTTGAGTCAGCCTGCTCTGCCCTAAGCCCCCTTCTCGTGGGGACTCTCGCCCACCCTCTGCGGCCTGGGGAGGCGCCCGGCAGCAGGGGATGGGCTCAGTCAGTCCAGAGGGGACATGCCTCTGCCTCACCTCACTCTGCGTGGAGAGCCCGAGGGAGGTGCTGCGCAGGGCGTGTTCCTTCCCACCGACCAGAGCCCAGGAAGCTCAGTGGACCAGGCCTTGTACTCCGCCTTGGCCGGGGCGCTGATGCCCTCTCCAGAAGCAGAGGGCAGGGTGGCTAGAACCGGGCTGTGGAAGATGCTTCCGGAGTGGAGATTTCTCCTCCTGTTGATGCATGTGGGTGAAGGACAGCCAGGAAAGAGACTGCCAGCCAACAGCCGGAACTCCCACCTCCTCCCCCTCCCCCCACACACCTGCTATGTCACATGTCAGACCTGCCAGGCCCTTCCCTTCCGTTCTTTAATCAAACCTCCACCACAGGCTCAGCTCCCCTTAATCAGAGGAGGAAGCTGAGGCCCAGAAAGGTGGTGAGACTTGACGCTGATCAGGCCTAATGTCAGCTCTGGCTCTGCCGGTTAAGGTGTGTGAGCCCCTGAGCAAGTCACTTCCCCGCTCTGAACCTTAGTTTCCTTGTCTGAAGCATGCACCCTAAGCTCTGCAGTAGAGACTTGCATGCAGCAGGTGCTCAATAAATGTCCCTGATTGGCTTGGTTCGTCTTCCAGGTCGCCAAGCCCAGCATCCCTCCAACCTCAACCTCCAGGTCTGGCAGACTTGGCTTCCACCCAGGAGGCCTTCTCAGCTCATACACCATGTTCTCACACTTTCTCGCTTCCCTCCGCATCCCTTGCTCCCTTCTGCATTGCAGGAGCAGCTGGGAGTTCCCACCAGCCCCTCACTCCAGCTCCCGCCAGGGTCTCCTGCTCACCCTGCAGTGCCCTCCATGCTTGCAGCCCAACGCCAAGTTCCCACGGGCCTTCCCTCCCCTCCTGTCCGCTGGCCTGGTGGCTCCCACAGCACGGCCTTGTTTCCCAGGGAACAATGCGTCTGTGTCACAGACAACAATGTCCTTTCATCTCGGGCGCTGCCCTGGTGCACGCTGGGACACGGCACAAAGGGTGCTTTGTGCAGCTCAGGGATGTGAGCTCCTGGCTTTGCCACGTTGGAGCCGCCAGCCTGGGCCTCTGTCCTTGGGTGCCGGTTATGCAACAGTCATTCTGGGCCGTGGGGCGGGCCCGAGGGCTCTGCCTCCCCTCCCCATCCCACCTTGCCAAGCTAACCCTTGGGCTGCCAGCCATGCGCCCGCACTCCCCTCAGCCTCCCACCCTCTCCTCTGTCCCCACAGCTGGGCTTTGCCGACTTGAACCTGGCGGAGTTTGCAGGCTCGGGCTCCACAGTGCGCTGCTGCCTGCTGGAGGGATACGACACGAAGAACACCCGACAGGACAACTCCATCCTCAAGGTACCAGGGCTCTACTGCCCCACCCACCCCCTCCCACCAAGGGGCGGGGGCAAACGTGCTCCTTGTCAGAGTCCCCTGAACGGTTGTTAAGAATACAGGTTCTCACCCCAGACAGGCAGTGAGAGACACTGGGAAAGACGTGGGCCCTGGGGTCAGGAAAGCACCATCGAAGGCCTGACTCAGGCACTGGCCTCAGTTTCCCCATCCATAATCAGGGTCGGGGGGGACCCAATAGTCTCTTTAACGCCTTGGTGAGCACGTGCGGTGAGCTCATCGTGGCTGAGTGCTTACCACCCGTTATCTCGTGGTTTCTGACAACAGCCCCGTGGGGTGTGGTATCTATTATTGGCCCCAGTTTTGCACCGCAGGGGGCTGAGACGCAGAGGTTAGATCATCCGCCTGGGTCACAAGCAGAGCTGCCACTTGAGCCTGCGGTCCAGCTCCTAACCACTGCCCACACGTTATGAGGCAGCCTGAGCTCCCAGAGCATCAGTGAGCAGATGGACTGCCATCCCCGGACCTGGCAGAGCCGGGCAGCTGCTCAGAGGGCCCAGCCACGGGAAGGCTTCCAGCCGGGGCATCACTCTCCCCCCAGGCAGCTGCCTCTTTGGCCTCTTGGGACAGAGATATCTGGGCATCCACTGCCAGCATGCCTCTCTTCCTCGTCCCCACACCCTTCCACCTGGCTGAGAAAACAGTCTTGTTGTAACCACACCTCTGCGAGCTGGCCCAGCGGGAGCGTGTTATGCCTGGCAGAGCCGGGCAAGAGGTGGCAGGCAAGGGCTCTGGGGCGTCCTGGGCCTTTTGCCAAAGAAACCAGAGGCACCTGAAAAGGTCCAGGCTAGTTGTTGTGAGAGCCAAGCCCTTTCAGCCTTGCCCCAGTGGCCCAGTGCATACTCAGGCCAGATCAAGGCCCCAGGGGCAGGTGGCCTCCAGTTCAAGGCCATCTCCCCCACATCCTGTCTGCAGGGCCTTGAGCAGTCCCTTCCCCTGAGTCTGAGTCTCAGTTCCCTCGTCTACAGCTTGGGGCCATCACGTACTTTGTGAGTTGCTATCATGGCCAAATGAAACAATCCATTAAAAACAAAGCCTCACCCCAGTGGTCAGCATTTTTGTCAGAGGTGTCCCTGTGATCTGAGCACCTCTTTCCCACCCCATCACCCCTCTGCCTGTCGCTCTGCCCCAGCCCAGATCTGGGGACCCAAACCTTGCCCTGTTTAGACCATTGCCAAAATCTTTGCCCGAGTGGATGTTACATTTCTAATGGCTTCTTGCTTTACTTTATTCAACAAACTTTCACAAGCCCCTGCCCTCTGTGTTGGAATCTGTGAACCCCTCCCCACCGCGTAGGCATCGAGAGCTTCCCTCCCACCTGCTCACCTGCTCTGAGGGCTGCGAGGGGCGCAGAGGATAGAGAGTGTCTGCGGCTCCTCCCTTGAGGGCCTCACAGTCTGTTTGTGGTTTTGCAATGACAGTAGCTGACATTCCCTCCTCACTCACCCCGTGCCAGGTGCCCAGCATCCTCTCCACTATTCCACGAGGTAGGCGTTAGGATCAGTTTTGTCCTCTGCACGAGGAAGCTGGGCTTCACTGAAGTTTGGTGGCTTCGCCAGGGCCAGCAAGGGACAGAGATAGGATCAGAGTCCAAGCGCATCTGAAGCCAGAGCAGGGAGGCCACAGGGAGGCCAGGCGCCTGGGTGGGGGGGTGGATGGGGCGTGGCTGATTCCTCCGGCTTTTGCACAGGTCACCATTGGAATGTTCCTGCTCTCTGGAGACCCCTGCTTCAAGACGTGAGTGCTGGTACAGGGCGCCGGAGTGGTGGGGGCTCTGTCCTGGACACGGGGAGGGGGGACAAGGGACTGTCCCCTCCTCCAGGCTCTTGGGTTCCCCTGTCTTCTCCAACCCCAAAGTGGGGCACTCCGGTCACACCCATCTGTCTTCCCAAGGCCGCCGTCCACTGCCAAGTCCATCTCCATCCCAGGCCAGGATTCCTCCCTGCAGCTGACGTGTAAGGGTGGCGGGACCAGCAGCGGTGGCAGTGGCACCAACTCCCTGACAGGGTCCCGGCCACCCAAGGCGCGGCCCACCATCCTCAGCTCAGGTACTGTTCCTCACCTGCCCTCCCTACCCCTCCCACGGCCGAAGGCTTTTACCTCCCCATATCGCTAGGTCCCAAGGGGGATGCTTGCTGAGAAGGGAAGGCTAGTGGGATGGCGTGTACCCACCCATGCTTCCATTAGGCAGGCGTCTGAGCCCCTCCTGTGATCTGGGCTCTGTGCGTGGCCCCAGGACAACAGCAGCGCCCTGGACCGAGACTAACCGGGTCCCTGGCCTAGCAGGAGAGACGGGTGTCAATGAGACAATAAATATGTCAAATGCATGTCCACCTACAGCTGTGACGAGAGGTGTCAGAGAGACACAGAAGGTGTCCGCCTGGGGACGACCGGGGAAAGCTCCCTGAAGGGGTGTCATTTGAGCTGAATCTGGGGTGTAGTGTGCAGTGTTCCTGGCAGAGGGATGTCCTGTGAGCTCCTGCTCTGCGACTGGCTGCGTGACCTTGACTGGCCGTTTTGCCTCTCCAGGTCTCAGCGTCCTCCTCTGCAAAATGGGATCAGCAGTAGCAATCACATCTTGGGTTGCTCTGGGGATGAACTGAGCAAACGTACGTGCGCGCCTTGCCTGGCCCATAGTGTGTCCTCTATTTCCCAGCACGTGTTTTGTTAAATTATCATTATTACTAATATTATGAAAAACGCAAATGAGCTTGAATCCCCAGAGGAATCAGTGTGGCAATTAAGAGGGGGAAGTGATACCAGGAGAGAAGGCTCCAGCCTGCACCACCCCCCAACCCTGGGTGCTGTGCGGGGTGAAGCAGGCGCCTCCGAGCATGAGCCTTGGCCTCTGCACCCCTTCCCTGGGGGTGAGCTCAGGGCTGGGAGGAGGACTGCCCCTTAGCTGATCAGTAAGCAAGGCGGCACGCGGCGGCCCTGATTGGTGCCGCAAGAGCAATTAGGGCACAGGGCCTCAGGCCCTGTTTGCTGGGTGATTCTGCCCCCAGGGGATGGGAGCTGTGAGGGACCCTCTGACCCCAAGGGCCAGCTTCCCTCCACTCCCGTTTTTCCTGCACACCCAGCCTAGTGTGGCCCAGAGCTGGGGGCTGCATGCAGGAATGGGGGCTCGCCAGCTCCATTGCTCTCTCCAGCTTCAGGGTGGGGGTCCCCAGAGGAGAGATCTGGGGACCAGGCCACTCCAGCAAATGTGGGGCCTTTTGTGCAAGGTAGAAGAGGTGCCTCTCCCACGGGGGGTGGGATTTGAGCCCCCACAGGCCTCTATAGCTGGTTTTCTGCCTCTCGCTCTCCCTCTTCTGCAACCCCTCAGATGCGGAGAACCTGCTGACTTGAAAAGCCATGTGGCTTTGGGTGGGGACACAGGCAGGCCTGGGGTCCATCCTATGGCCTGGGTGTGCTCATCTCCAAAGAGAGGATGGATGAGTCCTTGCTTCCTTTGTGGGTGGGGGGAGGGGTTACTCATGGAGCGCTGGGCAGACCCCGCCTGGTTCTCTGGAATCTCCTGCTGTCACTGCCTGAAAGTGTGTTCCCCGCCTTCTGCACCCCCTTATTCACTCCACTCCAGCTACACAGACCCAAGCCCATTCAAGCCTCAGGGCCTTTGCTTATGCCGTTCCCTCTGTCTAGAAGGCCCTTCCCCTGATGCTGCTTCCTTCTGGCTTGCTCCCTTCCACGCATCCTGAAGGTTTCGCATTAAGGCCACCTCCTCAGAGAAGCCTTCCCTGATGCCAGACTGGGTCAGAGCCCCCCCCCCATACGCTCCCTACTCTGCGCCATTAGCCAGTTGTGGTTAATCGTGGGTCATTTTTGTTCAACATTCTTCTTTCCCACCACTGGTGCCTGTGACACCACATCTCCTGTTCCCAGCACCCGGTAGAGCGCCCAGCGTGGAGGACGTCCCCAACAGATATTTGTGGAATGAACGCATGACCCGGGGTTCGAGTGGTGACCTGCAGCCCGGGGCAGGTTGCTGCTTCCCTGGACCTCAGCTTTTCAGTCTCTCAAATGGAAATACATAATGTGCTCTCCACCCCCCCCACCCCCCACCCACCCCCCCACACTCAGTGAGAGGAGGAGCAAGGGCGAGGGCGGGCACACTGGTAACCCCTGCCCCTACCCGGCTTCCAGGGGTGCCAGAGGAGCCGGACCAGAACCTCTCCAGCCCCGAGGAGGTGTTCCACTCCGGCCACTCCCGCAACTCCAGCTACGCCAGCCAGCAGTCCAAGATCTCTGGTGAGTGCCCGCCCGGCCCCTTGCCCTTGGCCTTCCATCTTCCCCGGCCCCCGGCTCCCCGTAATCAGCGTCCCCGACCGCCCCCCAGGCTACAGCACCGAGCACTCGCGCTCCTCCAGCCTCTCGGACCTGACGCACCGCCGGAACACGTCCACCAGCAGCAGCGCCTCGGGCGGCCTCAGCATAGCTGTGGAGGGTCCCGAGGGCAGCGAGCGTGAGCACCGGCCCCCCGAGAAGCCACCGCGGCCACCCCGGCCCCCACATCTGTCGGACCGCTCGTTTCGGTAAGTCTCACCATACGTGCTCCTGGAGAGCAGACCCCGCCGGTGGCTCCCTGAGCCTCTGCTTCTCTACCTGTAACAGGGGGACAAGGGGGCCCCTGCCGCAGTGGTGTGGGCGTGGCTACTCAACCAGCTGATGCTCACAGGTGCGGCGCCCCGGCCTGGCACGCATGCTCAGTGAGCGGTTGCTGCGTGCGGTTTAGTGTCCCCTCTGTCCCCGCCTGCTCCCTTGCTCTGCAGCCTCTCAGAGGCTGGTACTTAACGTCTCAAGGCCTCCGTGGCCTCCTCTGTAAAGCCAGGTCGTGGCAGCATCTGCACGTAGGGTTTGACGTGAGGGTTAAATGAATACAGTCTGGAACAGCTCTCACATGCACTTTGAGCATCCTGAGTGCTGCGGGTGCTTGGTCCTCTCGTCGTCGTGCCTGTTGCTGCCCTGACTGTCGTGACTCTGCCCCGCCCCGCCCCAGGAGGAAGAAGGACTCCGTGGAGAGCCACCCGACCTGGGTGGATGACACGCGGATTGACGCTGATGACATCGTGGAGAAGATCATGCAGAGCCAGGACTTCACGGACGGCAGCAACACTGAGGGTGAGCTGCCCGCGCCGGCGGGCCAGGGACGATGCCCAGGGGCTCCCTGGCGGCGCCGCTCCGCTCAGCCCCCACCCTTCCCTGTGTCCCCACAGACAGCAACCTCCGGCTGTTCGTGAGCCGCGATGGCTCCACCACCCTGAGTGGCATCCAGCTGGCCAACAGGTAGGGCTGAAGGTTCTGGGTGGGTCACAAGTGTGGCTCTGGGGCATAGTGGTGAGAGGATATGGCCTCTGCAGCCCACTGACCTAGCTTTGAATGCCAGCTCTTGTCAGTGTGACCTTGAACCAGTCACTTCTCTCTGAGCCTCAGTTTCCCATCTGTCAAATGATGTGGACCACACCACCTTACCTGGAAACCTGGGACAAAGGCCCTGGGTTTGGTTTTGGGGGTTCTGAGGAAGCTTGGTAAGTGCCTAGCACAAGGCTTGGCACATAGTAGGGGCTTAATACATCTTTACTTTGGATTCTACTTTTCTTTCCCTTCCTCCTGGATCTGGGAACTCCTAAAAAAATGATGATGATGACTCGTTTATTTATTGAACAAATATTTATTGCACACCAGCTACACACCAGGTACTGAGCTATCCCTAGGTGCTGGGGCTACGGCAGTGAGCAACACAGATTTCTGCTGCATGGTGTTGAGACGAGGAGGTGGTAGGATCAAACTTGGACTTGAACTCTACAGTTTTAGAGTGCCCTCCCATGATCATTCACTTACAGCATGCTTGCTGTGTGCCTGGCTCACTGAATGAATGAATGAATGAGTGGTAGAGATTCCCACCTGCGGGGCTGTGCTGAAGCCTTTTCCCCTGGTTCCTGTGGGCCCCATCTCCAAGGGGTCTTTGCTGGGCCATGCAGGGTCTCCAGACCTGCCCTCTGGTGCTGCTCTGCTGACCCCTACTGGCTGAGGCTTGATATTGCAACTGCCATCTTTCCATGGTCGCCTCAGCTGCCCCGGGTGGGGTGGGCAAGAAGGAAACAGAGGGCACCTCCTTGGGGCTTTGTGACATCCCTCTCTAGCCCCCTCTGAGGATGAGGAAACTGAGATGCAGGACGGGAAGAACCGATCTATTTGGCAGCAAGATCATTGCAGAGCTGTATGCTGAGCCCTGAATGTCCACAATCCCAGGGGTGGCCCTGGCCTCCCTCAGTGGGGAGAAGGGCCGATCAAGCTGCCCAGCCTTCTGCTGCGCTTTTAGCAAGCCTCGTAATCCCTCTGAGCTTCAGTTTCTTCACCTGTCAAGTGGGGCTAGCTGCAGGCCCTCCCTGCCAGAGTTGTCGTGAGGATGGGCGCAGCACACCCCAGCGTGAGAGCTGCCGGTGCTCAGGAGGGCTTGAGGCATGGTCTGTGCCAGCTCTGCACTCCTACAGACTCCGGTACTTAACATCTGTGTTGCCCTGGGCAAGTGATTCAACTTCTCTGAGCCTCAGTTTCTTTCTCTGCAAAATGGGGCCTGCTTGTGAAGCACTCCCAAGGGCCTGGCCCAAAGGACCTGGCGCAGAGGACCATCAAGGATGACAAGCTGACCTGTCTCTCCCCGCAGGGTCTCCTCTGGGGTCTATGAGCCAGTCGTGATTGAAAGCCATTGAGGAGCAGGCGTCCAGGCTGGAGAAGGACCCTGCCTTCACAGGCGTCCAGACCCAAGTCATTCCACAAGGGACCTTCCCCTTCGGATCACCATCCGTGCCGCATTTCATCTGTGCCTGCTCCATGCACTCCAGCCCCAAAGCATCATTCCATTGACCTCCCATCATTGCTGGGACGCTCATGGTCCGCCAGGGCCCCGGGCACCACTGTGAATATTCTCCTCTGAACCACTAGAGGGCTGGACACATGGGCCCGTGAAGCAGGTGGGCCAGACAAACGCGGCGGGGACTGCCCCTCTGGACACCCACCTGGCCCCTCGGCGAGGACATGCAGCAGCTCCTGCACATGCAAGGATGCTTGTGGCTGAGGGGCCTCTTGTTCTGTGTCCCTGCTCACTCCAGGAGCACTGGCCCAGCCAGTGGCCCTGGCAGGGCCTTGCTCCATTGTTCCCTTGCCCTTGGGGGGCCAGTCCACCCCTGGAATCCTGCCACCATGGCCCTCTGACTGCTCAGTGCTTCAGCTGTCCCTTCCCTGTGTCCCAGGGGACCTGCTGGCGGCCTCCTCCTGGGAACCAAGACCTCAAACCCCACCCACACTCCAGATTGAGACCCCACCTCCCCCTGCAACGAATGTTCTCCTGCTGCCCTGGCAGCCTGCACTTTGCACACGCTTGTCTCCAGCACAGCGCCCTGGCCCTCACCTGCCTGTGCTCTGAGCCCTTCCCAAGGATTCCTGGGCGCTGCCTGCTGTGCAGTCAGCAGCCCAGCCCTAGCAGCCCGGCTGGAACGTGGCACTGCCCCTCCCCACTCCAGTTAACTCCAGCTCAGGCCCGAGCCCCATGCTGAGAAAGGTCTGAGCGCGGACGGTGGTTCCCCTCTGCCCGGGACTGGGTCCTGAGCAGCTGGCTTCCAGTAGGAAGCCAGGGCAGGTGCCTCCCAAGCCCTTGGAGGTCAGTGGCCTGGCTGGGCTGGGCTTGGCAGGCAAAGCGCCCTTTCTCTCCCTCAGGGTCAGCTGGCCCAGGCCGGGGCCAGTGCTGGAGAGGCAGGTGGGCTGTGACTGGACTGGCCTGGAGCTGGCTTCCTGGCCAGAAAAGCCTCAGCCATCCTCTGAAAGCATCCCCTCTCTGGGCAAGGGCGAGGTGGGGTCCATTAATGGGGTTTTCCCAGCGGGGGGCAGTCTGGCCCCGCCCCCCTCCCTAAATCCTCTGCTCTCAGCACTTTCCCGTCCTAGTCCTCGTTACTTGCTTGAAGGTGGGTTCTGACTGCCAGCCAGTCCCTGGACAGACCCCCTGCCGCTCTTAAATTTCACTCATTTTGTATAAACCCAGCAGGCTGGTGTTTACTTAGCCCTATACCTTTTTCCTTTTCTTGCCTCTTTTTTTCCTCTTTTTTCCTTCTTTCCTTCCTTCCTTTCTTTTTCTTTTCGTTTTTAGAGTTCACAGTTTGGTATCTTCTCCTCCCCCAGGTGAGGGGAGGTGGTTCTGTTCTCTCCCTACCCGCTGGCTGGGTCCCAGCAGGGCTGGGGATCTGGGTGGGGGCAGATGGGGGTGTCTCCTCCCCAGGCTGGGAGGGGTCCTTGCCCTTCTGCCCCACTGGCAAGAATTGGAGTCTTGGTGTTGGAACCTCCTGGCGTTGGGACCAGAGCATTTCTAGGATTTTTGTTGTTGTTTTTAATTACCTAACTTTTAGAAAATGAATGTTCGAAGGTGCCTGCTGAGGCAGGACGGAGCATTTGCTCTGGCTGGAGAAGGCTCTGGTCAGCTCTGCGGGTCCCTTCCTGCCCCACAGACACCTGGCACTTTAAAAGGGAGCTGGCCGCACTGTCTCCAGTTGAAGTGACCCCCAGAAGATGGGGGAATGCTGTCCTTCCCTTCTGTATCTTCATGACCTCAGCCCAGTGAGGAGATGCATTCAGGGTATATTTGGGGTCTGATTCAAAGTTCTGGGGCTTTAGACATAAAATAGCTGGCTTTGGTGCTGTTGGGGAGAATTCCCCAAACCAGGAACCCCAGCCCCACCCTATGCGAGGTCTGAACTTGACAGTCACCCCAGAAGGAGACAGAGCCTGCCACACCCTCCCACGCTAGGCCCTGGGCCAGGGTAATTGGACTAACAGAATTCGGCCACAACCAAATTAATGCTGGCTGGAGCCGGAGGCCTGGAGCCCCTGGCCTCATCCCCACGTGGGAGCTCATTCTTCGGCCCTATGGTCCCCTCAAGCTCAGTGAATTCCCATTAGGTGCCCACAGCTCTGGACTTAAAATCCTATATAGAGAGAGATAGAAAGAGTATATTAGAGATATTTTTGGAAAGGAATTGGTCTATGCAATGCCAGTTTGGAATCTTCTTGAAAGACAGTTTAACGTTTTTACTAGGAGATTTAAAGAAAAGAAATAAAGGTCTACAATATTTTTAGGTGTTTTTTTTTTGTTTTTTTTTTTTTCTGGTCACCCCACAAACTGACCACATGGCATGACCTGCCAGGACGGAGAATGTCCACGGCTTCCTCTCTTTAGGGAGGTGAGCAGGGAGATGGGGGGAGGGGAGGTCTTTTTTTTTTTTTTAACACCCCTCCTTTCTAACAGAATGTTATACCACCACCCCCTGATTCAGTGGGCTGTGTTTGTATCTCTGTCCCAGCTTCTATTGTAGAAAATAACATTGTAAAGGGAAATCAGCCTAGTGTCAGTGTCTTGGTTTGGGGGGGAAAAAATTAAATGTTGCAGTTTTTGTTTGTTATGGCATGTTGGCTTTTGTTTGTTTTACTGAGTTGAAGTCGGGGTCACAGACGGCATCAGAAGGAAGCAGGATGTATAAGGTGACATGCTGGGGGTGGGGGAGATGTCAGTGGCCAGGTTCTCAAAGTCCTGACTGTAGTTATCAGAATTACCACCAGTTATTACTCCAGATTCCTGGGGAGGAAACGGATGCCCAGAAGGGCAGTTTCCTGCCAGTCTCACACCTACGAGGTGGCAGCTCTGACCTCAGAGCCCAAGTTCTAACCTCCCTAGAGTCAGGTAGCCTCTAACAGGCATGCCTGAGGACAAACAACTGTGCCTCAGTTTTCTCAGCTGCAAATGGGGTTGTGAATCAAATGAGAAAGTGGGTATACAGGCCTTCCTAGGGAGCTAGACACTGGGAGGTGCCGAGCGTTTCCGCAGCCTCTCTAAAGCCACAGGCCAGCACCGTCTCCAGGCCGGGACCACCCCTCACTCTGCCCCTGACTCAGAAGAGCTGACTTAGCCAGGCTCTGGGAAAGGCAAGTCACCCTGGGCCTTTAATGAACTCAGAGGAGGCAGGAATCCTCAGGGCTTTGGACAAGCCAGAAGGGACCAGACTACGAGGCCTTGTCCCTGCCACAGCACCGCATTGTCCCCACCCTTTCTTAGTGCTGATGCCCACTCATGGCCCCTGTAAACCCTGGAGGCTGATTCTCAGTCCCTTCCTCTGTTCTGTGCACACATGGGGAGGGAAAAGGTGGCTCCTGGCTGAGCTCAAATTCTCCTGAGATAGAGAGGGAAGGAATTGGGCTGTAGGCTAAAAAAAGGTTGCTCCTTTGGAACAGTAATGCTTAGTGAAAAATCAGTATACAGAGTGGTAGGGGGAAAAAAGTCCCTCTCAGCTTTGTGATGGGCTTGGACGACCCAAGGAGACAGATGCTGCCAGCAAGAGCATGTCATGCCCGGTTCAGACCTGATCTCTGTGTGCCCCCGCCCCCCAAGTGAAGATAACACACGGAGAGCCTCCACACAACCCCTCAGGAGGCCTGGAGTCTCCACATGCTGTCCTCTGTAGCATTCCAGAAGTCACCAAAATTTCAAAGCTGGTTGACTGATTCAAAGCTCTTACTTGTGCCAAGCCTCACTCTGGGCACTGGGGATACAGCAGTGACCACAGATGCTAATCTCAGGGAGCTCACAGTCACGTGGGCCAGATCAACAAGTAAATCAGCTAATTAAAACGCAGTGATAAGTGTCATCCTGGAGCCACACTTGGGGCTATGGTGCACGGAGGAGGGAACCCTGCCCAGCTGTGAAGGTCACTTCCCTGGCACGTGTGGCATCCCAGTGAGACCTGATGCGGGAGAAGCAGCCAGCCCTATGAGCTGTGAGGAGACAGTGTTCCGGACCTCGGAGCTGGAGGAGACACTGAAGATGATCTGGCCTCCAAGCCTAGGGAGGGGCCTACACACCGGCCCAGTCCAAAGACCTGTCTGGGCTGCGGGACACCCAGGGCCCGAGAGGCAGACGGTGAAGGAAGGGAGGGTCACCCTAGCCTCATTCATGCAGTGAAGAGAGGACACCCGAAGGGTCGCCAGGGAAGCCTGGCATGGTAAGGGGGTGCCCTCTCACAGCCAGTCGAAATCCTCCCCATCCCTGGGGGCCCCAGCCAGCCCCTCCTCCCACCCCAGGCCGGTCGGTGAACTTTTTCTGCACCCTACCCTCAACAGACAAGTTAGGGCCTCGGGACCAGGAAGTAGTGCCCTCGGGTTCTGAAGTCGGCTATACCACTGACTCAGACTGTGATCTCCTGCAAGAGCGCGCCCCTCTCTGAGCCTCATTTTCCCCGTCGGAAATATGGGACTTCCGGCCACCCACCCCCATCCCGCTCTGGCTATGGGACTCTGGGACATCGAGAGACGGGCTTTTGTTCTCGGGCGAGTTCGACAGGACTGAGACCACAAATGCCAGCTAGACTGGGTTCCCCCCCGCCCCCCCCCGCCCCCCCCCCCCCGTCCCATTCCCTAGAGATTCCGGAACGCGGCCCACAATGCCCTTGAGAAACTACATTTCCCGATATGCAAAGGGAAGGCGGTGCCTGCCTGTCTCGGGCGACGTGGTCCTGAACCGGCCTAAGGACTACGACTCCCGGCGTACCCCGCGGCCCAAGGCCAGAAGGGCCCGGATCCGGAACCGGATGAGCCTTGCTGCTCCAGTGCCCGCAGCGCTGGGGAAATGGTGAGCTTGGGCCCGAGTGCGGGGAACGGGGGCGTCTGGGGGTGGGGTCCTGGGTCTGCTCAGGAGCTGGGACTTGAGTACTCGGATCCGGCATCGCTCTCCTGCCGGTCCGTCGTACGGGTGATAGGCCTTGGCCCGGCGGTCTCTCTCGGCCTAAAATTGACCTAGTCCTCCACGTCAGATACGTCCGCTGAGTGAATGGGCGTAACCAGGCTGCAACGCCCCCCTTCTTTAGTGCACCTAAATGGAGCATCACTGCCTCAGTTGAGTTCTCCCTTTTCTGCAGGCCACGGGAACAGACCAGGTGGTGGGACTCGGCCTCGTCGCCGTTAGCCTGATCATCTTCACCTATTACACCGTCTGGGTGATTCTCTTGGTATGTGTGCTGCCCCGTCCTCTCTCACCTCCCATCCCTGGATCTTGAGGCCAACTCCTAACATCATTTAAGCAGCTGCAGTGTGACAGGTGCCATGCTGGGTGCTTTACCTGCATACCTCACAAAAGCTCCAGAACAGCACTATGGGGAAGATGCTAGCGCTGTCCCCCATTTTATACACGAGGAAGCGGAAGCTCAGGGGGAAGCCTCAGGCCCAAGGTGGAAAACTTAACCACTACACTGTAAAGTCCTGTCCTTGATTTGCTCTGCCTTTGATGGGAGTTCTAGTTCTTCTCGTTATCCTGCGGGCCCCTGGGCATGACAGGTGCCAGTGGATTTTGTGAGAGTCTTTAGGATTTTTCTTTTCCCTGTGGGGAAATGTCTTGGTTACTGCTTTAAAAGTGTAGTGTTTGGAAGGCAAAATCTTGCAGAACTTGGTATCCTTTGGAGAAAAATGTTGGTAAAGAAGACTTTGGAGCCCAGGTTGGGAATCATTCGAGGATTCCTCATGTACCCTTTGCCCCTGCTAAGCTGTGGGGGCCTTAGGGCAAGTCCTTTTTCTTCTGTTCCCTGTCAGGTCCCCAGCCCCAGCTTAGGGCAGGCACCAGGCAAGTGCCCAGTACACAACTATTAGATAAATGAAGGAAGGGAACAAACCAAGGCACCCCAAATGCCATCATCTTAAAGAAAAGCAAATGCAGTCTCAGTGCTTTGATGGGGTCAGCCCCAGAGATGGAGGAGGTGGGATGTTTGGGCTTGGGGAGCTGAGCAGGGCGGGGAGTGCTCACCAGAGCTTTGCCCTCGATGCCAGCCATTCATCGACAGTCAGCATGTCATCCACAAGTATTTCCTGCCCCAAGCCTATGCCGTTGCCATCCCACTGGCTGCTGGCCTCCTGCTGCTCCTGTTTGTGGGTAAGTTCCCCCAACCCTGGGCAGTGTGTCTGAGGGACCCCATGACCCTCTCCCAGCCCTGAACATGCTGCTACACTTTGTCACTGGCCGTATGTCTCCATGAGGCTCCTTGCCCCCAACTCATCCCCTGGGGTTTCCCGGTTCATCCTTCAGGGCTTTAAGTCAGTCTTCCCGATGCCCCAGGCTCACTGGACTCTAGTGGGATGTCTCCCTTTTTCCTGCTCCCTCCACCACCACCATCACTCTGCTCACACCTCCATCACCTCTCACCCGCTGGTCACCCCGGTTCAAGATCCCTGCACCTGTCTGTCTCCCAGGGTCTAGTCCTTAAGGGGCAAGGACTGTTGCTTTATCATTGCTGTTTACTCAGCCCCCGGCACAAGCTGTGGCACTGAGTCGGTGCTCAAGAAAGTGGTTTGGATGCGTCAACAATCAGGTGTCTGGATGATGGGATGGGCGGATGATGGATGCTGAGTGGGTCAGTGTGTAGGTGGGTGGGTAGGTGGTTGACTGGGTGAGTAGATGCATAGTTGGGTGGATCTTATTCCCTGTAGGATTGGAAGCGCTAAACTCAGCAAATTGCCTGTAGTAGGCACCCGGCTGATATTTTTTGAATGAATGGGTGGATGTGTGGCTTGATGAACAGCTGGGGAGATGACCAGGTGGCCTGGAGTGTGGTTGGGTAGGTGCTTGGCCCCCTGTGTGGGTCACTCTCCCATGCTGTGTCCTGCTCTGGCCCCCAGCAGCCCTGCGCTTTCTTTCCTGACCTTTCTGGTCTGTGTATTCCAGGCGTGTTCATCACCTACGTGATGCTGAAGAATCAGAAGGTGACCAAAAAGGCCCAGTGAAGGCCCAGCACGGATGAGGCTGCCGGCCCCTTCTCTGCTTCTTCTCCAGCGCAGACCAAGGGTGGGGGCCCAGAGGACCCATCCAGGCACTGAGGGCCCCTCAAGCCTGGCTACCCTGCAGACACCCTTGTGGGATGGAGCTGCTCAGGACTCACCCCTGACTGACCAGAGCCCCTGCTCACCCTTCCAGAAGCCAGGAGGGAGGAGTCCCTGGAAGTCTCGCTCTCACCCTCTTCAGGTTCAGGGCCTGGAAAACGCCGGTCCTCCCCACCTCACTTTTCAGACTCCCTGTCGCTTTTTCCTCTGGCTTCTACACTCTTGCCTCAGTTTCCCTCATGTCACATGCTGTTGCTGGACTTGGCAGGTTCTGGGGCGTCACGAGACCTCTCCCCCCATGTCCTGCTCCTCTACAAAGGCAGCTTTCCCGGGTCTGACATACCCCAGACCCCACAAGGATTTCTGGACCTGGAAAGCCTAGGGGGAGGCCTGACAGGCCCCAGAGCCCATTAGGGTGGCCACACGGGGGGCCCCTGGATTGACCGCTTCTCACGGAGGCCCAGCCCCCCAGCCTCAGTGCTGGCCTGTTGGGGAGAGCTGAACAATAAACGGTGGTGGTGTGTTTGTCTCAGTGCCATCCCTGACCAGGGGGCTGGGCCGCTCAGGGGCTGGAGAGGGGCTGGGCGCTGGCCTCTGCGTTGGTCTCAGGTCAGGAGACCCTGGTTTGTGCAATTGGTGCCTCAGATGCCTCCTGGATCATCTGTGTGCTGGACACAGGATAAAGCAGGGACCGGGACCGGGACCGATACGGGTCTGGCCTGGCGCAGCTGATGGCTGGGGAGTCTGTGGAGGCATGGCAATCTGCCAGACGCCACATCAGCCTCTACCAGGTCTCCCCCGTGCCAGCCTAGCCAGCTGGCACTGGTATTTTACGGACCCTCAGGCTAGTCCCCGAAAAGGCAAGCCTGTCATCTGTCTCCTGTACCCAGCAGCCCAACTTAGCGTGGCTCTGAGCAGAGGGCTGTTATGAGCCAGAGCAGGGCTGGTTCCACTGTGTTCAGGTTAACCGGCACAGGCCCCAGCCTTAGTCCCTGGCATCCCACCATGCCCCACTGGGCAGCCAGCTCTCCCGTTCACAGTGTGAGCCTCCACCCCTCACACCTTGGACATTCATTCTTCCTCCGGTTAGCAAAGGTGTCCCCCTCATCAGAGAAGAGAGACCAACTGCAGGCGCACCTGCCCTGTCCTTACCTGTTTCTCTCCATCTTCCAGTCCAGGCAGAGCTGCCCACCTGGACTCTGGGTCCTGTCCTCTCACACTGCTATAGCAGGAGCCTCCTGTCTGATGATCTCTCTCAAGGGAACAGCCTCTGCCTTTCAACAAGGTCCCCCAGTGTTAAATGAACATGTTACGGGCTCCGTATAAGGGACCCTCCATCAACCCAGTAATTCCCTCCGGGTCTCTCCCGCGCCTTCCCCTCCACTGCCAAACTTCCCAAAAGGGTATCCACACCTGCTTCCTGCATTTCCTCACCCCTGCTGTGCTTGGCAGCATTCCAGGGGGGCTGCACTCAGACCACCCGTGACGTCCAGTCTTTAAATCCAAAGCACATTTCCTTGACCCCTCTGCTACATTTGGTTGGTGACCTCCCCCCTGGGACACCCTCAGATGCTGGATGACCCGTTCTCCTACTTTATGTTCTCTCTGGCACTCATGCTCCTCTGCCCCGAGAGGGTGGGTTCCTCGGGACTCATCACAGGCTGTTTCACCTTCTGGGTGACCTCATCCTTACCCAGGCTCACCTCTAGCCCAGCTTTCTTCTGAGCCCCAAAGTATTTCACGTGCACCAGCTGCCCACCTGAGATCCCCATCGGCTGTTGTAGTGACACCTCAAATCCATCCTGTCATGATCTGAATTCTCAGACTTACCCACTCTCCCCCCGCACAAATCTGGCGCTTCTGTCCTGCCCTGCCTTAGCATCATCATCCTGTATCCCTGACCCACAGCCAGAAGCCTGGCAGACATCACTGACCTTGGCTTTCCTCTTCCACGCCCCCATCCACATGACCCCAAATCCTGTCAATTCTCCCCTTCCCCCGTCACCTTCCAGATGCAAAGCCACTGTCCCCTGCCCTAAATCACCAAAGGCTTCCTCACTGCTCTCCCCTGCCCACAATGGCCCCCTCCAATCTGACTGCACTACAACCAGTGGCCTTTTGAAAACATCTGAGCATCTTTTCTTTTTTTAATTTTTAGCCGCACCACGCTGCATGCGGGATCTTATTTCCCCAACCAGGGATCGAACACGCACCCCCTGCAGTGGAAGTGCAGACTCTTAACCACTGGACTGCCAGGGAAGTCCCTGAGCTTTTTTTTTTTTTTTTCTTTTTCTGAGACTCTTTCTCACACACTTACAATGCTTCTCTGGGTTCCTGTCCCTCTCCCTCCCGTGGCCGGCCGACAAGAGCCTGCATGCTTGCTTGAGCTCTCCTCACTCCAGTCACGCTGGCCTTTCATTTCCTGGGACTCACTGAGGTTCTCTGCACATCCTACTCACATTGGTTCAGCATGTACTTCTCAAACACTGGTTTGTGCAAGGTACTGAGCCAGGGAAGGAGCCTGGCATGGTTCCTGCCCTCCTGGCACTCCCACTCTGGGTGGGGGAGGGGAGATATAATAAACAAATAAATGAACAAGACAGTCTCTGACAGTGTTAAGTGTGATGAAGAAAAATAAAGCGATGTGATCATGACCGAAGGGAGGGGACACTTAGAGTCGGGCAAGGTGATGAGGAATAAAGCAAATCAAGTCGAGCGTGGAGGTGGGGGAGGATTTCAGGCAGAGGGAACAGCACCTGCAAAAGCCCGGAGGTGTGAGAGTTCGGTGGCCAAGGGCCAGCCGGGAGCCCCTGTGACCGTGTGCTGGGTGCAGGGACAGTGATTTGAGATGGGGCTGGAGAGTGGGCAGATGGGCCTGGGGCCACGCCGAGATGTTTGGACTTTGTTCCAGTGCCGTGGGAAGCCACTGGAGGCTTAGAGCGTGCGAGTGACATCATGCGATTTATGCTTTTAAAAGCTCACGCTGGCAGCTGTGTTCCTCTCTCTCACTCACCACTAAAATCCGCCACGCCACCCCGGCCTACACTGCTCCTGGCCCATAGTGAATGTTCAAAATAAGTGTTGAATGAATGCACGCCCCTGACTTCCTGTGTGACCTGGAGGTAGTCACTTCTCTCTCTGGACCTTAGTTTCCTCACCCGAAATACAGTCGGTGGGAATTTCACGCCAGGGTGTGTGGGCGGGACTGGATTTAGGTTACCCGCCTCCCCGAGCGCCCCGAGACCTGAGTCTCCCACCCCAGGAAGGGAATGTGGGGCGTTCCCCCGGTGGGGACCTTAACCAACGCGCGGCGGCCCTGCCCAAGCCCTGGACCGCGGTCCGAAGGGTGCTGCAGCCCCAGGGGCGGGACCCGCAGGCGATCCCCCGCGCCCCGGCTCGGATTGGGTGCAGCCGTGACCGGCACCACGCGATTGGTCGGTCCAGAAGCAGGGGCGGGGCCTAGCTCCTGCAGCGGGGCGGCCCGGCAGCTGGGGACGCGGCCAGAGCCCGGGGAAGCTGCTGCGGGGGCGATGGCCGCGCCGAGCCCGGGGCCCCACGAGGTAGGTGCAGACCCGAGAGAGGACAGGAAAGGAAAGGGTTGGAGGGCAGGGGCAGGACCTCCCCTCCCCGTGCAGGGCGAACACACCCCCATCCAAGCCCAGAAGGGGTCCTGCACTGGGCGGGACTGGGACACGCCCCACATGGGGCCGCAGGTCTGAAGCGGGGAGTCCGGCGGGTATCCCCCGAGAACTTCCTCAGTTTCCTCATCGGGAAAATGGAGACAATGATAAAAGCTTCTCCTTCATAGGGCTGTTAGGAGGTCAAGCTCTCAGACAGTGCTGGGCACATGGTGGGCGCCCAATGCGAAGGGGTCAGCAGCTATGATCTCAGCTTCGTGCTGACCCTCCGCGCTGGCCTGGAGGAACTCGACATGGACGAGTGGAATAGATGACTGAATCACTGACATCACAGCTCCTACTATAAGGAGTTCCTGTGCAGGATGCTCAAACTCAACAGTAACAACAGTTAATACCTGCCACGAAGGAGTTATTATAGTTCTCATTTTACAGAGGAGAAAACGAGGTGCAGAAAGGTTAGGTGATCTACCTAAGCTAGTGACAGGTTGCAGAACAAATGCTCTGCCTACTGATAATAAACATCACTATTGTGGGTGCTGACTGCATGCCAGGTACTGTCCCCTCACAACACCCAGTGAGGTGGGTACCGGCCTTATCTGCATTTTACAACTGAGGAAACTGAGGCAGAGAGGGATTGAGGGGTGAGCTGACAAGCAGTGGATGTGGGACTCAGACCAGGGTCTCTCACCTGTGGGATGCTTGCTGCCTCAGGCTCATTGCTTCTGGTGCCTCCCACCCCAGGTCCTGACCCCCTCCCCAGAGGCTGGACACAGAGCTGCCACCTCGAGCTCTGGCCGCCGTGGCCTCCTCTGGCGTCTACGAGACAAGCAGTCTCGCTTAGGCCTGTTTGAGATTGGCCCAGGGCATGAGCTGCACCAGCTGACGTGTATGATGCAGGCAGGGCTGTGGGCTGCCACTCAAGTGTCCATGGACCACCCACCCACGGTGAGTGGCCAGTCTGTCCCGTGCACCTCCACAGCACCGACAGCAAGACCAGGCTGATGCCCTGTCCTGCTAATACTGCAGGGCTGGGGAACAGAGCGGACTAGATAGAAGGAGAGGAAGGCAGGGGCTTGGTGCAGGGAGGGAGGGACATTCTGGGGTGGGGGCTGAGGCCAGGAAGCCAGAAAGCCCAGGGTGTGTGGGGAGTGCGAGGAAGCCCCTGACCCGGGTGGTTGATGTGTGATCTAGGTGGGTCTCTGCCTCTCTTTGGGCTTCAGTGTCACCTCTGTATAATGGATGGCAGGGATTGTACTCCTTGGTCTCTGAGGCCCTCCCGGTTCTGCCAGGGTGTGTGGTTAAGGGACCCCGCCCCCACCCCACTAGCCCAGCCCATCCTCCCCGGAGCTTAGGCTGGGGCCAGGCTGGCTCAGCAGAAAGGGTCGCCCACTGCAAGCTCAGCAGCTGGACGGCCCGGGTGAGCATGTGTGTTGTTTGTGTGTGTGCATACATGTGCACAGTGTGACCACATCCTGTGAGCCAGGTCCTAGCACAGGACCTGGAGGTCCAGGGAGAGAGTAGCAGTCCTCTAAATCTCATCACCTGCTGAAAATCTTCCATGGCTCCCCAATACTCAGCCTGGCCCCATGGTCCTGCTGGCTCAACCCCAAGGGCCAACTGTCCAGCCTCCTCCCCAGTCCATCCTTACTCGCTTCAGTCACTCAGGCTCTCTTTCCCTTCCTGGGGGCCACCACTGCTGTTCCCGCTCCTGTGAGCACCCTGCTCCTCCTCGCCACTGCCCTTGAGATTTCAGCTTAGGGGCCACCTCCTCCAGGAAGCTTTCTCTGATCCTGCTTCTCCCAGGCTGAGTCAGACAGTCCGAGGCTTCTAGGCCATCCCCTTTGACTGGGAAGGCATCTGGCGACACTTTGGCCAACGTGTGTCTGGGCACATGCGTCAGGCTCTAGCTCAGAGACTGGTGCTGGGGACCCAGCAGTGAATGAGACACACCTAGGACCTGCCTTGGGTTACTCTCCTCCTCCCTCCAGCTCTGGGAGGGCTGGCAGTCTATCTGCCCAATTCAGGCACACCCAGAGTGGTCCCCACTGGCTGGAGGAATCAAATTGGGGGGAACGGGGGTGAGGCCAGGTACAGGATGCTTGGGAGACCCTGGGCTGGCACTGGGGGGTTGAGACTTGCCCTGAGCCCCTCTGCTCCTTGCTACAGGGGCTGCCCACAGAGGAGGATTTCTCCGAGGTCCTGACCCAGGTTCACGAGGTAGAAAGCCCGAGTGCTGCATGGGAGGGGGTGTGTTCTGCTCCTCTCCTCAGTTTCCCCATCTGTGCAATGGGAATGACGGCTTGCCCCAGGGCTTTGCAGGAAGGGTGTGCTTACCCTGACCCTCCCGCGCCAGAGCCAACTGCACACACCTGGGCCCCAGGGACACTCTTGGGGCTGCTCTTCCTTTCCGCAGGGCTTCGAGCTGGGCACCCTGGCTGGCCCCGCCTTCGCCCGACTGCGGCGCTCCCTAGGGCTGGCAGAGGAGGACTATCAGGCTGCGCTGGGTCCCGGCGGCCCCTACCTGCAGTTCCTCAGCACCTCCAAGAGCAAGGCCAGCTTCTTCCTGTCGTGAGCTGGTGGCTGGGGTGGGGAAAGGGTGCGAGAGGTGTCCGGGGCGGAGGGGGGGCTCTTGAGGAGAGAGACAGCATGGCCAGGTCAGGGTGGGTCAGGGCCGGATAGCGGTCAGATGGAGGAGGAGAGACTGGGGGCGAGGGCAGGAGGCGAGAGGGGCGGTGCGGACGCGGCTCCTGCCCCACCTGGTCAGTGACCTCTCCGTCCCGCCCCCCAGCCACGACCAGCGCTTCTTCCTGAAGACCCTGCGGCGCCGGGAGGTGCGGGCGCTGCTCGCCCACCTGCCCCGCTACGTGCAGCACCTGCAGCGGCACCCACACTCGCTGCTTGCGCGGTTGCTGGGTATGACCGGCCAGGGACCCGGGACTGCGGGGCGAGGGGAGGGTGAAGAGAGAGAGCGAGAAGGGGAGGGGGTCAGGGAGTGGGCGGTTCCAGGACGGGGGGCGTAGGGTACCTGAGCCCGAGCAGGGTGGAGGGGACTGGACAGGAGGCGGGGCCGGCTGGGGGCAGAGTTCAGGGGCGGGGCGGGTCCTAGACAGCAACGTAGGAGGGCGGGGTAGGTGGGCGGGGCCAAGACCTCGGGCGGGGCCCAAAGGGGGCGGGGTTGGGATTGAATAGTCCCGAGAGGAGGGTATATGGGCAGGGCTAGGCCTGGGGGACACGGCATCTTTGGGGCTAAATTTAGAAGCGGGTCGACTTGGGACACCACCTCAAGCTGGGGAAGGGGTCTGGGGGCGTGGCCTGAAGGCTCGGGATGCGGCGGATCGCGAGAAGGAGGCATGGCCTGGAACTGGGGCAGGATGCACCCGGCGTTGCCGAGTTTGGGGCCTCTCTACCTGACGCCCTCTCCCTTTCCAGGAGTGCACAGTCTGCGGGTGGCCCGGGGAAAGAAGGTGGGTGAGGCCAAGGTGAGGGGGCCGGGCCGGAGGGGGCGGCTGGAGGGTGAGATCCTGTCCTCCCTCACTCCCTACCCCCGTCTCCAGAAATACTTCATCATCATGCAGAGCGTCTTCTATCCCACCGGCCGCATCTCCGAGAGGTGAGTCGGCCTCCCCGCCCCACCCAGAATGTGCCACCTGAAGCACCCACACTCACTAGACAGACAGCGAAACTGAGGCGCAGGGAGGAGAAGGGACGTTACCAAGATCTCCTGACGGGTCGGAGACAGTGATTCCCAGGACCAGCATCTCTTGAGCACTCAGTATGCCATGGGCGCTGTGTTGAGACATTTGCATTCATCATTTTCCTTATTCCCAGAACAACTCTTGAGGGGTAGCTGTCCTTATCATCCCCATTTTGTCGATGAGAAACTGAGGAGGGGAAAGCCACACAGCTACTAGGTGAGGAGCAGGGATTCAAACTAGCCTCTGATTGCAGGTGGCCCTCTGAGCCTCCTAGCCCTGCCTCTGCCTGCGAGCTCCACGCTGGTGCTCTCCCAGGGCGCGGACTTCACTCATGCCCTCTGTTGCTGCGTCTAGGGTTGGGCCCCTCTGTCCGGGATACCCCAGGGATGACAAGGTGCCAAGAGGCAGTCACAGGCAGGGGTAAAGTCTGGACTGGACGTTCAAAGGCCTGAGTTGGAATCCCTGCTCTGCCCTTTACTCACTGTGTGGTCTTGGGCAAATTAAAAACAAAACAAAACAGAAAACCTCTCTGAGGCTTTTTCTTCATCTCTAACATGGGGACAGTAACGGACTGGGGTTGTGCTGAGAATCTGGACAGTCACCCAGTGGAAGCTCTTGTTTCTTATTACCTCGTGAGTTCCCTGTATGTCTCAAGTCTGTATAAGGTTGAATTCTGTCTCCCCCACCCCTCACTTCCCAGGTATGACATCAAGGGCTGCGAGGTGAGCCGCTGGGTGGAGCCCGCCCCTGAGGGCAGCCCCCTTGTCCTGGTGCTGAAAGACCTCAATTTTCAGGGCAAGATCATCAACCTGGGTGAGCCACGGGGGCGGTCACTGCCTGCTCTTCCTCCATTTAGAGTGAAGTTAGAAGGGTGTCCCTGGCACTGCTCTCTGCCTGAGTCTTTTTTTTTTGTGGTACGCGGGCCTCTCACTGTTGTGGCCTCTCCTGCTGCAGAGCACAGGCTCCGGACGTGCAGGCTCAGCGGCCACGGCTCACGGGCTCAGCCGCTCCGTGGCATGTGGGATCTTCCCAGACCGGGGCACGAACCCGTGTCCCCTGCATCGGCAGGTGGACTCTCAACCACTGTGCCACCAGGGAAGCCCCTCTGCCTGGGTCTTTAATAGCCCAGATTCTGGAGTCAGGCAGAGAATCCTAACTCCACAGCTTTCTAGCTAGGTGACCAAGGCAAATTACAGATGAGTTCCCTCATCTGTGAAATGGGACAGTAATGACATCTGCCCTTCTAGGGCAGATGTGTGTGGAGCCCTCAGAAACTTGCCTGGCACACAACGAGCACTCAGGTGGGGGCACTGATGCTCCGGCAGGGCCCCAGCGGAGCTGGCTCCTCCACCAGATGGAACTGGACACCGCCTTCCTCCGGGAGCTCAACGTGCTGGATTACAGCCTCCTGATGGCCTTTCAGCGTCTCCATGAGGATGAGCAGGGCCCAGGCAGTAGCCTCATCTTCCGCACAGCCAGGTGGGCCCCCCAGAGGCAACAGCAAGAATGAGGTGATGAGAACATGGAAAAGACAGACAGTGTAGTGGGGGAACAGCACAGGCAAAGGCTCGAAGACTGGAAAGTGCAGTGTTTGTGTGTATGTGTGTACGTGTGTGTGTGTGTCTGTGTGTGTGTGTGTGTGTGTGTGTGTGTAGCGTGGAGGGCTGGAGAAGCCTGGCCGGCAGGGGTAGCAGGCACAGATGGATCACAGCAGAGGAAAGACCAGGTGAGATCCAGTTGGGCTTTTGAAGAATCTGCCCATTTTCCAGAAGGAGATGTGGAGCCATTGAAGGTTTCAGACGTATTTAATTTTGGCCTTAGAAAGAGCCCTTGCCCCTTAACTCGGTCATTTCACTTTGAGGACCCCGAAGTCATCACCACTGGCACCATCATCTTGTTGCCTTCCTCTTGCATGCAGCCAATCTTTGCATGCTGACTATGAGCCTCATTGAGAGGATGGGCTCTTTCCCATTTTAGAGATGTGGAAACTGAGCCTCAGAGAGAGGAAGTGAAGTTGTAGAATGACTTTTGAGGATTCATGTTAGTACTTGGTTAGTGACTTGCATTTCAGTCCTCCAAGGCCCACATCTGTGGTTGAACCGAATTACTCAGGGTTTAAGACAGGCACTTCAAGGAAATAAGTTCATTGATCCAGTGGGTGGACAAGACAAGTGAAAAATGATGTCCACTCACTAGCCCCCATCCCCACCCCTTGGAGGAAGACCTTGGGGTGGGTGAGTCTTGGGCACAACCCAAGGTAATGGCTTGGTGGGCACATCCTGACCAGATGGTGGAATGCCTGCCACGGGGCACAGAATCCACCAAGTCTGCCCATCCAACCTAGGTCAGCTTCTCCCTTGCCCTCTACCCCCAGATAGTGCTCATATTACAGCCGTCATTCAGCAGGTAAACCCCAGTGTGCATACGACGGTTGTTTCTCCATGCTGCCTGGTAAAAGGTCACAGCTACAGCCCCACCCCCACCCAGTTCCCAGCCCCTCATTCAGAACCCACCACACCCAGGTTAAGCCTGGCACTGCAGAGAGTACCAGCGCTCTGTTCTGGCTCCCAGACCACTCGGTTCTGATTGGTTGGTGCTTGGGTGGGACTTTCTTTGATTGGTTTCTTTCCCCCAAGACCTGGGCAGGGCAGGGATAAAGCCCTCAGCGACCCCCCCCCGCGACCCCCACTCCCAAACTCCCACCATCACAAGGGGACAACGTTAGGGGACTGAGCCTGCTTCTGGTTGGGATTGGGGGCCCAGCCAGAGGCACCTTCTGATTTGGAATACAATTTGAGGCAAAAAGACACACCATCTGCGAACTTGGGTTGGACTTTGTCTGCAAGGTTTCAACTCTGCCACCCTGAAACTTCCAGGGTTGGGTAACCCCAAACAGCAGTTTAGGAAGTACCCAAATATGGGACTTACCCAAAGTGACGTGGCACATAAGTGCAGAGCCAGAGTCTGTGTGACCCAAATGCTCTAGACCAGCGCTACCCAGTAGAAATTTAATGCGAGCCACACATGTAGTTTTAAATTTTCTAGTAGCCTCATTTTTAAAAGTAAAAAAGAAATAGGTAAAAATAATTTTAATAACATATTTCACTTACTTCGTACATCCAAACTTTTATCATTTCATCATCTAATCAATATAAACATTTATGAGATATTTTACATTCTTTTTCTCACACTGCTTTGGAAATCCAGTATGTATTTTATACTTACTGCGCATCTCATTTGGGACTGGCCACATTTAAGTGCTCAGGGCCACATATGGCTGGCTGGTGGCTGCATGATGGACAGCTCAGCTTTAGACCGTCAACTGCACTTTACTCAGCCACCCAGTTTATCTGACATCACGGGTCTGGGCACACGGGAGGTGTGGGAATGACCCAGGGGCAGCATGGCCATGCTGACAGGGTCCATTGGCTGGGGCTCCCTGGAGGAGGTGGTAACCTCACCCTCCTGTCTGCCCCCAGGTCTATGAGAGGGGTACAGAGCCTGGAGGAGCCGGAAGCCCAGAACCGCCGGCTGCTGCCCGACACCCCCAACGCCCTACACATCCTGGACGGGCCAGAGCAACGCTATTTCCTGGGCCTCGTGGACCTCACCACAGTCTACGGGCTCCGCAAGCGGCTGGAGCACCTGTGGAAGACGCTGCGCTACCCAGGCCGGACCTTCTCCACCGTCAGCCCAACTCGCTACGCCCGTCGCCTCTGCCAGTGGGTGGAGGCGCACACCGAGTGACCTGCGCCCAGCCGCGCTCTCCCCACCTGGACAATGGTCGCCCGCTGGGGACGCGGGTTCCAGCTTGGCCCGGGCAGCGGGTCGGGCTCTCCTCGCCTGTTGTTCCTCCTATTGGCCTCCAGAGGGCAGCATCCCCTAATTAATATTATGAACTCATTTTGCTGGGGATGCTGTGCCTGGCATTGTATCAGGGACTCCCTTACATTAGCTCATTTAATCCTCAAAAAAAAAAAAATGCTATTATTCTTTTTTTTTTACAGACCATGAAATGAAGGCTCAGGGGGTGAAGGGACTGAGCTAGATCATTCAGCAATAAATGCTGGAACCAGGACTCAACTATGCCTTTTGGACTCAGGAGCCTATATTCTTACTCACCAGCTCCCACAGCCCTGTCCTCACTGGGGAAGGGGGGAGGCTGAAGCCACCAAGCCCAGCCCCCTTGTCGTCCAGATGGGGAAACTGAGGCCCAAAGACTTTAAGGGGCTTAGTACGGGTAAGTGGCAAGGCCAGCCCAAGAACCCGGGCCTCCCAACCCCCCGCCCTGGCTCAAGCAGGGCCCACTGGCCTCCCTCTGGGGTGGCCCCCCTCACTCCTGCTCTTCTAGGATGCAGGTGGGAGGAGGTGGGGGAGTGGGGGGGCTTCAGCTCTGGGAAACATTAGACTGAGGTCCACTATGGGTCTTGAGTAAGCTCTGCCCTCCTCTGGGAGTCACTTTTATCATCTGTGAAATGGGAGCAGGGGTTGGTGGTCAGATGGAGGGACCTGGACACACAGACATCACTGGGAGCAGAGAAGAAAATTGCCTGCATAGCCTGTGATCTTTCCTTCTCCCTCCTCCAGGAAACTCCAACTCTGCCTTTGGCCCCAGTCCAATCCGACCATGCCCAAGTTTCCCTTTCCTCTAGAGCTTCTCTGGGGCCTGGCTGTGTGACCAGGACAATGTGCTAAACCTCTCTGTGCCTCAGTGGTCTAATCGTTAAAATGGAAACATTTAACTCATTAAATATTTATTGATCACCTGCTATGTGACAGGCCCTCTGCTGGGAAATGGGGACGTGGGGTGGAGCAAGATGCATAGATTCCACCGCCACAGAACTCACAGTCGGGGGGGGGGGGGGGGGGGGACAGTGACAAAAGCAACCTGTGTGACAAAGCCTTGTGAAGGAACATGGGGCTGTGGAGCTCAGGGAAGGAGCCTCTATCTAATTATTTGACGGGTGGGTGTGCTCTAACCCCTTCACTGAGACCAGAAGAATCAGATGCAGCTCTGGGAGGGTCCCAAGCCAAGGACACAGCAAAGACCTGGAGTAAGAGAGAGCCTGGCACTAGAGAGAAAAACATGACACTGTGGTTGGAGTTCAGGGCTGGGGGGACAGTGTGGTCGTGTGGGGGGCTTTGTGGGCCAATGGCTGATCCCTGGACTGGATGACTCCAGACCTTGGGAAATTCACTCACCCACCACTCCCATTCCATTGGCCTTGAGAGAAAAGGAGGAAAAATGGCTGGTGGGGGAAGGGAGAGGAAAGGGAAATCTTATGCCGCAGGGCTGGAGTGCGGGTTCCTGGAATATATATACATACATATAATTGACCTCACCCCTAGCTGCCTGGGTGAGTCTGGGTGATTACCTTTCTGAGCTGGCACAAGCCACAGGGCATTTCTTGTTCTGGCTCAGCAGGAAGCTGAGACATAGAGTGCATTAAGGTCATCACTAAGGAGGTGGGTGGGTCGTGGAGACTCTGTGGTGGGAGGGCAGCACAGCAGGAAACTGGGGTTTGGCCCTACATTTCCCTGGGATCTGGATCCTTCAGGGCTGAGTCAGGGCCCGAGTCCTACGCTCATAGATGGGGATGGCTCAGCCCCTACCCACTTTGGGTCTCTGGCAATGGGCTGAGGCAGGGCCTGTGGCTGGAAAGGAAGTGGCTTGTCCAAGGTCTCACGAGGCCCAGGACTCCTGGCTCTTCTAACTGGCTCATTCAACAGACTTTATCTAGCACTGAGTGTGTGCCAGACACTGTGCTGGTGTTAGAAATGCCCTAAGAACATGACTGGCCTGACTGCCCGCAGGGAGCTTAGAAGCTGGTGGGCAGATGGACCATAAACCAGTTAATACACTGCATGATTTCAGAGTGTGACAAGCACTGTGAAAAAAATAAATCAGGTTGGGACAAGAGGGATGGTGGTGCGGTGTTGGATAGAAAAGTTGGCAAGGGCCTTTCTGAGGAGGTGATATTTGAGCTGAATGACAAGAAAGAGCTGGCCATCTGAATAGAGAAGTCCAGGTAGAGGATATAGCAAGTGCAAAAGTCCTGAAGTAGGAACGAGCTCAATGCAACTGGAGATTGGAACGGCGGCCAGGGTGGGTGGACGGTGATTAAGAAGGAAGCAGGAGGGCCTCCTTATTCTATGAAGAGTAAGGAGAGGACTTTTGCCAAAACCAAATTGAAGAGCTTCATCTGAGGCTGTGGGACTTCCCAGTGTCAGTTCCACTGTGGATGTATGACCCTCATCTATCCTGGGAGCCCAGGACATTTGGGCATGTCTGGGCTTGTCAAGACAGGAACTTGACCATGTCTCCATGCGGCCTTAGCAAGGAAGGATTTGCCTCTCTGGGGAAGGAATCGTCACCAGCCATTGTGGGTGATCAATGAATCCATAGGGGACATCTCATCATTTTCCCCTTGGGGTTGGGGCCACGGAGAGAGACTGAACTGAAGTGTGCCCAGGCTGGAGTGGGGGATACAAGGAAGGCTTGTGCTCAACGGAGGCCCCGGGGGCAGGGCTGCTTCAACAGAGCCCCCAACAGGATGGGGAGAAGCATGGAGGCCTAGATCACCGGCTTGGGGGAATTTGGCTTTGCCTATGGAGTGCTAGCCCTGGAAAGCTGCTGATCTGGGTGCAGATACCCAACACAGATACCCTGCTGTTGTGCCCACACCGGAACCTCTTAGAAAAAGGAAAATGGAGTTTGAAATGGGACCAGAGCCGGAGTCCAGGCTGGTTCCCAGGCCAGGGCCCTGCAGAAGGGGGTACGTGTGGTAAGATGAGCTTCCTTTCAATGCTCAGGAAGCATTTTGTAAAAAAGAAAAACAGTTTAGATGGGAAGTATGCTCTCCACTTCACCCCAGGCCCGCCTCTCCCAGTTGCCTCCTATTTGCCCCTTCAATCCTATCTGGCCCCGGAAAGCACTTGACTTTGAATCCCTGAGGGACCCCAGGTGAGCCTTCGAATGGGACACATTTCAGCACCTGCAGGGGCCCTACACTGCGTTGGCTTCGAATTGGAGGACACTTTGAGAAGGGGGGTGTTATAGTGTGACTTCTTTTGTACCATGATTCTTCCTCATCTTGTGTGAAACTCATAGGATTTAACCTCAGTAATTCGAGATGGAGTCACAGTGGCCAATGTGAACTTCCATATTAGCTGTTGTGAACTGTCCAGTACAGGACTGCAAGTGTCTGAGTGTCATAAATTAATAGTGTTGCTTAAGGGACTTCCCTGGCGGTCCAGTGGTTAAGACTGCACTTCCACTGCAGGGGGCATGGCTTCCATCCCTGGTTGGGAACTAAGATCCCACATGCCGCCTGGCGTAGCCAAAAAAAAAAAAAAAAAAATTAACAGCGTTTATTTATTTGGCTGCACTGGGTCTTAGTTTTGGCACGTGGGATCTTCGTTGCCGCGTGCAGTGGCATGCAGGATCTAGTTCCCTGACCAGGGATCGAACCCGGGGTCCCTGCATTGGGAGCGTGGAGTATTAACCACTGGACCACCAGGGAAGTCCCAGTAGTTTTGCTTTAGATAAGGAATTTGTTTGGTTCCTCAGGAAGACTCTACTGGCACAGAGACTGATAGAGACAAGATTCTTTGGGGCATAACTGTTACACCCTACAGGCAGATCCTTTAAAACGAGACCACAAGACTGAGCAACTTGAAGGCTCTTTGCTGGAGGACTCCACGCTGCTGAGAGCTGTTCCAGACGGATGCTCTGTTGGAGCAGAAGGCGACTTCCCACTCACATTTGTCATGAGATTCTGGTTCAGCTGGACCAAAGCCCGCCGCTCACTCGTGCTGAGACGTGACCTTCCCAGTCTTCTCCTTGGAGTTGTTTGTTACCCCCTTTTCTATTTTCCCACTAACCTGTGTTGTGTGCAATAAACCAAGTGACTCGTGAATTGAACACTGGTTGTGGTTTTTGTTTTGGTTTTTTTTAAATGTTTATTTATTTATTTGCTGTATCAGGTCTTAGTTGCAGTGCGCGGGCTCTAGAGTACCCAGGCTCATTAGTTGCGGCACAGGCTTAGTTGTCCTGCAGCATGTGGGATCTCAGTTCCCTGACCAGGGATCGAACCGGCATCCCCTGCATTGCAAGACCAATTCTTAACCACTGGACCACCAGGGAAGTCCCATGGTTACGTTTTGTATATCCCCAGTCCTGTGATTCTAACCTGGTCTTACCGCTGGATCTTGCAGCAAAACGGGGGTGTTTGGGAGATGAAAGTAGGTTGTCAGAGCCCTGGCTCTGCAGTGACTGCCCAGGGTTTGAATCTTGGCTCTGCCACAAGATGCCTCTGCACCATCTCACTGGGAGATGCTATCATCAGGTAGGTGCTATCATCATCCCCACTCCACAGAGGAGAAAAACTGAGGCTCAGGTGAACTCACCCGAGGTAGTCCAGGTAAGGTTGCCAGAGAAAATACAGGACGCCCAATGACACTGGAATTTCATATTTCTAATATAATTATTGGTTGTTGCTGAAATTCCAATAAAAGTGGGCATCCTGTATTTTACTTGCTAAACCTAGCAACCCTACCAAGCTTGAAACCCGGAGCTGCCTGAGCCTAAAACCCCGTTTAATTACCGTCCCGCACCGCCCCCCTCCCGGCCCCCGCCGCCCAACTTCATAAATGGAGAAACTCCAGTCCGGACGACAAGAGAGCCACGGCACATTGGCTCCGACACCCTCTAGCCCTTTCCTAGGCGGACCGCCCAACCCACCTCCCGCAGGAGCTTGGGAGACGTGCGGGAGGGCAGAAGAGGGGAGACGCTGGAGCTCAGACTCCGCCCCCAGCTGCCGAGGCCCGGCCCCCACTCCCGGAGGCCTCTCCGCCACTGCCAGCCGCGTACTTCCCACCCACGCCGCGCAAGCCGCGCTCGTAAGCCCCGCCGCCGCCGTTCAGCCCCGCCCCCAGCGCCCCTGTCTCCTCCCCGTCCCGGCAAACCCCGCCCCTGCCGCCGGCAGCGACCGCCCTTTCAGTTTCTAGTCTCCAGAAGCTGCGGCGACGGCACCGCCTCCGCCCAGGTTCTCCGGCTTCCTGCCCGGCTCGTCCGGCCCGCGGGTCATGGAGCTCGGAGCTGCGGATCGGGAGCAGCCGGCGCGTCCCAACCTGTCCTCCAGGTTAGCGCCTGGCCGGGTGAGCGGGTGGTGGAATCTGGGAGTGGGGTCGAAATCCCTTGTGCTGTCCCGCCCCAGGCCTCTCCATTAGTGAGGTAGGAGAGATAGGATGGGAGTCGAGGCTCCAGGCTCCTGATTCTGTCCAACCCAGAGTCGAGGGATGACCTTGAGCCGAGGGCTCCTCTCGTCTGCCTCTCCTTCCCCATCTGTGCAATGGGGACTGGGTTGGCTGGAGGTTTCCCAAGGGTCACTGATTCCAGCTCCTTTAGGATGGGGACAGTGCTTCCCCGTGTTTGGAGACTTTAAGGCGTTTGATTCCCAGAAGCCATCTGCCCTGACCCCGGCCTGTACCCTCCCCTGCCTCAGTTTCCCTGGGCAGTTTCCTCAGAGGCCTGGGACCCAGCTCTGAGTGTCTGGGTTTTGGCAGGTCCCCGGCTCCCATCCCTTCCCAGCCTGATCCCTGGAGGCAGCAGCCACCCGGCTGCTGAGCGGCAGTGACAGCATGAAGGCTCCGGTAAGTGGCGGAAGGAGGAAGGCTCACAGGGGACTTGGAGGTGGCTTCTGGCACGGCAGCCTCAGTAGCCTCTCCCACCCCAGGGCTGACTGTCACTTCCGACTTCACTGCTTCTGAGCTGAGGAGAAGGCCAGACTGGCCTCAAAGGCCAGCCCTGAGCTGGCAGGCTGTGTGGCCCCAGGCAAGTGGCATTCCATCTCTGGTTTCCGGGCCTTGCCCCTCTTCCTTGTAGAATGGAGATCATAGCACTACCTCCTGTGAGCATCCGAGGTCACCAGGTGAGGCATCTGTCTACCTGGGAGCGGGATATGTTGTGAAAGTTCAGTTTAGCTGCTCTTGATTTTATTCAGGAGCCCCTGGTGAGAGCCTTGGATGTTGTGGGAAGTCAGCCACGGCTGCCTGGATCAAGGTCTCTGGGTCCCTTGTGGGCAGGAGACCAGGTGCCAGGCACAGCCTGAGGCCTCAGGGGCTGAACCCCCTCCTCCGCACAGCTGGCCACACAGAGATTTATTTTTAGAAGCTGAAGTGGCTTGTGGGCAGAATAGCGAGGGCCTCTGGCAGGATATGCCTGGGGGAGCTGGGGGGCTGCTTTTTCACCTCTGGTTTTCACAGAGCCCCAGCCAGCCACTCAGTGGTTTCTGAGGGGTGGCAGAGGGACCTGGGCCTTGGGTAGGCTGGGAGAAAGTTAACACCCAGAGAGACACAGGTGGTGACCAAGGTGGCCCAGCACACAATGGCATGTCCGGGTTGTGTCCCCCACTAGGCGACTCCGCCTGGAAGGCTTGGTGGGGGGTACTCATTAAGTCTGCCTGCTGGGCAGTGGGCCAGGAGGGCTTCCTGGTTCAGGTGGCCTTTGGCACGTGGTTTCTGGAGGCAGGAGCCTCTGGGCTGCAGCTTTCAGTTGTTGAAACCATTCGTTGAATCATGCTGCCCTCACATCCCTTTCTACCATCCCTTTCCTCACCCGGTCTGCTGACCCAAATCGCATTCATCAGCTAGGTGGATGGCCACTGAGTCAGCTGGGGGAGGGGATGGGCTATGGGCATGCAGACAGCCTCATCCCAGGGTCTGAAGGGGGCTGGTTGCCCTTCTGATGGGCCACTCTCCTGTCCTCACGTGCACAGCACTTCAGGGTAGTGCTTTGGCCACTGACCTCACAGTAAGTTCACGCTGTGGGCATTATCTATTTCAAAGAGGAAGCAGGCCCAGAGAGGTGGAGAGTTATACCCAAGGCTGCACAGTACACCTCAGCTTCTGGTTAAGAGCACGGTTTCTGGTTTTGAGGCCCCACCCTGCTACTTTCGTACTGTGTGGCCTTGAGCTACCCATTTCACCCCAAGTTGTTTCCCTTATCCTAGAATATAGGAATAATAATAGGGCTCATCTCAGGGTCATGTGCTCTGAGCCTGGCAGCCCAGAGGAAGGCCTGGTTAACAGAGATGGTGGCCTCTGCTGATGTTCTGGGAACTACTGAGCTGGGGTTTGGACCCATGAGGCTGGGGTACAGCACCCCTGCAGAAGCTTCTAGGAGCCCCAGCGACCCCCACTCCCACCCCATGACGACTGTCTCCCCAGGGTCGGCTCCTCCTCATCACCCTGTGCTCCTTGGGCTTTTCCGCTGCCTACATCCTGCTGTGCTGCTGGGCCTGCCTGCCCTTCTGCCTGGCCTCCTGCCTGGACTCCCACCTCTCTATCAACTCCAGGCCCACTGTGCGAGGGCCCCAGCACTTCAGTGGCTACAGCAGCGTGCCAGATGGCAAGGTGAGTTGGCTGAGCAACATGTGGGGGGCAGGCCCGGCCAAGGCTACCAGGGTGCCCCCAACTCTCTGGGGTTGTGAGAAATGGGCTCATGTCAGGCCAGCCTGGACCCTGGGCTTGGCTCCTGTCCACAAGCTGACCTGTCACTTTACCTCTCTGAGCCTCAAGTTCTAAGAGGAAATGTCTTTTTTTTTTTTTTTGGCCGCACCGCGCATCTTGCAGGATCTTAGTTCCCCGACCAGGGATTGAACGCGGGCCATGGCAGTGAACGTGCCGAGCTCTATCCATTGGACCATCAGGGAATTCCCACATGTCTTTTTTTTTTTTTTTTTTTTTACTTCAACAAATAATTGCCTGGCTGCTCTCAGCTGGGTGCTGGGGATAAAAAAAGGTGAATCAGACAGGGTGGCCCCCTGGAACTCCCAGCCCAGCGAGGGGAGCCAGACATCATCACATCACGGTGCTGCGTGCACCTTTAGATTGACCTGTCTACGCACAATCCGTTTGTTCAGCAAGTGTGTATTTGGTGCCTTGGATGTGTCCTGCCTTGTGCTGATGGCTGCTGGGGATACAGATGACACAGGTAAAAGTCATATCAGCCCCAGAGCTCTCCCTCTGGGGGAGACAGGGACAGTGGGGCCCGGGGGTGACGAGGCAGCTGAGGCCCCTTGCCCCACGGCACACACCTCCCCATGCTTGCTCTGCTGGGCGAGGTTTGGAGCACTTTACCCGCTTCACCCTGATTTCAGCGGCCCCATCTGGTATGTCTCTCAAAGGCATCCCCCAACGACACCTGGTGCAGGAAGCTCCCAGTTCGGAGTTTGACAGCTCTCTGAACGTTGGTCAGAGGGAGGCGCGCTCAGGGACCCTGGCTTGGAGGAGACCAATTTCAGACCTTCACCCCTCTGAGTCACAGTTGCCTTATCTGTAAAAGGCTGTCATTACAGTTCCTACCTCGGTAGGGTCACTGTGCAGGTCCAAGTGGATGATTCATGGACAGTGTTTAGAACGGGTGCTGTGTAAATCTTTGATCAAGATGCAAAAACAGGGCTTCCCTGGTGGGAAGTGGTTGAGAGTGGTTGAGAGTCCACCTGCCGATGCAGGGGACGTGGGTTCGTGCCCCGGTCCGGGAGGATCCCACATGCCGCGGAGCGGCTGGGCCCGTGAGCCATGGCTGCTGAGCCTGCGCGTCCGGAGCCTGTGCTCCGCAATGGGAGAGGCCACAACAGCGAGAGGCCCGTGTACCGCAAAAAAACAACAACAAAAAAAGATGCAAAAACAGCTGGGGTCGGGGGGACAAATTAAAGCGCCATACAGGTTTGGCCAGGTGGGCTGGGTGGACGCTGTCCCAGCTCCACGGTCATGGCCAGTGTTCATTTCAGATGCTCAGAGCTCATGGTGACATGGGCCCAGGGTGGCCAGATCCTCTGAATTTTTTTGTTGTTGTTGTTTGTTTGTTTTTTATTTATTTTTGGCTGCGTTGGGTCTTTGTTGCTGCGCGCGGGCTTTCTCTAGTTGTGACGAGCGGGGTCTACTCTTCGTTGCGGTGCGCGGGCTTCTCACTGCGGTGGCTTCTCTTGTTGCGGAGCACGGGCTCTAGGCGGGCGGGCTTCAGTAGTTGCAGCACGTGGGCTCTGTAGTTGTGGCTTGCAGGCCCTAGAGCGCAGGCTCAGTAGTTGTGGCACACGGGCTTAGTTGCTCCGTGGCACGTGGGATCTTCCCGGACCAGGAATTGAACCTGTGTCTCCTGCATTGGCAGGTGGATTCATAGCCACTGCACCACCAGGCAAGTCCCCCAAGTTTGTTAACAGAGCATGAAATCTAAGTTTGGAATGTCAAAAGGGCTGATTTTTATAAATTAAGTATTAATTGTCTTAAAGACCCTGTGTAGGACAAGCAGAACACCTCCTGGGGCTGATGGTGACCTTGGATCTGACCAGACCCCAGTTGTCAGGTCAGGCTCAAACTGAGGGCAGAATAAGGAAGTCTTGTTTATTGCTGGGGCGTGGAAACTGGGGCTACGAGTTCTTAAATCAACATTATGTCAGACATGAAATGTCCCTGAGTGGGCTACAACACTGTGTCTTTTATTGACTAGAATCCATGTTCCCATATCCTTTACACGCCTCCATAAACCTGGTTCCCCCAGGAGGGAATGGAGGCCTGGGGTAGGCAGCAAGTCCTTTGCTGGGAGCCCTGACCCCTGACACCCAGTGAATGTTTGCAGGCTTGTTGGCTCAGCTTCCGCCTCTTGGGGGATAATGAGGTGAGGGTTGGACCCTTACTGTGCCCTTGGTCTGTGCTGATCACTCTCCAGGCATTTTCAATTGAATCCTTCCTTACAGCCTGGTCCAGTAGATGCTATTTTCATCCCCATTTTACAGATGAGGGAATTGAGGCTCAGAGAGGCAAAGTGACTTGTGTAAGCCCACACAGCTAGGAAGGGGCAGAGCCAGGATTGAGGCTCAGAACCAGAGGTTCCCAATGTTGTCGTGGGCACTAAAGACTGCTTTTACTTATAAACTGGAACAATGAGAATGGGACTGGGGCAGAGGAGGGAGTGACCTAAGAGTGATTCCGAAGAGCTGAGGTTCATATTTACCTAACAAACACATACATGACACCCAGTCTGTGCCAGGCACTGCTCTGAGTGCTTTATAAATATTTGCTTATGTAACCTTAATGAGGAAATGCAATGTAGGGCCCCTTAGGGCCTCAGCAGTAAAGACCAGGGTCAGGAATGTGGCTGATGAGGAAGCATGAAGATTCCCTGAACACAGAATCTTAGCTCTGCCACTTGTCATCGGTCTGACCTTGAGAAGGTCACTCCAGCTGCCCAGCCTCAGTTTCCTCATCTGCAAAATGGGTTGATAAAGGGACTTACATCCCTTTACTGATACATCTTACTGATATAGATGTCAAGTGTGGTCAGGGGGTGTTCCTGGGTGGAGTAGCAGGCAGGTGGAAGCTGTGTGCCCAGGACTTTCTTTTTTTTTTTAAAGAATTGTTTTAGTTTTCATTCTTTTTTTATATAAATTTATTTTATTTCATTTATTTTTGGCTGTGTTGGGTCTTCGTTGCTTCGAGCAGGCTTTCTCTAGTTGCAGTGAGCAGGGCCTGCTCTTTGTTGCGGTGCACGGGCTTCTCATTGCAGTGGCTTCTCCTGTTGCGGAGCACGGGCTCTTGGCGCGTGGGCTTCGGCAGTTGTGGCTCACGGGCTCTAGAGCACAGGCTCAGCAGTTGTGGCACATGGGCTTAGTGGCTCCGCGGCATGTGGGATCTTCCCGGACCAGGGCTCGAACCCATGTCCCCTGCATTGGCAGGCAGATTCTTCATCACTGAGCCACCAGGGAAGCCCCCCAGGACTTTCTTTCTCTCTACCTCCCCCTGCAGCCGCTGGTCCGAGAGCCGTGCCGCAGCTGTGCCGTGGTATCCAGCTCGGGCCAGATGCTGGGCTCGGGCCTGGGTGCGAAGATCGACGGTGCTGAGTGTGTGCTGCGCATGAACCAGGCGCCCACTGTGGGCTTCGAGGCGGACGTGGGCCGGCGCAGCACCCTGCGGGTCATCTCCCACACGAGCGTGCCGCTGCTGCTGCGGAACTACTCGCACTACTTCCAGCAGGCCCGTGACACCGTCTACGTGGTGTGGGGCCAGGGGAGACACATGGACCGGGCGCTGGGCGGCCGCACCTACCGCATGCTGCTGCAGCTCACCAGGGTGTACCCGGGCCTGCAGGTGTACACCTTCACCGAGCGCATGATGGCCTACTGCGACCAGGTCTTCCAGGACGAGACGGGCAAGAACCGGTGAGCCAGGGGCCTGCCTGCTGGGGTCTCCCTGGCGGCTGGGGGCCTTCCTTCTCCAGCAGCCTCTGGTCCATCGAGGGTCTGCTCTGTCAGGTGCTGGGGCTCAGCAGTGGTACAGGCGGACGTGGTCCTGCCCTCTGATGGGGGCTGGGAATCAGAGGGCTGTCATTCATCGAGTTCTCTTAGAGATGAAGAATTCCAAATGGTGGTAAGGGGCGTTCGGCCTCGCCAGCACGCATTGTGGGGTGACTGGTGTGGGCCCGCGTCAGGGAGCTCTTCTCTCTGGAGGGGGTGCTCTGAGACCTGAACTGGTCTTTGATGTCCCTTCCCGATAAGGAAAGCAACAGTGACAGTTCTAACAGCCCTTTTCACGCACCAGGCGCTGCCCTCAAGATCTCATTCTACCGACTCCTGTGGCCCCCTCCTCCACGCACGGGCTCCTCCCTGCCACCTCCCCACCTCAGAAAATACGGCCGCCAGCCTCCAGTTTTTCAGACAAACACTTGGGCTTTGCCCTTGACTCCCCTTGTTTCATCACCCGCCACGTACGATGGGCTCTCGAATCTCCTTCCGTGCCCACGGGTGCCACCTTGACCTAAGCTACCATCCCCTCCTGCTCTCGCAGCACCCCCTGCAGCCTGAGCTCCAACTGCCCCAGGGAATTCATCCCATCAGTCACTTGCCCTCACCTTACAGCAGCTTCGCATAACGGGGAGAGTAGAGTCCAGACTCCCACCTCCTCCCTCCCCTGGCCTACAAGCCCCGCATGATCTGGCCCCTGCCTGCTTCTGTGACCTCATCCTCCTTCGCTTACTCTGTTCCAGCCACCCTGGCCGTCTGGGCCTCCTCAGACATCCACGCTGCTCTCACCTGCAGTCCCGTGCACGTGCCGTTCCTTCCCCCAGGTCCTCCCACAAATGACTGTTTGCTTCCAGATGTGGATGGAGTGTCATGTTGATCCCAAATGAAGGAGCATCTGCCACCTGACATCCTTCATCCCATTCTTTTGTTTCTTCCCAGCAGTTCTCTCCCAGCTGCCCACTCCCTTGAGAATGTTAGCAATGGGCGGGGCCGGTTCAGGCCAGCACAGGGCTTGGGAGGTGTTCAGTTTGAATGACTGAATCACCCCACAACCCCTCGGTAGAGGTGGAGGTGAGTGGCCCTCGGCTGGGAGAGTAACCAGTGCTGGTGCTTTGAGAGAGTCGAGGCCTGGGGTAGCCACACAGTTCCTTGCTCTGAGTTGGGTGTTGGGCCTGGAGGAGGAGCTAGGCTGAAAGTGTTCCCTCTCCATAGCCACCCATAATTATCCCCATTTCACGGATGGGTCACTGAGGCTCAGAGAAGTTCACGAGCAAACCTGATGACGCAGAGCAGATTCAAATGGAAGACCACTTGACTCCAGACGACCCTCTTCCCCACTTTCAACGACGGTGCTCTGCTGCCTCCTGCCGTCTCCCCAAGCTTGGTCCCTTAGCTGTGGGCGGGATGTGATCAGGGCTGCCGCACCACCGCTGGGAGAGGGGTGGTTTGCTCAAGTCCTCTGTGGGTGGGAAGAGTTGAACGGACCCGGCTTTGCACCCCACCCCCAGCTGTTGCCCATTGCTGGCCTTGGGCTGGGGCTGCCCCGTCCTTAGGCACCCCCAGAGCCCCACTGTGGGCGTCAAGGTGAGAGGCCCTCGGCTGGGAGGGGAACCAGTGCTGTGCCTTGAGAGAGCTGAGGTTGGGGCCACCTTGCTCCCAGTTGAGTTGGGGTCGCGGCTGGCTGACTGCTTCCCTCCCTCTGCCAGGAGGCAGTCGGGCTCCTTTCTCAGCACCGGCTGGTTCACCATGATTCTCGCCCTGGAGCTGTGTGAGGAGATCGTGGTCTATGGAATGGTCAGCGACAGCTACTGCAGGTCAGGCTAGCCAGGCGCCAGGCGGGAGGGCACCATGCGTGGGCCCTGTCCATGCTGGAGGGTGCATGGGCTTCCCGATGGGTGGCCGAGGCACAGGGTGGGAAGGAGCTCGGCCTCTGGAACAGGTTGGATACCAGCCTCCGCTCTGCCCGTGTGGCCTTTGGGCCTGGCCGCCACCTCCCAGAGCCTCTATTTTCTCATGTCCAAGAGAGAAAATAATCACACTTTCCTCAGAAGGTTATGGAAAGGTTTAGAGAGAGAATAATCTACCAAAGTGCCTACCACAACATCAGGGCTGATGGTGTCAGTGATCTATTACACCTAAGTGCTGACTTGTGATATTATATAGCTCAACGTTATCATAACTAACATGACTAATTGAACTGAAAGGGTGCCACGTCTTCACCCTCTGTTCCTCTTGGAACTTCTTTGCTGAGCACGTGGGTGAGATGGTAGTAGCCTGTGTGCCCTCTGCCATGGCACCTGGCCAGACAGCCAGTGAGTAGCTGGGTGTGCAGGGCTGGCAGCTCCATGCTGCGGGGAATGAGGGCTCCCTCACCAAGAGCCCAGCACCAGGCGCTTTGCATATTTTGACCTGTGGTTTCAGGCGAGAAGGTAGGTAACCACCATCCCCATTTTACAGATGGGTCATTGAAGCTCACGGCGTACGTCTCTGGCCTAGAGTCAGCCAGCTTGCAAGAGGCAGAGCCAGGGCTTGAACCCTGGCCTTTGGGATCCTCAGGGGCTGCCCTTTTCCTCCTTTGTTCTGGCCTCCCCTGGGACCACGCATGGGGCTCTGTGGCCTGTAGTACCTGGCGAGAGGGGGTCCGGCAGGTGGCAGGGTCTGGTGGGAGGCGGGCGAGCTCTGGTGTCTCACGCTCATCCCCGTTCCCCACCCACAGGGAGGAGAGCCGCCCCTCGGTGCCTTACCACTACTTCGAGAAGGGCCGGCTGGACGAGTGTCAGATGTACCTGGCACACGAGCGGGCACCCCGCAGCGCTCACCGCTTCATCACCGAGAAGGCTGTGTTCTCCCGCTGGGCCAAGAAGAGGCCCATTGTGTTCGCCCACCCGTCCTGGAGGACCCAGTAGCCCCATCGCCCAGCCAGCCACGACGCCTTCCCCAGGCCTCTGTTCCGACCACACTCCACCAGAAACAGTTAATTTATGGATCCTGCCTCCTGTCGTGTGCCGAGCAGACCGAAGTTCTCTTCCTGCCCTACCCTGGGGACACCTGGGCCATCTCAGGCCTCTAGACTTACGGGGAGAAGAGGAGGGCCGTGGTGACCTTTGCACCCTCCTCCCTACCCCTGCTCCCTGAGTAATCTGAGTCGGATTCGTCCCACCTCTGAGTCTGTCCGGTGGCCTTTGCTCCCGGGGCTGGCGACCCCCCTATTCACCAGCACCATGAATTTCAACCGAGCACCAGCCCTGGCCCTTCCTCTCTGCACTCCCTCTCCACCTGCCTTGGGTGCCACACTTCCCAGGCTTGTTGCCCTAGTCAGGGCAACCCAGAACTTGGGGTTTGTTGGGCGAAGGGGCCTTTGAACTGTGACTGCCAGGGCCACCTCTGGAGTGTATGGGTAAACATGTTTTCTGGAAGCCTGTCCTGGCTGTTGTCACGTGTCTGGGGGTGGGGATCGGGGCTCCTCTCGCCACCACAATGCCATGACCTGTTGTCTTGGGGGCAGACCTACAGCCGGCTGGGCTTCTGGCCATTTAATGTGCCTGCATGTTTCCAGGAACCTACCCGCTTCCCCACCAGGTCAGGGAGTCTAACCCCATGACTGCACTTGACCCAGGGAACACCCCAGCTCAGAGGCTTCCATGGGATCCCCACCCTGTACCCAGTGGGAGGAGAGTCAGTGTGGGAGGAAATTCTTCCATGTCATGTTGCCTTCCTGGTCCAGGGTCAGATTCCACTGGCCTTGCCAGTTAAATTCCCAGTTAACTCTGGGGTTGGTTACACTGCTAGAAAGGAAGGAGGGCAGGCTTGGGGCTTTCCTTCTCTGAGTATCAGTTTGGTCACCTGTAAAGTGGAAAAGCACATCCACCAGTGAACAGGTAGCAAGGGTGTACAGCCACGCTGGGGTGGGTTAGAGTTAGAGCCCATTTTACAGGTGAGATGAAGCTGCCTGGCTGAGTCAGGGTGCGATCCAAGGTCTGAGAGCTGCGCCTGAGCGTCTGGGCCCTGCACCAGGGGGCTGGAAAAAGCCCACGGAGGCTTCACCCCCCTCCTCCCTCCTTCCCTCCTAACTTCCTCCCTCCCTCCCTCCCTCTTCTGGACACCAGGAGACTAATGGAGGGCCGGGACCCCAGGCTGGGATGGAGCCTAGGGTTCTAGCTTCCAGCTCCGGGGCTTGGCCACTTCATTGGCTGGTGACCTGTGCAGAAACTGCCCCGGGGCACCACGCTTAGCTCAATGTTCTGCTGTTGCCACTTGAAATTCTTTTTTTTTTTTTTTTTTTTTAACAAAGGGCTGTGCCTTTTCATTTTGCACTAGACCTCACAAATCATGTAGCCATCTGTGCCAGGGAGTCTGGGTGACCCAGGACAGTCCCTTTCCCACCCCCAGCCTTCTCAGGAGAGACTGGAGACCTGGCACCTGGCCCACCTGCCTTTTGTGTCCTGCCTCCCCCTACTGGGTGCCAGGTGTGCCCAGAAGCCTCTGCAGGCATGGGAGGAGAGCCCCGGGCTGGGGGGCAGCACGCCCGTGGGAGGGAGCAGGCTGGCAGCTGAGCCACAGCTGCTGGCCCGGCAGCCGGCAAGTGTTTGTGAGTAGGCGTTGGGCAGAGGTAAGGGGGGAATGTAACCTGGCAGGCAGAGGGCTTGGTGGGGGAACTTCCGGGCCCAGAGGGAGGGCTCTGGAGTCAGACCTGGCCTCGTTCTGGCTCTACTTCCTGCCGCGGGACCCTGGCAGGTTAGTGCCTCCCTCGTGTGTAAAAGGTACTAAAGTAGTCCCTACCTCACGGGATGGCACAGACTGGGAGAGATGGCATCCGTCAAGTGCCTGTCCCCAGCGCTGGCTCTTGACATGTGGGAGCCACCGTCTTCAACGGGGTCACCCTTGCTCAGCCAGCCCTGCCCTCCTCGGAGGTGGTGGTTGGGCAGGAAGACTTCCCACTCCCATCAGCTGTGTCTGCTCACCACGTCATCCTCTGTCTGCAAGGCCCAGGGTCTGCTGGGTTTGCTAGGACTCCAACTCCACCCCCTCCCAGCAGGTTGCCTCCTCCTCCTGTTCCATTGCCTGGGAGATGCTGGCCCAGCCCTTGGGGCGTAGTGTGCACAGGCGTCTCTGTCCTGGCCCTGTCCTTGGGTGGGTGGGATGTTTATTGCTGTGTTGGCCCAGATATTGTCCTTCTGGGGTGGTGACCCGGCAGGGACGATCCACCAGCTACTTCCTCCAGGCAGATGAAGATGACTGGTGACTGGATCTGGGCCTGCTGACAGCTCTCTGGACCCCCATCTCTGCCACTGCAGTTCCTGCAGCTTCCGGGAGGTGAGTTGGGGGACAGGAGCCTCCTCCCAGCCCTGAGGAGTGTGTCAGGGGTTGGGGCACCTTCGTGTGCAGTCCCTCGTTGGGCCTCTGTTTTCCTGTCACACCCAGGCTCCTTTGTCTCCTCAGCAGGCCTGCTGGGGACGGCCCCTACTTCCTCCTGAGGACAGAGGGGGAGCTGGGTGAGTCTCATAGCCTGGAGGTATCTTAAGGAGCCTCTCCTCAGAAGGAACTTCGGGCCAGGTCAGGAACTCATCTAGCCAGAAGAGGACAGGAACCTTGGTTCTCCTAGGTACTGGTGGGCACCCATGTCCAGCGTCACCTGGGCCAGCCTGACCACTCCAGCCTCTGTCTGAGAAGAACCAGGTACTTCCTGGTTTTTTCCAGTATCCCGTAGAAGGGAAGAATCCTAACAGTGCAAAGATTGCTAAGGGGAGAGTCACACCCTGGACCCCCATCCTGGGGCAGGAAGGACTGAAGCATAGGCCACCTCCATCAGACCATGGGGGAGCGACTCCGGGGCCGGGGACGGCTGCCCAGCTGCAGGCGGGGTCGGGGAGCAGCGCCAGGATTGGCCGCAACCTGCCGTCCGTGAAGGCCCTGGCGTACCTGTGAGGCAGGCCTGGGGCTTCCAGGGGGCAGAAAGGCTTGTGGTTATTCAGCAGACAGGTCTGCTGGAATCCCAGCTCGGGCACCTCTGTACTCTCTGTGCCTCACTTTCTCCCTCTGGAAAGTGGGAGTAACAGCAGTGCCCATAGGTTATTTTAAGGATTCAGCGAGGTATGTTTGCAAAGTGCTTATTAGCACAGGAGAAAGCACCCGACACACATGGAGCTGTGTGGGTTTTCGTATCCTTGTTTTTGCTGTTGTTATTATTATTATTTTGGCCGTGCCGCGAGACATGGAGGATCTTAGTTCCCCGACCAGGGATCAAACCTGTGCCCCCTGCGGTGGAAGTGCAGAGTCTTAACGACTGGACCGCCAGGGAAGTCCCCCTTGTTCTTGGGGCCCAGGAAAGGGAAGCTAGCCCTAGAGCAGAGCCTCCTGGAGCAAGCCTGGCCCCAGAGACACGGCAGGCCTGACGGGGGAGCTCCAGGTCCGGATTTGGTCCAGGAGCTGGGCTGCGGCACCCTTTTATTTCCGGAGTCTAGGTCATTGGCCTGGAGCTGGGAGAAGGGCGAGGGGCGGATTGGGTGCCTCCACCCCTCGCCTCTAACCTGCCTGTGACCTCAGGCAAGGGGCTCCTGTTCTCTGAGCTCCCAGCAGTTCCGTTCATCAGGTGTCCTGCCTGACTGCCTGGCCTGCTGCTCCGTGGTTTTCTGTCCCGTGGCCAGCAGGGTGGGTCAGGCGCCGAGGAGGGCTGGGGTGAGGATGGGGCTGAGGCTCAGGAAGCGGATGGAGCTGGACACCAGCGGGGCAGGAAGCCTTACATGCACCCCTGGCTGTTTGCACTCCCCCCGCACTGCCTGCTGGGCAGTGCCTCCATGGCCCGGAGGCTGGACCTCGGGGGCCCCCTGACTTTTGTTTAAATTAAAAACAAAGTGGTATTAACTTCCCAAATTAGTCCAATGCAAACCACCTGGAATTTTATGAAGCAGAAAGTGAAAATAGCACCTACCCCACTCTCCCCACATCCACTCTCCAGGGGAAACTACTGCCAGTAGTCCTGAGTGGATTCTTCCAGAAGCCTTTTGTGTGCATTTACAAACATATATGCATAGATAGTTGTATAAAAAAAAGGAATCATGTTATACATGCAGTTCATTTTTTATATTAAAAATAAATTTTTAAATATAAAAACATTGACCATTATCTCAAAAATTTTGGAAAATACAGTTAAGCCAAAAGAAGACAGCAGCCCATAATCTTATCATTAGAAAAATAACCACTGTTGACACTTTAATCACTATGATAGGCAAAAGTATCTATTTTCATTTGACTTATCTTTCTTCTTTTTTTCACCTTTTAAAATACTGTGTTAGGGCTTCCCTGGTGGCGCAGCGGTTGGGAGTCTGCCTGCCGAAGCAGGGGACACGGGTTCGTGCCCTGGTCTGGGAGGATTCCACATGCCGCGGAGCGGCTGGGCCCGTGAGTCATGGCCGTTGAGCCTGCGCATCCGCAACGGGAGAAGCCACAACAGTGAGAGGCCCACGTACCGCAAAAAAAAAAAAAAAAAAAAAAATACTGTGTTACACCCGAATGAAGGCATGCATTATACTTGTAAAAATAAAACACATATAATGAACCTCTTGAACACATGTCCCACTTAAAGACCAGACCTTCATTATTATAACTTGCACACCCCTGCCTTTCTTCTCCTCTCCCTCATCCCTCCCCACAGAGACTGCTGTACTCTTGACTTTTGCTTTTAAAACTTTAATCAGTCTGATAGGCAAAACTATCTCCTGTCCTATGACAGGCAGCCTACTGCCTGCTGTATGCTTAAACAGTATATTGTGTAGTTTCATTTGTCTTCCAGGACCTGGCTTTTTCACTCCTCATGTCTGTAAGATTCATCCATGTCATTCCCCCCCACCCCCGCTATATAATATTTCACCATGTGAACGTATCATAATGTAATTAAAAACTTCCATTCTCCTTGATAGCTATATGAGTTGTTTCCAGTTTTGTATTATTTCAAGCATTGCTGCTATGAACTTTGTTACATACATTTGCAAGAATTTCTCCAGGGTATATACCTAGGAGCAGAATGCAAAATTTTCCAACTTTGTTTTCCAAAGTGATTATAGAGGAACATTTTAAAACCTCGCTTTCTTCACGTATTACGTATCCTGTAATATCCTGGACATTCCTTCCTGTCGGTGCCTATTGACCTGCGTCATTCATTTTAGCGGGGCTGTGTCTTTGTTCATTTAACCAGGTGTCCAGGCTACTTAAGTTATTTTTCACTATCGCATAAAATGATGTAATGAATACCACAATTATTATAAGAAGTAATGTAACATTTTTAATCCTAACAACACCCTGTGAGGTTGTTCTCCCTATTTCCGGGAAGCAGGGGAAGTGTAAGTAAGTGCCAAGGCCGCACGGCTAGCAGACGGCAGGGTCGAACTTGAATCCAAGAGTGGATCCCTGAGTTCACTCAGGGTGACTACCGGGTGCAGGGCTCTGGAGGCCCGAGGTAGGGATGCCCAGGGAGAAACTCAGCTGATTCCAAGCGCAGTGTGCTCTGGGACTCAGTTTCCCCATCCCCGTCGTGGTAACAATAAAGCGAGGTAGAAGTGGGCCTGACCCACACTAAATGTTCTCCGGAAGACTGTTGTTATTGTCGTTGTCACTACAGGCTGCCCAGAGGAGTAAGCGAGGCGCTCGGCTGCCCCGGGCCGGGGCTCGTCCGCCCCTCACCCATCCCCGCCTGCACCGCCCAGGGGCGGGGCCACCCGCGGCCCCCGAAGGCTCCGCCCACCTCCCAGGCCTGAACCGGAGAGCGGCGAGCGGCGGCGCTAGGACCCGGCGGGCCTGGGCTGCAGCGGGGCCTGGGCGGCCAGAGTGGCGCGGACCCTGGCTCGTGGCTCCCGGCGCCATGTGAGGGGGCTCGGGGGTCGCGGGGAGCCGGGCGCTCCCCGGGGGAGGTGAGCTGGCGCCGCGCGGGGGCGGGCAGCGGGAGGGGGGCGCTGCCTGCGCCCCTGGTGGTGGTGGGGCCGCCAGGAGCCGCTGGGGATGGAGATTGATATGGGGGCCCCTGGGGCTCCCCTAGACCCACTCACTCTTGGCAACCGCGCCTGGAGATCCCGGTCCCCGCGCCCAAGGGCTGTCGCGGTGTTAGCGGGGCCTCCTGCCGCTGACTACCCCATTAGAGCTCGGGGACCCTGCCGCCGTCCTGCCTCCCTTCTCTTCCCAGCTGAGGCTAGAGCTCCGTACCCCCCGGAGTGCTGGAGTTGGGGGGTTCAGCGCAAGCGGGGCGCAGAGGGTGAGTCGTCCCCCTCCTAGGTGCACCCACGGTTTCGGCGCCCCCTATTTGGAATTAGGAGCCCCCCTCCCCCTTCTCCCGGGAGCTCTCCTCCCACGCGGCTCGTGGGGGCGTCCCGAGCCTGCAGGAGGACTCCCCGAGCTGGGAGAAGCAAAGCCCCCAAACAGAGGGCAGGGTGTGGCCCCATAGCCTGAGCTCATGGTTTCAGCCCTCCGGCTCGGCCCACCTTGGGGCTGAGTCCACGATCCTGGCTCAGAGCTCTGGGCTGCTGCCTCCCTAGCCTGAGCAAGTCGCTCCCAACAGTCCTGCTCTCCGGTGCTGGGCCAGGTGCTGGGAACGCACTCAGTGGCCTCTGGTCAATTCCAGCCCTGGGGGATCCTTGAGAGAGATCCAGTCAGGCTCAGCCCTGGGCTGCTCCCTGGAAACAAGCATGGAAATAAGGCACCCCAGCAGGCTCTGGACAGCTCTGCAAGGCACTTTGCCTCTCTGAACCTCAGTCTCCTCGTCTGTGAAATGGGGATAAGAGCCCCTGCTGTGCAGAATTGCCAGGAAGATTCAGTGAGTGGGTGATGCTTAGCAAGGGCTCCACATTTATTGATATTAGAGGGAAGTTGCGGGGCCATGCATCAGAGGGCAGGGGAGTGTTTCTCTGGCAAGTTCTTGGAGAGGCAGGCCTTGAACAATGAATAACCACAAAACTAACAGCTGCTGGCACTGATCAAGCACTTTCAAATCCTGTGCTTCCGTTGCCACATCTGCTTGAATCCTCCTAACAACATTGTGAGTTACCTACTCTTATTATTCCATTTCACAGATGAGGAAACTGAGGCTCAGAGAGGTCACATGGCTTGCCCGAGGCCCCTCAGCCAGTAAGTGGTGGAACCGGGATTCGCACTTGAACATGAGTTGCTGTACTGACCATGGTCTTCTCAGAGCAGGATTGTGACGGGCCTGACCAGGGGGACAGTGGTCCTGGCTGAGGGCACTGCTCAGGCAAAGGTGGGAAAGTGGGGGGTGGGCCTGGGAACTGGAGTGCTCTAGTGTGTCTGGAGCTTGGGGCATCCAAAGGAAAGGGTAGTGAGAGGGGAGGCTCAGCTCAGAGAGGCAGCTGGAATGCTAGAGGCGTCAGGGTAGATGGGGATCTGCATTCCAGCTCAGAGAGGCAGCTGGAATGCTAGGGCGTCAGGGATCTGGATGACTTTTGCCTTAATGGGCTATGAATCTAAGAACAAGCCGCTCTTCCCTTCTGATGAGCCGCAGTTTCCTGATCTGTGCCGCAGGGACTGGACCCTGTGAGAGTCCGGATGAGTGTCCTAGGGGCCTCCCTGCATAGCTTTGAAGGCTGGCGGCGAAGGCTGGCTGCGGAGAAATCTGAAGCTGGATTTGGGAGGAGGGGGCTCCCGAGGAGAGGGGGCGGGGTTGGGTGGTGGGCGGAGTTAAGACCCAACCAATCAGGAGCGGCGTGGGGGCACCTCCTTTAGCCTGGGGTTCTCTGGCTATTCCTGGTGGCGGTGTAGGAGTAAACAGCTGCTAGGTCAGGGGGCGGAGATAGTGGCGGGAGATGGGAGGCCCCTGGAGGGAAGGACGGAGCTGGGAAGCTCCTGGGCCCCAGTTTCTCTCTCTGCGCACTCTCCTTCCCTTAGTGCCTTCTGGCCTCGAATCGGCTGGAGGTGGCTGGACACAAGTACTTACTCACTTTTGACAGGTGGGGAAATTGAGATCTGCAGAGAAGCTGCGTCGTGCGTGGATGGGCGGGGGGCGTTGGGGAGTGAGGAGCAGAGCTGAGCTTGTATGGTCCCGGACCCCACTGCGCCCCAGGGTGGGGCTGTGATTATAACCATTGGACAGATGAGTCTGAGCCCTTAACCCCCAAGATCTTATTAATGAACAAAGTCAAAGGGGAAAAAAAAGATAAGAATGAAGTCATTCAGCAGTCCTCCTGCACCCATCTCCAGGGCTCTGGAGACACAGCAGAGAATGTGAGGCCCTGTGCCAGCTGCGACCTCAGAGAGCTCTCAGCGGGGAGGTGGCACGCAGGGCACATTCCTGGCCTACCTCAGGCTGGGAGGATGAGTGGGCGTGAACAACATTGTGGAGGGTGTCCTAGTCAGAGGGGCCAGTTTATGCAAGACCTGGAAGGGTATGAGTTTAGAGGAGTTTGGGGACCTACAAGGAATGTTATTCCCAGGCCTCAGGAACATAAGACAGGGTTTAGAGTAGGCGTGTGAATGGGGCTCCTGCTGGGTGGGGGGCAGGCCCCCCCAGCAAGGGAGCCAGTTTTAGGCCTGCCAGCTGCCTTCGAGCAGAGTGGGAGAGTGCACGGGCAGAGACAGAGGCAGGGCTCTGCCACCACCTGGCTGTATGACATCAGGCCGGTTCCTGCCCTTTCTGGGCCTCAGTGTCTCCACCTGCAAAGTGGGTACAGCCCTGAGCCTTGAAGTCATGGGTGGGTAGGAGGGCTGGCAGGGGTGGGGAGGGTGTAGCCTAGGACCAGCTGGACTTGGGGGAAGGCACCCAGGCCATAACTCTTTCTGTGACTTGCAGGTGTGACCCCACACCCCTGCCCCCTGGGCCACCTGCAGGACGCTGGCCCCTGCCCCTCAGCAGACGCCGGAGAGAGATGAGTAGCAACAAAGTAAGTCTCCCTTCATTTCTTGTCCCCATCTCAGCTTCTTATTTCCCTCCGTGAAATGGGCTCCTTTGGACCTGCCTCAGACCCAGGCGCTACAAGTCTCTCTTCCCTGCCGAGAAGCTGCTGATGCCTGGGAGACCCTGGTGTGAGCCCTGCTGTGGCCACTGATCTGTGTGGCCTGGGCAAGCTCCTGCCTCTCTCTGGGCCCAGGTCCACCTCTGTCCTCCTAGACTTGACTGGTCTATCTGTGGTAAAGGGCTGGCCGAGAAGGTGACTGTGGAGTGCTGTGCAGGGGGTGGGGGTGGGGAGTGAAGGTGAACGGGAGGTTGGGAGAGGGGGCAGTGGTTAGAGTCAAAAATGACATGATATTGTGAGCATCACTCTGAGGGTTTCAGGGTTCCCATGATCCATTCATTTATGCTTTCCTGAGCACCTACTATGTGCCTGGCCCTGCACACCCCTTTCCTAGCTGCACTACAGCTTTGGTAGAGCCTGGGGGTTGGGGGTGGGGTGATCTGAGTGTGTCTGGGTCTAATCCAGAAAGAGAAACCACTCAGTAATTTGAATAGAGAAAGTTTAATATAAAGAATTACTCATTTTAATTGGGCATTGGAGTAACAGGGGATTAGAACTCTACAGAATACAGGGATAGCAGGTATAAGGAGCAGCTACTGGGAATTTCCAGTCGTTAGGACTTGGTGCTTCCACTTCTGGGACCCAGGTTCGATCTCTGGTTGGGGAACTAAGATCCTGAAAGCCGTGTGGCACGGCCCAAAGAAAAGGAGCTGCTACCACACCCAGGGTTGAGACCCAGGCCTTGCTGGGCTGGAGAGGGTACAGCTCTGGCCCACTGGATGGCAGAGAACTCACTGTGGGGCTGTGCTGTGGAAGTTGTCATAAATCCACCTGCTAGGCTACAGGGAAGGCTGTTCACAGGAGATAACTCCCAAGAGACACTTCAAGCATCAGATAAAACTGCTCCGGGGAAAAAAAAAAAAAAAAAAAAAAAAAACTGCTCCGGGGAGGGGAAGCTTACGTTTTTTTGGGTGTTACTGGTGTCGAGTGTGCCACATGAGCGCAACTCTGGAGAAGCTGTGATCGCAGCAGGAATCAGAGGCACTCTGCTTCGAAACTGCCTGAGGCTGGATGCTGGAGGAAGCTGCTGGCCACTGGGAGAAGCCATGCGCACTGTAGAAGCAAGTGCACCAGCACCAGGCCCAAAGCCCCCAGAACCAGGAAGCAAACTCCCTTCCTCCTGACATGTCTCTCCAGCGCCCTCTACTGACAAAGTTTATTATGCAGTTCGCTGGCAAGGAAAAACCTGTAAAGGGCCCAGATCCGTTTTCACAGAGCAGGCAAAAAGAGTAAACCTGGAGCTGAGAAGCAGTACATTAATAACCAGCCCAGGGGGCTCAGCACAAGAAGCCAGGACTCCCGGGTCCCACCTAGCCTTGCAGACCCCAGGCAAATAAATACCAGTGGACACTTCGGATATCACTTTCCTGCCCTTTGCCATATGTTGGTGTACTGACTACCCATGCATCCTGATTCCTGACCAGATCCTTTCCCTTCAGGTTTAAATGAATGGTAAACATTTATAAAGAGTTACTGTTTGGGGGAAGACCTAGACCCTCGCGTTGGAATGTCCCACCTGTCTCCAAGCATCCTTCCAGCTGCAACTGGAAGGATCCTTCTGACCCACACTTCCAATCTCATCCAACAAACCCCGAGAACCTTCTGTGCTCTGGGCCCAGCCCTGGGAGCTGAGATACAGTGGGGATCAAAGCTGACTCAGTCCCAGCCCTCAGAACTCATGGTTTAATTGAGGGGGATGGCTCTTTGAATGCAGCGTGATTGGTGCTGTGATAGGCGGTGCTCAGGGGGCTGGAGGAGGCCTTCCTGGGGGAGGTAGTGCCTGAACTGGTCTGGAATAAAGAGCAGGAATCAGCAGGCATGGTAGGTGGCAAGGAGCCTGCCGGGCAGCTGGGCCCTCACTGGCCTCTCCCCTCTCCAGGAGCAGCGCTCAGCGGTGTTCGTGATCCTTTTTGCCCTCATCACCATCCTCATCCTCTACACCTCCAACAGTGCCAACGAAGTCTTTCATTATGGCTCCCTGCGGGGCCGTACCCGCCGGCCCGTCAACCTCAAGAAGTGGAGCATCACCGATGGCTACATCCCCATTCTCGGCAACAAGGTAGGGCAGCTGCTTTGGGAAGCTCCCTGGGAGCTGCCTGGAGACTTATCCTCCCCATTGCCCACCATCGCTGCTCCCACCTCCTTCTTCTCCTCCACCTCTTCTCTCTGCTTCCACCATCCCTCCTAAAGGAAAGGGTGAATCCCAAGAGTCCAGTGCCTTCAGCCCCTTGTTGGCTGTGTGACCTCAGACAAGTACCATGTCTCTCTCTGGGCCTCAGTTTTCTCCAAGGTCCCAGCCTTAGCGCTAATATCCTATCATCTCCTGAGTCAGAATCCCTTTGGAAAAGTCTCTCTGGTTTTCACTGATCTCTGTCTCTGTGTGGGAGTCTACATAGGCTTTTGGAGTAGGACACTAGGGTACTTGACACAACAACACAACAATAGTAACAGTAACGGCTGCCCATTGTCAGTTGCCTGCTGTGCACTGAACACTGTGATCAGCAGTAATCCTCATACCAGCCCGGTGAGGTTAGCATTATCTCCCTTGTGAGGCTCAGAGAGGTGAAGTCACTTGCCCAAGGCCACACAGCAAGGGAGGGGAGGAGCCAGGGTATTGCCCCAATGCCTGATGAGCTACAGCTGTGTCAAGAGGCCAACAGTCATTCTGGGGCTTCTGTTGGCCTTGGGTAACCATGAAACTCAGGTTGTGTTTCTGGAGTTCATCCTGTGGTCCTCTGAGCCCTAATGTTTTCCCTGGGGTCAGGGAGAAAATTATTGGCCTCAAGCGTGGACTCCGTCTTCTAGGAGGAGGTCTCCCCAGGCCCTGCCTACCTCTCTCTCCTCCCTCACTAAAACCCTCATAAATCTCTCGGGGTCTTTGCATACAGTGTGTTTGTCCTGGGGCTCTGTGGCCATATAGACCTGGGTTCAAATCCTAGCCCTGCACTCCTCTGCTGTATGACTTTGGGGACATCCCTGCATGGCTGTTCTGTTCTTTTGTTCCTTAACTCTGCCCCCACTGAGCAGCCTTCTTTTGCTTCTCAACACACCATGGTCATCCCACATCAGAGCCTCTGGTTTTGCTGTTTCTCCTGCTTGAATACTTTCCCCTGCATGGTTCCTTTTCATCCTTCAGGTGTCAGCTCAGAGAGGCCTCCCCAGGTGACTTTTCTAGGGCAGCTCTCACTCCTGCCACTCTTGATCCCCTGCCCCTATTTTATTTCCTTCCCAGCGTGTTTAACTTACCACCTGGCATTATTTTATCGTTTACTTGTACACCGTGTCTCCCCAACCGTGAGCTTCTTGAAGCCAGGAGTGGGGTCTCTTTTGTTCATTGTTCTGTCCCTTGTACTTGGCCATTAGCCAGCTTGCTATAAAGATTTGTTGAATGTTGCATGAATGGGCCTCAGTCTCCCTGTCTTTAAAATGAACATCATAATTCCTGCTTCCTGGAGGCCTGGATGTACGGAGCACAGTGCCTGGCACTGAGTGGTCATAACAGTGTTGGCTTTCCTTACCCCCCCAGACTCTGCCCTCCCGGTGCCACCAGTGTGTGATTGTCACCAGCTCCAGCCACCTACTGGGCACCAAGCTGGGCCCTGAGATCGAGCGGGCCGAGTGCACAATCCGCATGAATGACGCACCCACCACGGGCTACTCAGCCGACGTGGGCAACAAGACCACCTTCCGCGTAGTGGCTCATTCCAGCGTATTCCGTGTGCTGCGGAGGCCCCAGGAGTTCGTCAACCGGACCCCTGAAACCGTGTTCATCTTCTGGGGTCCCCCAAACAAGATGCAGAAGCCCCAGGGCAGCCTCGTGCGCGTCATCCAGCGGGCAGGCCTGGCGTTCCCCAATATGGAGGCTTACGCCGTCTCTCTTGGCCGCATGCGCCAGTTTGATGACCTCTTCCGGAGTGAGACAGGCAAGGACAGGTACCAACCTCCTGCCCGCTCCCTCTGGCCAGTCCTGTGCTCCCTCTCAACACGCTCTGCCCAGAGGGCCTTTTGCTCCCAGCATGCACTGCTGTGAGGGTGTGGTCACTTCTTGCCACCTTGTGGTCAGGTTTCCTAGGGGAGTTGGCTTCATGTCCAGCTCTTAGCATGAGTCATTTCCAACACGCTCTGCATGGCCTCGTCTCCCCCGGGATGCGTGAATGGCTCTGAGAGACTAGGGCTCCCAGCATGCTCTACTCTAAGGTTGCACAGTCACTCCTAGCATCTTTCTAGGAGAGCTGCCCCATAGCATGCCTCATGGAAAGTGTTGACCATACCCAGCACATGTTACTTTAAGCACACTGTTGTTCTCAGCATGCTCTATTCTAAGGCTACATCACCCTCAGTATGCCCTTCTCTGACTAATCTCCCTAGAAAAGCTAAGCCAGTGCTATCCAATAGAAACATCATGCAGGCCACACACGTAATTAAAATTTTTATAGTAGCCACATTTAAAAAGTAAAAAGAAACAGGTGAAATTAAATTCAATATATTTTTACTTAACTCAATATGTCCAACATATAGATGCTGTAAGTATTTTGTTTGATTTATATCTAAATATTTTTAAATTTTTGGAGATATTGTAAATAGCATTAAAAAATTTTTTTTTTCGTTTCCCATTATTCATTGCTAGTATATAGAAATATGATAGATTTTTGTGTGTTGACCTTATATCCTGTAATCCTACTAAACTTACTTATTGGTTCTGGGAGACTTTTGTAGATTCTTTGGGATTTTCTGTGCAAATGATCATGATGTAAGGACATGCAAATAAGGACAGTTATTTTTTCCTTTCCAATCTACATGCCTCATTTCTTTTTCTTGCCTTATTGCACTGACTAGTACTTTCAGTATAACATTGAATTGTATTGGAAGTGGTGAGAGTAGACATCCTTGCCTTGGTTTCAGGCTTAGGGCGAAAGTGTTCAGTCTTTCATCATTGAATATGATGTTGGCTGTAGGTTTTTGAAGCTATGGGTTGAGGAAGTTATTAGGTTGAGGAAGTTCCCTTCTCTCGCTGGTTTGCTAAGAGTTTTTTATATTGTTCCTGGATATTGAATTTATCAAATGTTTTTCTGCATCAGTTGATATTGCATGGTTTTTCTTTTTGAATTTTATTTTTTATACAGTAGGTTCTTATTAGTTATATATTTTATACATATTAGTGTATATGTGTCAATCCCAATCTCCCAGTTCATCCCACCACCCCTGCCGCTTTCCCCCTTTGGTGTCCATATGTTTGTTCTCTACATCTGTGTCTCTATTTCTGCCCTGCAAACCGGTTCATCTGTACCATTTTTCTAGGTTCTACATATATGCATTAATATACAATATTTGTTTTTCTCTGTCTGACTTACTTCACTCTGTATGACAGTCTCTAGATCCATGCACATCTCTACAAATGACCCAATTTCGTTCCTTTATATGGCTGAGTAATATTCCATTGTATATATATACCACATCTTCTTTATCCATTTGTCTGTTGATGAGCATTTAGGTTGCTTCCTTGACCTGGCTATTGTAAATAGTGTTGCTATGAACATTGGGGTGCATGTGTCTTTTTGAATTATGGTTTTCTCTGGGTATATGCCCAGTAGTGGGGTTGCTGGGTCATATGGTAATTCTATTTTTAGTTTTTTAAGGAACCTCCATACCGTTCCCCATAGTGGCTGTATCAATTTACATTCCCACCAACAGTGCAAGAGGGTTCCCTTTTCTCCACACCCTCTTCAGCATTTGTTGTTTGTAGATTTTCTGATGAAGCCCATTCTAACTGGTGTGAGGTGATACCTCATTGTAGTTTTGATTTGCATTTCTCTAATAATTAGTGATGTTGAACAGCTTTTCATGTGCTTCTTGGCCATCTGTATGTCTTCTTTGGAGAAATGTCTATTTAGGTCTTCTGCCCATTTTTTGATGGGGTTGTTTGTTTTTTAATATTGAGCTGCATGAGCTGTTTATATACTTTGGAGATTAATCCTTTGTCTGTTGATTCGTTTGCAAATATTTTCTCCCATTCTGAGGGTTGTCTTTTCATCTCGATTGTAGTTTCCTTTGCAAAAGCTTTTACGTTTCATTAGGTCCCATTTGTTTATTTTTGTTTTTATTTCCATTACTCTAGGAGGTGGATCAAAAAAGATCTTGCTGTGATTTATGACAAAAAGTGTTCTTCCTATGTTTTCTTCTAAGAGTTTTATAGTGTCCGGTCTTACATTTAGGTCTCTAATCCATTTTGAGTTTATTTTTGTGTATGGTGTTAGGTAGTGTTCTAATTTCATTCTTTTACATGTAGCTGTCCAGTTTTCCCAGCACCACTTATTGAAGAGGCTGTCTTTTCTCCATTGTATATCCTTGCTCCTTTATCAAAGATAAGGTGACCATATGTGCGTGGGTTTATCTCTGAGCTTTCTATCCTGTTCCACTGATCTATATTTCTCGTTTTGTGCCAGTGCCATATTGTCTGGATTACTGTAGCTTTGTAGTATAGTCTGAAGTCAGGGAGTCTGATTCCTCTAGCTCCGTTTTTTTCCCTCAAGACTGCTTTGGCTATTCGGGGTCTTTTGTGTCTCCATACAAATTTTAAGATTTTTTTGTTCTAGTTCAGTAAAAAATGCCACTGGTAATTTGATAGGGATTGCATTGAATCTGTAGATTGCTTTGGGTAGTAGAGTCATTTTCACAATATTGATTCTTCCAATCCAAGAACATGGTATATCTCTCCATCTGTTTGTATTATCTCTGATTTCTTTCATCAGAGTCTTATAGTTTTCTGAGTACAGGTCTTTTACCTCCTTAGGTAGGTTTATTCCTCGTATTTATTCTTTTTGTTGCAATGGTGAATGGAATTGTTTCCTTAATTTCTCTTTCTGATCTTTTGTTGTTAATGTATAGGAATGCAAGAGATTTCTGTGCATTAATTTTGTATCCTGCAACTTTACCAAATTCATTGATTAGCTCTAGTAGATTTCTGGTGGCATTTTTAGGATTCTCTATGTATAGTATCATGTCATCTGCAAACAGTGACAGTTTTACTTCTTTTCCAATTTGTATTCCTTTTATTTCTTTTTCTTCTCTGATTGCCGTGGCTAGGACTTCCAAAACTATGTTGAATAATAGTGGTGAGAGTGGACATCCTTGTCTCATTCCTGATCTTAGAGGAAATGCTTTCAGTTTTTCACCATTGAGGATGATGTTTGCTGTGGGTTTGTCGTCTATGGCCTTTATTATGTTGAGGTAGATTCCCTCTATGCCCACCTTCTGGAGAGTTTTTATCATAAATGGGTGTTGGATTTTTGTCAAAAGCTTTTTCTGCATCTATTGAGATGATCATATGGTTTGTATTCTTCAATTTGTTAATATGGTGCATCACATTGATTAATTTGTGTATACTGAAGAATCCTTGCATCCCTGGGATAAATCCCACTTGATCATGGTGGATGATCCTTTTAATGTGTCGTTGGATTCTGTTTGCTAGTGTTTTGTTGAGGATTTTTGCACATATATTCCTCAGTGATATTGGTCTGTAATTTCCTTTTTTTGTAGCATCTTTGTCTGGTTTTGGTATCAGGGTGATGGTGGCCTCATAGAATGAGTTTGGGAGTGTTCCTTCCTCTGCAGTATTTTGGAAGACTTTGAGAAGGATGGGTGTCAGCTCTTCTGTAAATGTTTGATAGAATTCACCTGTGAAGCCATCTGGTCCTGGACTTTTGTTTGACGGAAGATTTTTAATCACAGTTTCAATTTCATTACTTGTGATTGGTCTGTTCGTATTTTCTATTTCTTCCCGGTTCAGTCTTGGCAGGTTGTGCATTTCTAAGAATTTGTCCATTTCTTCCAGGTTGTCCATTTCATTAGCACAGAGTTGCTTGTAGTAGTCTTTTAGGATGTCTTGTATTTCTGCGTTGTCTGTTGTAACTTCTCCTTTTTCATTTCTAATTTTATTGATTTGAGTCCTCTGCCTCTTTTTCTTGATGAGTCTGGCTAAAGGTTTATCAATTTTGTTTATCCTCTCAGAGAACCAGCTTTTAGTTTTATTGATCTTTGCTACTGTTTTCCTTGTTTCTATTTCATTTATTTCTGCTCTGATCTTTATTATTTCTTTCCTTCTACTAACTTTGGGTTTTGTTTGTTCCTCTTTCTCTAGTTCCTTTAGGTGTAAGTTTAGATTGTTTATTTGAGGTTTTTCTTGTTTCTTGAGGTAGGCTTGTATCACTATAAACTTCCCTCTTAGAACTGCTTTTGCTGCATTCCGTAGGTTTTCGATCGTCATGTTTTCATTGTAATTTGTCTCTAGGTATTTTTTGATTTCCTCTTTGATTTCTTCAGCGATCTCTTGGTTATTTAATAACATATTTTTTAGCCTCCATGTGTTTGTGTTTTTTACGTTTTTTTCCCTGTAATTGGTCTCTAATCTCATACCGTTGTGGTTAGAAAAGATGCTTGATATGATTTCAATTTTCTTAAATTTACTGAGGCTTGATTTGTGACCCAAGATGTGATTTATCCTGGAGAATCTTCCATGGGCACTTGAGAAGAAAGTGTAATCTGTTGTTTTTGGATGGAATGACCTATAAATATCAATTAAATCTGTCTGGTCTATTGTGTCATTTAAAGCTTCTGTTTCCTTATTTATTTTCATTTTGGATGATCTGTCCATTGGTGTAAGTGAGGTGTTAAAGTCCCCCACTATTATTGTGTTACTGTTGATTTCCTCTTTTATAGCTGTTAGCAGTTGCCTTATGTATTGAGGTGCTCCTATGTTGGGTGCATATATATTTAGAATTATTATATCTTCTTCTTGGATTGAGCCCTTGATCATTATGTAGTGTCCTTCCTTGTCTCTTGTAACATTCTTTATTTTAAAGTCTATTTTATCTGATATTAGTATTGCTACTCCAGCTTTCTTTTGATTTCCATTTGCATGGAATATCTTTTTCCATCCCCTCACTTTCAGTCTTTATGTGTCCCTAGGTCTGAAGTGGGTCTCTTGTAGACAGTATATGTATGGATCTTGTTTTTGTATCCATTCAGCGAGCCTGTGTCTTTTGGTTGGAGCATTTAATCCATTCACGTCTAAAGTAATTATCGATATGTATGTTCCTATTACCATTTTCTTAATTGTTATGGGTTTGTTTTTGTAGGTCCTTTTCTTCTCTTGTGTTTCCCACTTAGAGAAGTTCCTTTAGCATTTGTTGTACAGCTCTGGTTTGGTGGTGCTGAATTCTCTTAGCTTTTGCTTGTCTGTAAGGCTTTTGATTTCTCCATCGAATCTGAATGAGATCCTTGCCGGGTAGAGTAATCTTGGTTGTAGGTTCTTCCCTTTCATCACTTTAAATATATCGTGCCACCCCCTTCTGGCTTGTATAGTTTCTGATGAGAAATCAGCTGTTAACCTTATGGGAGTTCCCTCGTATGTTGTCATTTTTCCCTTGTTGCTTTCAATAATTTTTCTTTGTCTTTAATTTTTGTCAATTTGATTACTATGTGTCTCAGCGTGTTTCTCCTTGGGTTTATCCTGCTTGGGACTCCCTGCGCTTCCTGGACTTGGGTGGCTATTTCCTTTCCCATGTTAAGGAAGTTTTTGACTATAATCTCTTCAAATATTTTCTTGGGTCCTTTCTCTCTCTCTTCTCCTTCTGGGACCCCTATAATGCGAACGTTGTTGCGTTTAATGTTGTCCCAGAGGTCTCTTAGGCTGTCTTCATTTCTTTTCATTCTTTTTTCTTTATTCTGTTCCATGGCAGTGAATTCCACCATTCTGTCTTCCAGGTCACTTATCCGTTCTTCCACCTCAGTTATTCTGCTATTGATTCCTTCTAGTGTATTTTTCATTTCAGTTATTGTATTGTTCATCTCGGTTTGCTTGTTCTTTAATTCTTCTAGGTGTTCATTCTTTAATTCTTCTAGGTCTTTGTTAAACGTTTCTTGCATCTTCTCGATCTTTGCCTCCATTCTTTTTCCGAGGTAGTGGATCATCTTCACTACCATTATTCTGAATTCTTTTGCTGGAAGGTTGCCTGTCTCCACTTCATTTAGTTGTTTTTCTGGGATTTTATCTTGTTCCTTCATCTGGTATAAAGTCCTCTGCCTTTTCATTTTGTCTGTCTTTCTGTGAATGGGTTTTCCTTCCACAGGCTGGAGAATTGTCTCACATGGTTTTTCTTAAGATTATTAATCTGATGGATTATATTGATTGATTTTTGTATGTTGAATCAGCTTTGCATTTCTGGAATAAACTCCACTTGGTTGTGGGTGTCTTATTCTTTTTATATATTGCTAGACATGATTTGCAGTATTTTGTTGAGATTTTTGTATCTATGTTCATGAGAGATACTGGTCTGTAGTTTATTTTGTACTGTCTTTGCCTGGTTTTGGTATCATGGTAATGTTGGCCTCAGAAAGTGAATTGGGAAATATTTTCTCTTCTATTTTCTGGAAGAGATTGTATAGAATTGGTTTTATTTCTTCTTTAAATGTTTGGTAGAATTCACCAGTGAAACTGTTGGCCTGGAGAGTTCTTTTTCAGAAGATTTTAAACTATGAATTCAATTTCTTTAAGAGTTATAGGATATTCAGGTTATCTACTTCACCTTGAGTGAGTTTTGGTAGTTTGTGGTTTTCAAGGAATTGGCCCATTTCATCTAAATTGTCAAATTCATGTATGTCTTTTTTTGCGGTTTTCTTATTATTCTTTTAATGTTTTCAGGGTCTATGATGATATCCTCTTTTTTTATTCTTGATATTGGTAATTTGTGTCTTTTCTCCCTTCTTTGTCAGTCTTGTGAGAGGTTTATTTTCTTTTAAACTTTTCAAAGAACCACGCTCAATCAAATATATCCAAAATATTTTCAGTTCAACATGTAATCAGTATCAAAAACGATCAGTGACATATTCTACATTCTTCTTTTCATACCATCTAAGGAATCAAGTGTGTATTTTACACTGACTGTACGTCTTAACCACATGTCAAGTGTTCACGTGTGCCCGCACATGGCTAGTGACTGCTGTAGTGGGCACACAGCCTGAGGTTCTTGGTTACTTTTTCCATGCCTTGCTCTGAACTTGTGGTCACTTCCGGCATCACCTTCTCTGTTTAGTCTCCCCTTAGGAGTTTTCTCCTAGCATGTACATAACTGCTTCTACCTACCATGCTCTGTGATCATGGTTACTCCCAGCCTGCCCAGGTGTGACCAGTCTCCCCAGGAGTTAATTCCCAGCATGCTGTGTTCCTATTCCTCCCCTCAAAGGAGCAGACCCCACACCCCTCATCTCTGTCCAGACAGCTTGCCCTCTGCCAGCTTGCCCGTGCTGCCACAGCAGGGCTGGACAGGGGGTGACTGAAGTGGGGGGAAGGCCCCATGAGTGGGTGGGAGGAGTTCTGGAAAACCCTGTGTGGGTTGACCCTTCCTCCCTGCCTGCATGCCCCCTCATCGTGACCCCTCTCTGCCCCCAGGGAAAAGTCCCACTCGTGGTTGAGCACAGGCTGGTTCACCATGGTGATTGCGGTGGAGTTGTGTGACCATGTGCACGTCTATGGCATGGTCCCCCCCGACTACTGCAGGTGAGCACCCCCAGGGCGATGCCCAGCCATTGGCCGCAGGGTGGAGCTGGGGTCCCAGAAACCTTGGCTGGGGTGCCTTCAAGGGCCTCTATTTTATAGAATTCAAACTGCTCTGCCGAGATCTAGGCTCTTTAGAGCCACCCCAGGAGCCTCAATCCCAAGCTTAGCCAGAGTCCAGAATTTGTATATTAATAATAACCATTTTCGTTATTACTATATGAAAAGCCCAGCAGGGGACGGCTGTTTTTTACCAAGTGCTGACCATGTACCAAGCATGGCTTTTTATTATCTCATTTACTCCTTATAGTGACCCTAAGGGATAAGTGCACTATTCCTCCCATTTCATAGATAGAAAAACTGAGCAGGATGTTTTGTGAGTGCCCTCAGTTCCCACGAACAGTAAGGGGTGGGGGCCAGGCTCCAGAGCCCACAGTCCTTACCACTACCCCCTATTGCCACCCTCTTGGGAAAAGGAAAAGTTTCCACTGCATTTAAAAAAAAAAAAAAAGGAAAAAGAAAGTTTGAGAGTCACACACCTAGTCCATCCTACACCCATTTCACAGATGGGGAAACTGAGGCCCAGGGAGGGGCAGGGATTTCCCCCAGTGAGGCCCTATAGCAGGTCAGGGGCTGGAAAGGGCAGGGTCCTGCTGGTGCCCACCTTGCCCTTATGGCCCCATCTGCTCTGCCCCAGCCAGCGGCCCCGCCTGCAGCGCATGCCCTACCACTACTATGAGCCCAAGGGACCGGACGAGTGTGTCACCTACATCCAGAATGAGCACAGCCGCAAGGGCAACCACCACCGCTTCATCACGGAAAAGAGGGTCTTCTCGTCCTGGGCCCAGCTGTACGGAATCACCTTCTCCCACCCCTCCTGGACCTAGGCCACCCTGCCTGTGGGACTCTCACAAGGGACACAGGAGAAGTGGGTCTCCGCCCAGCCGCTCGACCAAGGGCCATCGTCTGGCTAATCAAGGCTGGTCAGAGTGTCTTCTGGCCATTCCGGCCTTGAAGAGGATATAATCTCCAGCCGTTCAGGGCCTGGGGGTATCTCTTGGCCAATCAGGGATTTGGGCTTCTATGTGGTTAATCGGGTGTCGAGGGTATTTCTTGTCCAGTCAGGGTCTGAGCATAGTCAATCAGGGTATTTCTGAGTCATCCGAGGCTAATGTCGTGTCGTTTCCCATGAGGCCTTGGTTCAGAGTCTCAGGATGGACTCTAAATGACTTCCTATTGGTTGGGGCAGTGGGGTTCTGTCCCAAGGAGCTGGGAACTCGTGTCGTCCCCTCACTCCCCAGAGCCAGAAAGAGGTTGTGTGGCGGTGGAAGCTGTCTGGAGCCCAGGCAGGGGCATCTGTGGGATTCGGGGGGTTCCAGGCGTGGGAGGCAGGTGTCCGGGTCTTGGCTCTGCCGTGAGTGGCCTTGGACAGACCCCTTGCCCCCTCTCTGGGCATCCTTCTGCCTGTGTCAGGTTCTAGAGTCTGAGAACCCTCCCACCTCCTCCAACGACCACCTTGGGTCTGTCCTCCGTCAAGATTGGACCCCACCAGCCACCACCCCTTGCCGGGGGGCTCAGCTCTCTGAGGTCTGGGGTTCCCTTCCCCACCTCCTCCTGGAAACTTGAGGATGTTTTTGCGCAAACTCTCCCAGGCTTTGGGGAACTCTGAAAAGAAGGGACAAGCCTTCAGCTGTTTTCCTAGCCCTTCCACCCAGCTGCCATTAGCGTGGCTCTTAAAGAGCCAGGCCCCCTTTTCTGCCATCCAGCAGTGAGGTTTTCCACCTGTTGGAGGAGCCCTTGGGGCTGAGAGAGGGGGGATCCCAGCCCAACTGAGGTTTCCTGCAGCCCCTTTGTCTGCAGCTGCTGGAGTAGTCCAAGGGTCTCCCCCGGCTGGGCCTGGGAAGGCCCTAGGGGGCTGGGAGCTGTTGCCTGTGTTCTGTCCCCTGTCTCTCCATCAGGCACTTTATTGCTGGACTTCAGTGGGGTGGGTTTAATCCCTGCTCTTCTGGAGTCTTGAAGAGAAGACTGGAGGAGGCTGTGCAATGGGTCGAGTCAGGTGGAGGAGACGGAGGCCCGCAGTGAGCCATTGCACACTGGGGCAAGGGGTGGGGGCCGGTGACTACCCTAGACTTGGTTTTGTAATGATTTGTACAGGAATAAACACACCTAAGCTCCGGCTGCGTTTCCTGTGTTCTGGATTCGAGCTCCGCTTTCTCTGGCCCTGCACTTCGGGCCCCGTCGGGACGGTGCCCACACTGTCCGGGCTGGATGCCCACACACAAGCAGGATGTCCAGCTTTGTCAGCTGGCCAGTGAGTCATGCATTTCACAGCTTGGGTGGAGACGTGGCAGCCCTGGGGGCTGGAGGTACATGGGCTTCCGGAGCCAAGCCCACCTGGCTCTTCCAGTCTGGCCTCCCGTTGCCTGTGTGACCTTGAGCAAGTCACTGCCCCTCTCAGAGCCCCAGTTCCCTCTTGGTTGAGACAAGACACTGCTCTCAAGGAGCTCAGGATAGAGGGAGGGGAGGGGCCCCACGACAGGTTCAGGGCAGTAAGGGCCACACAGAGCAACACAGGGCGCCGCGAGCATAGCTTTGGAGGAGGTGACGTTCTTCCAGAGGAAGATTCCTGCAGAGGTTTTGGGGAAGAGCTTCCGGCAGGAAGAGAAGGGGGCCGGGAGAGGACATTTCTGTCACAGAAGCATCTGCGGGGGACGGGATGGAGGAGCCCAGAGCAGAGGGTTGAAGGGGAGAGGCAGGTGATGGGGTCAGAGGTTGGCTGCAGGGGGGTGTTGCTGAGGGCAGGGAGCTGAAGTACCCTTCAGGCCCTGGCAGGAGGGAGCCAGGCAGGGCTGCAGCCCTGGGCCAGGCGGCGTGTGAACTGTGGATCCCTCACTGCTGCCTCTGTCCTCTCAGCTAAAGGGCTTGTTCACTCCAGGTTGGCAAGAGCAAGCGGGTCCGTGACTCGGGGAGATTACAACCTGTTTAGGAAGATAAGATGCCCTTGGGAGCGGAGACCTAACAAAGGGTGACTGTGAGACAAGGGCAGGTGGCCTGCTGGAGATGGAAAAGAGCTCTCCTGGGCACTGGGCCAGCGGGATGGGGGCCACGGAGCTGGCCAGCGGGAATGGCCCCTGCATTTGTCTCAGTTCATGTATACATTGGCTCAATAGGTGGCCACGTGCCATGCGCTGTGTTAGGTGCAACTGATGAGGGAGCGGATGTCAGGTGGGAAGAAGGGCCTGAATGGAAGCCTAGTGGGAGGACCCATGGCCTCGCTCAGTAGGCAGCGGGGCCGCAGGAGGGAACAGTGGAAGATGAGACCACCTAGAGCCAGATGGCAGAAGGCCGTGAATGCCAGTCCGAGGCGGGGCAAAGCCTCGATCTTTCCTGCTAGGAGAGGCCATCCTTGCTCCGACAGCAGCACGATAGGCAGGAGGCTGGGAGGTGGCAGGGTCTAGGCCTGGGGCAACCAGACAGTATCCGAGGGATGAGACTCCTGACCAAGTCATTATGTGGGGAGCCTAGGGCCCTGCATGGGAAGGGGATATGGGGATACGACACACTTCCAGCCCCACGCAAAGGCTTCTGGGAATCTGGGTCCAGGCAGAGGTTTCTAGGGGGAATTTCTCCCAGAATGCTGTGGCTCTCCTGTCTCCCCACTGGTGGGCATGAAGGGGAGGTCAGCAGGAGGGAGTCAAGAGGGGCCGGTTGCTGGGGGTGGACCCTAGGAAAGCTCGGTTCAGCGTCAGCAGGTAGGACTTTGATGGAGGATGATGAGGGCAGGAGGTCCAGGGTCTAGTCCTCAACTCCACATGCTCTCACGGCCTCAGATGGGACCCAGCCGAGACCGCTCCACTCATGGCCAAAGTTAACTTCCTGAAGACACCTCATCACGGCCAGCTTTGCTCTGAAAACTTCACTGGCTTCCCACTGTGGTCAGGACCAAATCCACCTCCTAGTTTGGGGTTCAGGGCCCTCCCATGAACTCTTTTACCCAGTTACCCCTGTGAGGCCCCTACCCCCCACTCCTCCTTGGGCGAGGGGGCATCTCCCACCAGCTGCAAACCCCACATGTGCTGCCCGAGGCAGCCACTCCAGCTGTTTCCTGCGGATGCTTTGCGGTCCAGCCAGGCCCGCCCAGGGCAGCCCCACACCTGCGCCCCATGTGCTGGACACATGGATCCAGCTGTGCACCTCAGAGAGTGGCCACCCCAGATATATCCCCCGATGCTGGCTCATTGGAATTCTTTATTAGCTAGAATATTTTAAAATGTTTTTTAAGACTTGGTTTCATTTTGTATGGTTATGTTTTAGGTATTTTTTTATATTTTAAAATAACTTGAACTATACAAACACTGTAAGATGGAAAACGATGGTATCACCCAGTCCTATTCCCTGTTGACAGTTTAGGGTTCAATCTTCCAGATTTTTCTTCCGTGTACTTTTTTTTCTTTCCCTTTCTCCCTTCCTTGCTTTTCTCCTTCCCTACTTCTCTCCTTCCTTCCTCCCTCCCTACCTCCCTTCCCCTCTCCCTTTTTTTCTTTCTTAAGATTGTAGCCGGGAAAAAAATCCTGAAACTTTAATATCCCAGTCTTGGTGGAAAATCCATAGGTCATGTGTAAATGAAATAATTAAAACAGGTACTTAAAATATTTTTTGTTCGGTTTGTAAGATTTTTAAGGTTTTTTTTATTGTGGAAAAAAAGCACATAAGATTTACCACTTACCCATTTTTAAGTGTACAGTTCAGTAGTATTAAGTTTTTCTACACTGTTGTGAAACAGACCCCCAGAAATTTTTCATCTTGCCTCTCTGAAATTCTCCCTTTCCCCTCAGCACGTGGTAACTATCATTCTACTTTCTGTTTCTATGAATTTGACTGCTTTAGATACTTTGTGTAAGTAGAATCATACAATATTTGTCTTTTTGTGACTGGCTCATTTCCCTTAGCATCATGTCCTCAAGGTACATCTATAGATGCTTGTTGTATTTAAAAAAAAAAAAAAAAAGCATGGAGAAGCCTTTAAGTAAGAAGTGAAAGTCCTACCCCCACCCAGGCGATCCTGTGCACACAACTGCTCTCTCAGTTCTGCTGTAGTTCATCAACTTTAAGATACCATTGATTTGATTATAAGACAAAACGATTTCAGAGATTTTTGTTTTGTTTTATAAATTTATTTATTTGTTTGTTTTTATTTTTGGCCGTGTTGGGTCTTCATTGTGGTGCGCGGGCTTCTCATTGTCGTGGCTTCTCTTGTTGCGGAGCACGGGCTCTAGGCACACGGGCTTCAGTAGTTGTGGCAGACGGGCTCAGTAGTTGTGGCCATGGGCTTAGTTGCTCTGCGGCACGTGGGATCTTCCCGGACCAGGGCTCGAACCCTTGTCCCCTGCATTGGCAGGTGGATTCTTAACCACTGCACCACCAGGGAAGCCTGATTTCAGAGATGTTAAAATGCAAAAAAAAAAAATTTAGGGATGCGCACATACACATCCGCATGTTTAGAATTGTTTTCATGAAGGTGGGATAAGATCAGGGCTATTGGGCCTTTTGCCTCTTTCTCTTGCCCCACCAGCTATACAGACCTCCAGCTTCCTTTCTCCAGCTGACTCTAGGGCAGTTGCCATCTCCCCAGCCTGACTGTCTGTGCCACTGTCCCTCCCATCAGTCAGTCTCCACTGGCACTAGAGAGCATCCTGTACACGTTTTGCACCCACTTGTGGGATTCCTAAGAATAGAAAGACACATTTGAAAGTTTGATTGACATCATCAATTTGCTTTCCCCATCATCAATTTGCCAGTTCACACAACCACCTACAGCTTTCGAGAGGGCCTTTCAAACAATTTCTAAGGCAGAGCCTCTGACCCACTACTCACCCCTCCCACAAATGGCGAAACTAAAATCCCAACGAATAAGAACCTTGTCTGACGTCACAGGTGGCCGTGCTGGGATCAGGCCCAGGCCTCCTGGAGTCCAGGTTGCTGTTGTTGCTAAGAAACCACCCATCTAAGGTGGTCTCACCCTTCTGATAGTCTCATCCTCTTGCTTAAACACCTTCCATGGCTCTTTTGTGCCTGCAAGACAAATTCCAAATTCAACCCACTCCATCTGGGGCTGCTGCCTTCAAGGTCGTGATGTGGTCTAGTGGTCAAGTGCCTGAGTTCTGAAGATGCAGGGTCCTAGGCTCTCATCTCTGTTCTGCTACATCACTGGGCACCTATTGCTGTGTCCCGGTCTCAAGCAAAATGCTGGGTAAATACATCACTCTCTACCTGGGAACCCCAGGCAAGTTCTTTTACACCTGTGACCCTCACTTTCCTTCTCTGTGTTTAAGGATTGACAGACATGGTCTGAGTCCAGTGCTCTGCCCGGCACCTGGTGCCCACTGAGTCTCATTAATGGGAGCTGTTCTTTTTTATCAGGATTGTCAGTCCCCCATCTGGGTGCCCTCAGCATTCTGAATGACCCACATCCTCACACAGCCTCACTGGGAGCTGCCTGGCAGCCGCATGGGAGCAGGGCTGGGTTTTATTTTATAATCTACACGGCCACCGCCTCGGAGATGGGTATGTGGGTGGTCTTTGGAGTCCCGGGAAGTTACTGTCCCAGAGGAGCTCTTGGGTCCCTTCCAACAGAGGAGTTCCAGGTGGGTCTTGGCCCAGGGACCTCTGGGCAGGATCCGAGGAGGGGCTGGGGGACGTTGTCCAGCCAGCAAAGCCCCCAGAATCCATGCCTCGGTGCCCTCCATCCCTGGTCCTGGCCTCTCTCTGCCACCAATTTGCTTTGGGATTTTGTGCAGAGAGCCTCTCCTCTCTGGGTATGTTTCCCCAGCTGTCATACAGGAAGCCTGGTCCCGTCCCCCTGGAGTGATGCGGGCACAGTGGGGGTGACGAAGGAATGAAAAACCCTGGGGAAGCTGTAAAGTACCCTACGCGTGTGCAGGCACAGCCACCCGCAGGTGCACGGCGAGGGCGCTGGCCTGGCTTCCCATCAGGGCTCCGCTCTGGTCCAGTGCCCGCTCCCTTCCCGGTCCGCTCTCCCTCCCTCTGTCCCTCCCTCCCTGCCATCAAGGAGCGCTGGCTCCCGGCATGCCGTGCGCCGCTGACAACCTTATAAATAGTCGCCTTTGCGGGCGGGCGGCCGGCGAGGACGGGCAGGGCACACGCTGTCCCCGGTGCCCACCCGCACCCCTCCCTCAGGTCAGTGTGTGCCCGTGTGCGTGCCTGTGCACGTGGGGGGGGGGGTGCCCCTGCGGGGAGTGGGGGGTGCGTGTTTGTGTGTGGCAGGGCGTCCTCCGGGTTTGTGTGGCTGTGTTTGTATCCATGGTTGCGATCTGTGTGCGTCTGCTTGCCCGTTCCCCAGGCTCTGCTCTGGGTATTAGTGCCACACTGTGTGTGCCATTGTGGATGTGTGTGTGTGTGTTGCTCTCCCTCCCAGCCTCCGCGACAGTCACCCCTTTGTCCTGCCGGCACTCTTGGGGCTCCAGGTCCCTGCCCTTGGCACATCCCACCTGGGGACTGGGGAGGGGGAGCTGTGGCTGGACTGCCTGCCCCGAGGACCTGGGCAGGGGCAGCCTAGGTGATGGGAGGAGCTATCCTGTCATGTCATTTTGAGTGCTGGGGGGACGGGAAGCCCCCTGGATGTTTGGCCCCCTGCCCCCGCCTCCTGAAAAGCAGGGGCCCTGTGGAAGCCCTGGGACAGCCCATGGGGCCTTTCCTGCGTGTTGCTCAGTTACCTACCTAGGACTCTCCAGCAGCAGCAGGACTAGGCCTGGGGGTACAAGCCCAGAGAGGGTACAGCAGCTGCCCAAGGTCACACAGCTGAGTGATAGAGTTGGGATTTGAACCCTAGCCAGTTGCCAACCACTGGAAATGCTGCTCTTGGTCAGAAGCTGGGAGACCTGGGTCTTGCCCTGGCCTTGCCTTGTGATTGAGAAGAAGTCGCTGTCCCATCGGGCCTCAGCTCCCCAGGCCCCTCAGCAGACCACCCAGTCATATTAGGAGTTGCCATGGCCCTGATTTGGGGACCTTATAAGGCCTGGGTGCGGAGCCCGTAACCCAACTCTGTCCTGGACCCCTGGCTTCTGTGAGGACTCCTCACAACCCAAGTTATTTTGGACCAAGAAGAGGCAGGTGCCAGCAAGACAGAGGGGCTTAGGTTACCAGGAGGGGGCAGGGCAGGGTGGGGTCAGGAACACCCCTCAGGGTGTCTTCGTGGCAGGCTGTCCCTGGCCTGGGGGCCTCTCCCTCCCCCACCAGCTGCAGAGGGGCACTGGCAGCTGTTACTCTTCCTTAAGCACACTCAGCAGGAAAGAGGTTATAACTCACAGCCCATGAGCAGCGGGACGGTCAGCAAAGCTGCTAAAGGACCTAGTGGGTGCCAGGCCCGGGGCAGCAGAAAACGTAGCCTCAAGTGTGACCCCAGCCAGGCCCTGTAGCAAGTCTCTCCTTCCCTCCCGAGGTGACTGTGAGGATGGAGTGAGGCTCCCGGGGCTATGCTCAGCCGGGGCCAGGCCCAGCGTGGTGGACACAGGCCTGCGGTATACAGCAGAGAGGCCCAGTACAGTGTGGTGTGTGTGATGCTGGGTGACGGTCACCTGCCAGTATGGGAGTGGAGAGCAGAGTCCAGGAAGGCTTCCTGAAGGAGGTGACACCTGAACTGAGTTCTAAACAGTAGCACCTTGGGGAAGGGCATCCAGGTGTTGGGTGCAACATTAGCCGGGCCCTGGAGTGGGACACGGTCGTGGTGGGTGAGGGAGATCGGAGCAGTTCAAGCAGTGGCTGATAAGGCTGCAGAAGGTGCTGGAGGCCAGCTCGCTGGGCCCGGTCAGCTACATTAGGGTTTATTTTGGGGACTGAGGGGGCCATACATGGAAAGGTTTTAAGCAGGTAAAGACGTGGTTTGATGCTTGTCAGAGAAAACCCTGCAGTTGGCCCGGTGGGGTACGGAGGTAAGGAGGCCCACGGGAGGCTGGAGCAGTGGCCAGGTCCCCTGCTTGGAACACGGCAGCGGTGGTGAGGACACGGACTGGAGGGACGTTCAGGAGGGGAGGGCTGGGGCTCGCGTGTGTGGGGTGGATGTGAGTGGGGAGAAGGGCGTCCGCTCTGACTGCAGCCTCTGGCTGGGTGATAGGGCGCAATGCTGGGGACGTGGGAGGGACTGTTTAGAGGCTCGGGGTCTGCGGGATCTCTGGGCCTGTCCAGGGGCTGTAGATGTTTGGGGCTGGGAGAGGAGGCCTGGGCTGGCTGAGCAGGGATGGGGGTCCTGGGAACCTGACGCCAAAAGTGAGAGGGTGGAGTAGGGGCCCCGGGTGGGGATGTCCCCGGCAGGAGGGATGCTGGCCAAGGGTTGAGGGTCAAAGGCCAAGGCAAGAGTATCTCTGATGTTTGCTGGCGGCCTTGGGGAGGGCTGGTGGGTGGGGAGTAAAGAAGTGGGGGCCAAAGATGTGTTGCAGTCACTCTGAAGGCACTGATGGGAAGGGAAGGTGGAGGGAGACCCCTGGGGCTGTGGATGCAGAGCGGGGGGGGGGGGGGGTCCCAGGAGGCACTGGGCCTGATTTGCACACTGAGGGAAGGTGTGGGCAGGGGCCACATCAAGGGTGGAAGTTGGGCCTGTGCAAGGGTGAGAGCCTGGGGACCCCCTCAGCTGAGGACCGTACAGGCTGTGGTCACGTGAGCAGCCCCGCAAATTTCTCTCCCACCCTGGGCCTCTGTGTCCCTTTGAGCATCCTAGTCCAAACCTCATCCCAGATGAGGACACGTGCAGCTCCCCTCCCACCTGCCTGCCTCCAGGCCTTCCTCCCGGCCCTGGGGCGCGTTGTCAAGTTGTCGGGCAGATGCAGGACCCAGGGCCTGTTTTCCGGGAATCGCAAGGGGAGCAGCTCAGCAGTTGTTGGTGTGGCTGTTTATGCCCCTCGGTGCTGCCCCCGCTGTCTGGCCCCAGAGGGAGGAGGCAGGGACAGGACAGTGGAGGCATCCAGAGGAAAGGGGACTTTGCGAAGTCCTCCCAGCCTCCTGGGCCTTCCCTGCCCCCACCAGCCCCTCCACCCTCAGAGGACGTCAGGGCCTGGCACACCATGTGGCTGGGTGGGAGCAGAGGCAGGAGAATCCCCCTCCCCCTCCCCACCTGTGCCCTTGTCTTGCAGAGTGCTGACTCGGCTCCCCAGACCTCGGCAGGATGGAAGGTACGGAAGCTCCCCTCTTTTCCTGCTCACAGCCTGGGCCTCAGTGTGCCCATCTGTTTAGGGGGTGTGCTTTCGGGAGACATTCGGGGAGGGTTTGGACGTGGCTCTGGGGTTGCTAGAAGGGGCCTATCTGGGGGCCTCCAGCATCTTCCTCAGGCCTCTCACAGGATATACCAGCTCCAGGATTACTTTTAGAAGGGAAGAGGCCTCCCTGAGGCTCCTGAGGGCCCCACAGCTCACCTCCTACACTGGTATTTATAGAGCTGAATCTCTGGCTCTTTCTGGAGAGGGGGCGGCGCTGGTGAGGGAAAGCCTGCCCTGTGGAGAGGCCCCAAGAGTGCAAATGCCAAGGCAAACACTGACACATTCCTGCCCCTCTCCCAGACCAGCAGGGGTGGGTCTTGAGGATGTCTTGGGCCCTCCTGGCTCCTATAGGCTGGGACCTGGAGGCAGACGTGGGCCAAGAGCCCGGCTGGCCCGCCTCCTGGCAGCACCACCCATCCCTCCCTGGCGCTGGGCCTTGGCCTGGGCGGCTCTTAAAGGAACCCAGCTGTCCTGGCTGCTGCTGCGGCCTGAGGCCGGCGGTCATCCTTCCACCCCCGGGCCTCTGAACATCCGCTGCCACTGGGCTGTGGCCTCCCCCCACGCCCAGGCTTGTGCCCATCACACGGCAGCAGACGATGGGAACCCACAGAAGTCGTTCTTCGGCAGCTCCTCTAGACCTCCAGCCCCGTGGCTGGGAGGACCCCGGGGAACTGCCGAGCTCACCTCCCCACTGGGGCAGGGACTTCTTTCCTAAGTGCACACAGCGAGCTTCCCTGAGAAGCAGGGAAGGCCTGGCAGCCTGGGAAGAGGCCCCGGCCGCAGCCCTAGCTCTGGCATCCCTGGAGCAGGCCCCTGCCTCTAGGCCTAGGTTCCCCACTCTCTGGTGGGGCTACGGTCTTGCTGAGTTCTGAGATAGAGGTTGAAACGTAAGCTCCCTCCCTCTCCGGGCAAGGGTTCCACGTACCCACCAGAGCCCCCTCCCCCCCCCACCCCGGCAACCGTCTCCAGGGCAACGTGTGTTGTGGTTGCCAACTCCACACTGGTACTGCCCAGGGAAGGCAGGCGGCAGGCTGGCCCAGGGCCCGGGAGGGGAAGGGCAGGGGACACAGCAGAGCAGGACCATGTGGGCCTGCTGCTCGGCACCAGACACCCGCAGTGTGGAAGACGCTAACGCCCGAGGTGACCAGGTGTCTCGGCCAACGCGAGGGTTGGCGTCCGAGCCCCTGAGGGTCGCCGTCACAGCGTGTGCTGAGTCCGTAGCCTTCAGGCCTGGAACACCCTCTTCTCCCTGACCTGTCCCGGTCTCTGAGTTTTCCTCGCCCCATTATCCCTCACTCTGGGCTGACTCATCTGCCTCTCTGACAGGACCATGAGCTGTGTGTGTGCAACTGCCTGGGGCCCAGCACAGGCCTGGGATCCCAGAGGTACCTCTGGTTCTCTGTCCAGTGACTCACTGAGCTCTGCTTCCCTTTTCTCTCCCACAGAGAAACTGAAGAAAACCAGGATCATCTTTGTGGTGGGTGAGTCCAAGGCAGCAGGCAGGGAGGGGCTTTGCAGGCCCTGGTGGGAGCCTGGGCCTGGGGCTGCACCCTGGGCTCTGCCCCCGCTTCACTGGGTGACCCGAGCAGACCCTGTCCCATTTCTCGGGGCTTCTGAATGGGCGGGCGCTTGCAGGCGGGCCTGGTTCGGGGAAGGGCACCCAGTGTGAGAAGATTGTCCAGAAGTACGGCTACACCCACCTCTCCACCGGGGACCTCCTGCGGGCTGAGGTCAGCTCAGGCTCAGCCAGGGGAAAGATGCTGTCGGAAATCATGGAGAAGGGGCAGCTGGTGCCACTGGTGAGTGGGCCCCGGCAGGGTGAGGGTTGGGGGGTGATGGTGGCCCTGAGTGGACACCAGCCAGCAAAGCCCATGACACACTAGCAAGGCGGACCATGACCTTCCCTGTTTCTGAACCCTCCTGAGGGTCCCCACTGCCCTTGGCAGAAAGTTCCTTCCGGAAGCTCCCAGGAGCCTCCAGGACCTGCCCTGCCAACCCCTCCCACCACCAACCCCTCCCACCACCAACCCCTCCCACCACCAACCCCTCCGGACTCCCACCACCCTGGCCTTTCTGTCCCCTCACACTGATCACACTCTTTCCTGCCTGGAATGTTCTTTCCTCCTCATCTTTCATACCTTGCTGACTCCTCAGACTTAGGCTAAGACCACCCCCTCCCGCCAACTTTATACTCCAGTAGCCTCCCTTCTTTGTCCGTATAACCCATGTCATGCTTGGAAACTATAAATCAACGGTGTAATTGTCTGTCCCCTCAGCAGACTGTGAGTTTGCGGAGGGCAGGGAAGGTCTGCTTTGTTCACAGCTGTGTCCTCAGGGCCCAGACAGGAGGCTGGGAGGAGGGGCTCAGTCATATTATTGAGTGGATGAAGAAATGAATGAATGAATGAACGAATGAATGAATGATTCAATCAATCAATCAAGTCGTCACAGTTCACAGAAGGCTTCCTGGAGAGGGAGGCTTGTTTGGGAAATCTGTGTTAGGGCAGAGGGCATTTCTGGCTGTGGGGCAATGCGTGCAGAGGCCCGAGGAGGGGGTGGAGAATAGGGGGTCATGACCCCGCCTTCTTTTGCCACGCCTCCAGGACACAGTGTTGGACATGCTCCGAGACGCCATGCTGGCCAAGGTAGATACTTCCAAAGGCTTCCTGATCGACGGCTACCCCCGGGAGGTGAAGCAGGGGGAAGAGTTTGAGCGGAGGGTAAGTGCAACCTCTTGGAGCTGTGACATGGGATGAGCCGGCGAAGGCTGCTGTGATGGGCAGTTCTGAGCAGAGGGAGAGAGAGACTGATTGTGGGCGGGTGGGAGGGTGGGCAAGGAGGGAGACCAGGGAGACTTTCTGGAAGTCTTTCTAGAAGTCTAGAAGAAAATGAATGGAAGGAGAGAAGGCACCAGGCTGGGGAATTCACGAACATGGCCGCAGGTTCCAGCTCAGCTGCTTGAGGCCTTGGGCCAGTCAGGCTGCCTCCCTGAACCTCGGTGTCCCCAACTGCAAAATGGGGACAGACAGTTCACAGCTGCCTTGAGGGGCAGCGTGGGGATTAGAGAGAATGCATCCTTCAAAAGTGGGGCTTGGCACCCCATAAACACACGATCAGAGGGGCAGGGAACAGCATGGATAGGGCTGGAAGGGTCACGCTGGTGTGGGGAGAACAGAATCTGTTGGGCAGGGCAACCGGCAGTGATGTGGGTGGGGACGTTCAGGCCGGGCTGAGGCCTTGCATGCCACAGAGGGGCGTCTAGTCTCCTTCCAGGTGCCATGGGGAGTCTGGCTGGAAAGAGTGAGCCTTGAGGATGAGGGCTCTGGGCTGCCTAGCACGGGTGTCCCCCAGGAAGACTTTCCACAGTGGGGGAGAACCTCACTCAAACACACACATCTGCAGGCATATGCGCCCACAGGCATACAAGCACACGTACATGTGCACACAGGTACAGGCACTTACACATGCACAAGGCCAGAGGCATATGCACACATGTACACAAGCATCTAATGTACACACACACACACTCATGCAACGTGTGCGCACAGATGCAGTACATCCAGATACAGGGATGCACAGAGATGCACACACATGTGCACACACAGATACACACACCAATACCTCTGATGTCACAGGCCATATGGGGGAAACATGAAACTGCAAGTGCCCAGGAGGAGGGAGAGGTCTGCTGACCTCTAAGGGCGGGTGTGGGCTCAGGGAGGGCTTCTCGGCAGCGGGAATGTCTGCGGGGAGGACCGGGCATCTTAGGGGGCTGGGGCAGGACAGACCTCCATCCCCATTGCCTGTCTCTGTGAGGCTGGGCCATCTTTGGGCTTCCATAGCTTTGAGCCTCATCCAGAGGGAGGATATTATATTCCTTGACATCGAAATGACTGCAAGACCTCAAGAAAGTGTCTGTCCTTGTCTGGGCCTCAGTTTCCCTATCTATGCAATGGGGATTGGCTGGGTTTCCTTCAGACTAGGAGGCCATGGACCCTGAGGTCAGATGCCAGGCAGCCCTGAGGCACGTCCTGATGTACCAGATGCATGATGTCGCCTCAGGCCCTCAGGGTCACATCTAGAAAATGTGGTTAATGAAAGTTAACCCATCCCTCCTGGGGCCGTTGTGGGTGCTACTGGGCTACAGGGCTGGGCACCCGGTCTTCTCGGCTCTGGACAGCAGGGGGCGCCTGGGCCTCACCGAAGGAGGACAGGTCGGCCTCCTGGCCCTTCCAAATCTTCCCCGCGGATGAAATGCTTATTGCAATGACAGGGACATTGTTCAGAACCCCCAGAGCTCAGCAGGCCCTCGCCCCTTCACTCAGCCCTCCTTATTCCTTTGTCAAGTTCATATCCAGCCTTGCAGGTATAAGACCACCTACCTGCCCTCGGGGGCTCCAGGCCTGGCTGGGGGAGGGACCTTAAGTAAATAACCAGAGGTCCTCCTGAGACAAGCTCGAGGCAGAAGTAAAGGGGAACTGGAAGCGTGTGTCACAGAGAGCTGGGATGGTGGGGGGTGGGGGTGGGCATCTGCAAAGACTGTCCTAGAGGAATGAGATTTTAGCTCAAATCCGAAGGCGAGCACTTGGTATTGAGGGAAAGGGTTCCTGGCCAAGGTTTCCGGCATGAGCAAAGGCCTGGCAAGGGAGGAGGTGGATGAGAGCCCAGACCACAGACAGTCCGTGTGGCTGAAGCCAGGAGAGCAAAGGACTGAGAAGCACGAGATGAGGAGGTGGGGGGAAGGGTAGGTCAGGTAAGGAGTTAGAACTTTCTCCCGAGGGCACTGGGGAGCCATGGAAGACGTTTGAGCAGGGGAGGGGCAGGGCAGATTGGTTTTAGGAAGGTCCCTCAGGCTGCCTTGCGGGAAGGGCTTGAAGGTCTGAGTGGGTCTCAGTGGGGCCTCAGAAGTGGGAAGATGGGGAGGAGATGGCCCCAGGGGGCAGGAATGAGGCCCCTGTAAATAGTGCCCCGCCTGCAGATCGGACATCCCACGCTGCTGCTGTATGTGGACGCAGGCCCTGAGACCATGACCAAGCGGCTCCTGAAGCGTGGAGAGACCAGCGGACGTGTGGACGACAATGAAGAGACCATCAAGAAGCGCCTGGAGACCTACTACAAGGCCACGGAGCCCGTGATCGCCTTCTACGAGAAACGTGGCATCATCCGCAAGGTGAGGGCCCGAGGTTGCCCTAGGCAACCTGGGTCTTTGCCTGGCTTGGCCTCAAATTGCTGTGACCTTGGGCCAGCCCTCCTGTCTGGGCCTTGGTTTCCCCACTGGTTGGATGAGGGGCTGCTGCCCACTGTGGCTGGGCTCGGGGAGCCTGGCCTGGCTTCCGGGAGAGGTCAGCCCCCTTCCTCGGTGGGGCCCACCCAGCCTTCCCCGGCATCCTGCCCTCATGGCCCATCTCCCCACAGGTCAATGCCGAAGGCTCCGTGGACAGTGTCTTCTCCCAGGTCTGCACCCACCTGGATGCCCTCAAGTAGCAAAGCTGGAGCCTCTTCTCCAGCTCAGAGCCCGGCCCCACCCTCGTCCTGACTCAAGGCCTTCCCAGCCTGAGCTCAGCGCTTCCACCCTGCCCGGCTGGAGCACAGGCAGAGGAAGCCACTTTATCCTGTTTTCATGGACAGCCGAGCACTAAAGGAATTTCCAAGGACATTCAGTTTTACTCCTTTTTCTTTGATTCCATCAGGGATGATTCACATGGCGTGGCCGCCCCAGCCTTGAGTCCTCAGCCCCTCCCCTTCCCGTTCCTCTCTGGGCCCCTCAGCCCACCTCAGCCAGCGCCCCTCTCCTAGCTCCGTTGGAAGATGCAGGGCCCTTCTTCACACATGGCGTGCTGGGCCTGGGCTGTGCCAGGCCTGGGGACGCTGGGTGGCTGAGGAGTGGTCCTGGCTCTCGGGGACTCGTGGTCAGGCAGAGCTGGGCCCTGGCCCGGGTTCCTCTGCATCCTTGTCGTGTGGCCTTGGTCCTGAGCCCCTTAGCTCTCCGAGCGTGTTCTCTGTCCCGAACCCCTGCTGGGGACTGGGCTGGAGCAGGCAGTGTGGTCATGGGCTGTGGGAGGGCTTCCTGGGCAGTGGGGGCAGCACACATCAGCCGGCCGAGTGCCCAGCGAATTGGCCTCCTCAGTGCAAGAAGCTTTGAGGGTCCGGAAAGGGCATCGGGATTGAATGGGGGGGGTCATGGTCAGGGGTGCCTCCCTGATGAGGTGAGACCTGAAGGAGATCCCACCATGTGGTCCTGGACAGGTCACAACCTGCCCTTCCTGAGCCCATTTCCAAATCTGAATTAGGATCAGTGCCCCCTCCCCCCAACCCTCCCCCAAGGTTAGGATGAGAACACACTGAGCAAGGGGTGTGGGTGGTCAGTTACCGTGGCCTGGGGGACCGGAGACCAGAGCAGCCTCAGGGAGGTGCAGGGCTGGGGTGCTTTGGGGCCGCCCCGGAATCCCCTGGGGAGAACCATCTTCCCTCTTCTGTTCTCTTTCACTCTTTGACCTCATCACGGAGAAAGTCTCCATTGGTGCTCACGTGTCCCTAACACCTGTCCCAAGCCCAGCTGGCTCCCTTTAAAGCCAAGAGAGCCTTCAACAGGGCATCCCCAGCTGGAAAGAAATCCTGTGCAGGGCTGAGGGTGCCCCTGTGTGTCCCCTTCTACCTACAGCAAGTGCGGCTGGTTTTCCATTTACAGTAGTTATTTAAACTTTCCTTTAAAATAAACGTATTTAAGTTTTAAAAGATGAGTCTATTGAAAGAAGAACACGAAATCAATAAATGATAGCACAGGGGAGATAGGTTCTAGAAGGCAGGCGTCATGCGGCCCTGGGTGGGGTGCGGCCGAAGGTCTCTGCAGCTGGTCTTTCTGTGCCCCGTGCCACCTGGGGCGCACCGGGAAGCCCCAACTCACTCTGTGACCGCCCACGTCAGGGTCTCCAAGTCGCATCTGTCAAACTGGGCTAAAACACGCACGCACACATGTACATACACACTCACGCACACACACGTCCTCTGTCGAGGTTGTCATGATCAGCGCAAGGATGAGTGGAAAAACATGCCCCCAAGATGATAAAAAGCTAAGAGAAATCCACCTGACAAAATTGTCTTCAATATCTTCATTTTTTAAAATTACAGCTTCATTAATTCAGGTGTGTCTTCAGTTTATGGAAACCTAAGCTGACCCAAACTCTTCACCATGGAATCACTTTATTCACTAAAGAAAAAAAAAAAACCCTTGGAAAAAAACACAAAATGTTTAACAGCTCCAGTAACTACCACCACCCCATCCTTGCCACTGCGAGCCTCCCTTTGAGGGTTTCCTTAGTTCACGTTTCCGGAGCAACGGCTATGCTGGCAAAAGATGGGGTCGCGAGCCCCCAGCCTGCTGTGCTGTGGCTCCCAGAAGGAGGGCAGCCGTATTCACAAAATTCCATCCCACCTACTGAACCCAGACCAGCTCTGGGCAGCTCAGTGCACAGAGCTCAGAGGAGCCCCTGGTAGCGGGAGTTGCCTTGAACTGGAACTCTGGAGTGGGGCCTTGAGGGTACACAGGAGTTTGCTTCACCATGAGACAGAGGGCATGGAAGGGCGGAGGGAAGAGCTCTGCGGAGCCTCAAAGGTGGAGAGGACCAGCTGTGGGGAGGGCTGAGGCCTTAGAGGGACAGGAGTGCAGGCTAGAGGCAGGGTGGTGGGTGGTGGGCAGCCAGGCTCTCAGGGGCTTGAATGCTGACTCAAGTATCAAGTGTTTCCCCTAAGAGCAATGGGAAGCTCAGAAAGAGCTTTGTTTTTTTTTTTTTTGAAGAGCTTTGTTTTTTAATGAAAAATTTCAAAGTGAAAATTGGAGGAAATAATATAATGAACACCCATATACCCATCACCGAGATTTAGTAATTGGTAACATTTTTCCATACTTCATTGTTTTACTTTCGCCAAGCTATTTTAAAGTAAATCACAGATATGAGAACATTTCACCACTGAAGTCTGACTTCAGCGTGACTCTCCGATAAATAAGGACACTTTCCTATATAACCACAACTCAGAGGTCCAGGAACACTAAGTTACAGTAACATTGTCATAGGTAATAATCAGACCACATGCAATTTTCCCCAGTTGTCCCCAAAATGTATCTTTGGTCAAAGTGGGACGCTATCCAGGACCACACGCTGCATTTGGTTGTGATGTCCATTAAACCTCTTTAACCTAGAACGTCCTTCCTACTCTTTGACATTGGCCTGTGACGGGATCAGCTGTCCTGCAGAAAATTCTTCCTTCCAGATTTGTCTGTTGCTTCTTCGTGGTGTGTTTAACTAGCTGCCCCGTCCCCTGAATTTATTGTAAACTGGAAGTTAGTTGTAGTCTTCCTAGATGAGAGTGAAGCCTTTGGGGCAGGAATACCTAATAGGCGAGGCTCAGGAAGGGTTTTTAAACCGGGCAGGATGGTCAGATCTGCAGCGCTTCCAGCTTTAACCTGCACACGCATCTCCCTGGGGTCTTATTAAAAAGCTGATTCTGGGGCTTCCCTGGTGGCGCAGTGGTTGAGAGTCCGCCTGCCGATGCAGGGGACACGGGTTCGTGCCCCGGTCTGGGAGGATCCCACATGCCGTGGAGTGGCTGGGCCCGTGAGCCATGGCTGCTGAGCCTGCACCTACGGAGCCTGTGCTCCACAACGGGAGAGGCCACAACAGTGAGAGGCCCGCGTACCACAAAATAAAAAACAAACAAAAAACAAAAAGCTGATTCTGATTCAGCAAGTCTGGTTTGGGAGGGAGGCCCCAGCTGCTGGTCCGAGGCCTGTACTTTGAAGAGCTCAGAGAGAAGCTGCTCTGTGGAGGCGGGAGCCCAGGGAGGGCGTGGGAGGAGGGGGCATCTCTAGGGTCAGCGTGTGCTCAGCCCCTAGTGGTGGGCTGAGAGGGCGGCATGGCATTGGATCTGAGACAGCAGAAGCTGTCACACTCTTGAGGTCTCTGGGGACACTCCAGGCTTGTCCCAAGGTGTTGGAACATTCTAACCATCCAGGGGACTGGTACGGTGCCTCTGTAACTTCAGGGTCTCAGACAGGGTGGGCTCCCAGATAGGGTGGTGTCCTCAGATGCCTCCCGTGTACTGAGCCCCTAAGTCTTGGCCTCGGGGCTCCTGAGGGCCTGGCCGGAGGCACTGAAGTGGGAGAGGAAGGAAGCGGAAGCAGGGAGCAGAGGAGGCCAAGGCTGTCGCCTCCCAGACGCGAGAGGGGCCTCGAGTAAACAGGAAGGCCTGGCGGCTCCACAGTGGGGGGGCTTTGGAGGGGGGGTGCAGAGCCCTACTGGACATGCGCAGCAGGTGAGCACAGGGCTTCCTCTCTGGCAAGCAGACCCAGAGAGGTTGTGTGGCTTGCCCAGGTCACACAGCGAGGCAGGGGCACAGGACTAGACCCTCGCCTGCCTCTCCTGCTTCTGCCCCCATCCTGGGGTTCTGGTGCAGGCTCTCCTGCCTCTGCTTCCCACTGTGGTTCATGGGGTGCTGGACAGTCTCTCCCCTTCTTGGGCCTCAGTTTCTCTTCCAATAAACTCAGAGTCCCTACAACTCAGAGGTTCTAGAATCCTGGCCCAGTGGAATCCTTCTGCCTCTTAGGTGGTCTTCACGGGTTCTCTAGACCTTGGGCATCGTTGGGTTTTATCAAGAACGTCAACATCACCCAGGAGGCGGCAGGGACCAGGACCTTTCCTCGGGGAAAGAGAGGGAGACTTTGAGGGATTTCCCTCTTCTAGAATAGAGTCAGGACCACTGACCCTGGTCACCTCCCTGTATCCTTGAGGAGTCATTTGCCCTCTTCAGAGACCCTGTCCCTGGGCTCAGAATGCCCCCAACACCCACACCCTGGACACTCAGAATCACAACCTGTGAGATCCCAGGCTGTGTAGGCCAGTGGTTAAGTCCATTCATTCATTGCATGAGCACTTACTGAACGCCTGTCATGGGCCAGGCACTATGCTAAGCGATGGGGATTCAGCAGCAAACAAAGCAAGGCCCTTGCCCTCATGGAACTTCTGTTGTAAAGAGGGAGACAGACAGAATAAACAATATATAGTATGTCAGATGGGGACATGCGCCCAAGGTCCAATTGCTGGTGTGGGGAGAGGGCTATTTACAATGCGATGGGAAACCTGCACTGCCCGTGTGACATTTGATCTGCAACTTAAAGGAAGAGGAGCAAGACCCATGGTTATCTAGGGGGACAGTGTTTCAGGGAGAGGGAACAGCAAGTGCAAAGGCCCTGAGGTGGGCACGTGCTTGGTACGTTCAAGGAACAGCAAGGACGCCAGCTGCAGTGGATTGAGCGAGTTGGGGAAGAGAAGAGGTCGAAGAGGGGACGGGGTGGGGAACCTCGAGGGCCATTTAAGGGGCTCTGCCTTTTACACTGAGTGACATGGTTGCCTGCAGAGGGCACTGAGCAGAGGAGGGATGGAACCTGACTTGGTTTTAACGGATTCCCTTTACGGTGTACAGAATGGGCTGGGAGCAAAGGTGGAAGCAAGAAAGCCCACTGAGGCGGTGACTGCTATATTCCCAGAGGTGCTGGTGGTGACCAGAGCGGCAGCTGTAGGGTGGTGGGAACCCCACAAACAATGGGAATTTGGGGGGAGGAGACAACAGGATTTACTTATAGGTTGGATGAAGGGCATAACAGAGTCAAGGTCACCCTTAAGTCTTAAGCAACGAGAGGAGGGAGCTGTCATGGTCTGAGATGGGGAGACTGAGGCAGGAACAGTTGGCAGAGGACTAATAGAGCCCAGTTTTGGATGTGTGAAGTGTGAGTTGCTTATTAAGAGCCTGGAGCCTGGGGAAGAGTTCTGGCTAGAGACACAAAGCTGGGAGCCACCAGTATATGTATGGTATTTAAAGCTATTTGTCTGGGCTTCCCTGGTGGCTCAGTGGTTAAGAATCCACCTGCCAATGCAGGGGACACGGGTTCAAGCCCTGGTCCAGGAAGATCCCACATGCCGCGGAGCAACAAACCCATGCGCCACAACTACTGAGCCTGCACTCTAGAGCCTGCGAGCCACAACTACTGAGCCTGTGTGCCACAGCTACTGAAGCCTGCACACCTAGAACCTGTGCTCTGCAACAAGAGAAGCCACCGCAACAAGAGAAGCCACCGCGATAAGAAGCCCGCGCACCACGATGAAGAGTAGCCCCCGCTCGCCACAACTAGAGAAAGCCTGCGTGCAGCAAGACCAAAAATAAAAATAAATAAAATAAATAAATAAGGACAGACCTTGAGTTAGCGGTCTCCTGTTTGCCCTCCCGATGCACGCTCCGTCCCAATGGACACATCTACCTCCTCTCAGCCAAAAATAAATAAATACATTTAAAATAAATAAATAAATAAAGCTATCTGTCTGGATAAGGGCACCCAGAACAGTCCTTCTCAAACTTTAATGTGCACGTGAATGCCCTAAGGATACTGATGAAAGGCAGGCTCTGATTCAACAGGTCTGGGGCAGGGCCTGAGAGAAGCTCCCAGGAGATACTAAGACTCCTGGCTGTCCAGTGGTTAAGACTCTGCACTTCCACTGCAGGGGGCGCGGGTTCGATCCCTGGTCAGGGAACTAAGATCCCACATGCCACATGGCGTGGCCAAAAAAAGAAAGAAAGAAAGAAGACTACACTTTGAGTAGCGAGCACCTAGGGCGGTCTATTCTATGGCCAAGACCCATGGGTGGGCAATGAAATCAATAGGGCGCTAGTGATCAGTATTTGAAAGAAACTGGAACAGGGTGGATGTACTTCATAAGGGTATATATACCTATATACAGGTTCACAAAATGTTTGTTTTAATTATTTGAGCCTGAATCCCAGGGTTTGTGCTGGGACATGACGTCATGGTCACAAAGATTTGAGAAAACCTGACTTGGGAGTGAGGGTAAACAGAGAAGGGAAGAGACCCAGGGTCCAAGCATGGGAGGATGGGGAGGGACCAGTGAAGGGACGGATAAGGTGACCAGGGAGGTGGGAGGAAAACCAGGACGGAATGTTCTGGAAGCCAAGGGAGGAAAGACAGGCCCAGATTTGAATTATCCTCTGCTTCTCCTCAGCCCTGTTGTCCTGCACACCTGAGCCTCAGTTTCCTCCATTGTAAGATGGGGACATGACGGTCTCAGCCCGTTAAAGTGGCCGTGAGGTGGCACTTGGCACAGGGCAAGTGTGTGAGTGGTGCAGTGATTCTGACTGTTCGCCTGGGCTTTGAGCTCCCCCAGGCCAGCAGGCTGGCCTCCCGCTGCGCACAGGAAGAAACTGAGACCCAGAATATGTTAAAGTCTTGCCTGAAGCCACAAGGGCAGAGCCTGGATACCCTGTGGCTCCCAGACCAGTGCCCTCTTTCCCCTGTATCCACTTTTTCCCTTGCCCATGTGGGTCTGGCCCTGTTCTTTTCGACAGCCACTGGCTCCAGGCCGGTGCTGGAGACGGACTGCCGCCTGGTTGGGGGAATCCCTGGGGGCCGCCTAAAATTCCTCCAGTGGCCAGTGGCCAGGGTACACGTGCTCCATCCCTTCCTGCAGCCCCGGCCTTCCCGGCCAGCCAGGGGGAGGAAGGAGTGGAACTCGTGTACCTGCCCACGGTGGGGCCCAGGCACAGACGTCTGGCTATTGGCCACGTCTCTTTGGCGTATGGATAGGCAGGCGGCACCTGAAAATGTCTGTATCAGTCAGAGCCCCAGCAGGAAACAGATGGCACGCTCCAGTGGGGTAATTTGAGAAGAGTTTGATGAAGGATCTGTTGACACAGGTGTGGGCAGGGTGGAGGGAAACCACAAGGGACAGTGCAGAAGCCCGGGGCTGGCAGCGGCTGTGGGCCATGACCATCCTTGGCCTGAAGGGCTTTGTGGAGAGGGCCAGGTCAGGGCTGTGGCCTTCAGTGCAGGGAGGCCACCAATTTGCAGTGACCCTGCAGGGAAGGTATCAGAAGGACAAATCCTCCACTTCCTTCCCCTCTCTGAACTGTGCAGGGCTGAGAGGAGGTAGATGTGTCCATTGGGATGGAGCGTGCATCCGGGGGGCAAACAGGAGACCGCTAACTCAAGGTCTGTCCCTGCCTGTAAGACAGTGTGACCGTGCAGCTTCCTGGGGACAGGCAGCCCAGTCCCGGCCTGGCCTCTTCCACTGGGAAGCAGGAGCGAGGCTTATCTCTCTGTGCCTCAGTTTCCCTATGCCTCCATGGCCCCAGCCCCTGCCTTACCTTCCAGAGCACTTCATGATTTCAAGGGCCAAAGAGTCCTGGCTCTGTGCTGGGGACACAGCGGTGCAGAGGCATCAAAAGCCCCTGCCCTCGAGGGGCTTCTAGTCGAGTGGAGAGACCTACATAGCACGACTCACACAAGCGGGGGTGGGGGAGGCCCACGGTGCTGTGGGAGCTTCGGGGTGACCGCCTTTCCACCCCAGGGGGTCCCAATCTCTTCCTTCCTCCACCAGGTCTCTGGGGTCAGGGCTCCAGGCCCTCCTGTGCCGCCTATAGATTTCTCTTTCCCTGGAAGTCTGCTGCATGTTCTTCTGTGTCCACCTGCAGCCTCTCCTGCTTTCAAGAGAAACCCGGTGGGTCTTGTTTACAATGTGGGAGGGGTTGGATTGTGCAGCATGAGGGTGGGAGGGAGGGAGGTTTGAGAAGGGCCTCCTATGGGGTCCATGTTACGGCCTCAGATACCCCAACGCCCATTCTGAACCACAGTCCCCCTCGCCCAGTGACATCTGTCCTCTCCAGATTCAACTCAGATGGGATCAGCAGGGAAGGAGCTGAGCTTGGAGCCAGGCGGTCCTGGGGTCTCCAGCTGGGGGTCTCCCAAACCTCAGGAGGCCTTGGGCTCCTCCTCTGTCGATGGTGTGACTTAGGGGTGGCTGTGAGGATTCAGAGCTGATAAGGTGAACGCCTAGGGCGGGGCGGAGGGAGAGTTCAGCCCCAGGGAACTGGATTAACTAACTGTCCCTGGGGCACAGACGCTGGTAGGGGCGCCTGGGAAACCTCACCCAACCTTCCCCTACTGAAGCCACCCTTTGCCTCGTGGCACCCACCTCCCCATCTCCGTGGCTGCAGGAAAAGACAGAGGAGCTGCTACTCTCGGGCTGCCGCTTTGGGGTGGCCCCGTCCTCCCTGTCACGGCCTTCCTGGCCTGCTGGGCCGAGATGGGTCTCCTGTGAGCCCACACTCATGCTTGGCCGGGAATTGGCCATGCAGCCAGCCGCAGGGCTGGGCAAGAGAACCTTCCCTCCCCACCAGCCCCGTTCCCCACCCAAGGAGCCACACCCGCCCTTCCCACCCAGGGGTCAGCTCCTGCAGACACAAACACACTCCCGCTCTGCCCTCTGCTCCCTTCAGAGGCAGCCAGGGCTCCCACCTTCTTCTCCTTCCCTGGGCTTCAATTTTTCCATCTGTGATCAAGACAGTATAAAGAGAAAAAGCCCTGGCTCCATCCCCGCTGTGGGTCCCGCCAGCACACACCAAGATTTGTCTTCTCAAAGCCTGCTCTGCCAGCACCTTCTGCTCCAGAACCCTTCATGACTCCCCATGGCCTTCAGGAGAAAGCCCTGGCATTCAGGGTCCCCCTCCCAGAGCAGGGCCAGAGTCTGCCCCTCCAGGCTTCCCATCACCACCACACCCCTGCTTGTCCCATGGTGGTCAGGCTACTTCTTGCCTCTATGCCTTTGCTCAGGCTGGTCCCCAGCCCAACATGCCCTTCTCACCCTTCCTTCTCTCCCCACTCCCAACTTGCCCAGACCTCCACAGGCCAGGCCTAAATGCCACCTCCTCCAGGCAGCTCAAGCTTCCTCCTCTGAGCTTCCTTGGGCCTGACCCTAAAGTGCCACATGTGACCAGCACCATGGTAGGCATGTAGTTGGCTCTTACTGTTTGCAAAACAAACAAGGGACAGTTCTGGGATTGTCTCCCAGGCTCAGGGAGCATTGATGGGTGAGCGCTTCCTAAGTGCCAGGCCCAGGGCTCTGCGCAGCAGTGCCCCGACCCATGGAAACCTCACAACAGCCCGGTGAGGAAGGCATCATCGTGCCCACTTTACAAACAGGATGACTGAGATCTCACAGCTCAGAGCAAGCATGGCAGGGCCTTGAACGTCAGAAACGCCATTAAAGGGACTTCCTTGGTGGCGCGGTGTTTAAGAATCCTCCTGCCAATGCAGGGGACATGGGTTCAAGCCCTGGTCTGGGAAGATCCCACATGCCGCGGAGCAACTAAGCCCATGCACCACAACTACTGAGCCTGAGCTCTAGAGCCTGCGAGCCACAACTACTGAGCCCGCGTGCCACAACTACTGAAGCCCACGTGCCTAGAGCCCGTGCTCCACAACAAGAGAAGCCACCGCAATGAGAAGCCCCCTCACCGCAATAAAGACCCAACACAGCCAAAAAAAAAAAAAAGCCATTGAAGTGTGTCCCTCCCCCCCTCCCCACACACACACGCTTTCATTTAGGGCTGTCATTTGTCCCTGAAGTATTTTCCAGCCACGGAGGGGACAGACAGAAAGTGGCCCTCTGCCCATCCCCTGTCCTCTCTGGGCCCTGAGACCTCAGCCTCAGCTGCCAGGCTGTGCCAATTTTGGAGTGTTCCTCCCTTATCCTGGGCCTCAGGTTCCCTGTTTACAAAACAAAGGAACGCCAGCCGGGTGTCACACTTATGTAAGCCACCTTTGGTGCTCGATGAGACCTGTTCAAATTCCAGCTCCACCATCTTCTTGGGCCAATAATCTCATCTCTGCAGGCCTCTGTCTTCTCATCTGCAAAATGGGAACAGTGAGTACATGGAGCAGAGCTCCACATGAAGCACCTTGGCCAGGCCTGGCCCCTGAAATTTCCCCTTGGTGGGCTGTTGGGATGATTCTTTTCATCTGCCCCCTGGGGGCTGCCAGATGCACCCCACCAGCCAGCCCTGGACAAGGTGGGATGGGAGGTTGGGTGTGTGGGGAGAGGAGCCTGGAGCCTGGGTCCTCCCACCCCACTGCCTCCCCCACGCCCCAGGGCCCCCCACCCAGCGACAAAGCCCGTGATACTTCCTCTCCCCGCCTGGCAGGCCGCCTGGCCCGGCCCCTTGTCTAAGGAAGCGCATTTCCTGCCTCCCCGAGCCAGGCTGATGAGCCGGGAGCTCCACACTGCTGACGCTCAGACCCCAGCCTCCATCTGCATCCACAGGCCGTGACTGCTGCCGCCGTCCACAGGAGCCCCGCAGCCCCTCCCCGCTCAGCCCTTGGCCAGCGACCCCCGGCCTGGCCCCGCGCCCCCGTGCCCACTTCTCCTGACCCCTTGGCCGCCACCTCAGAAGGCTGGAGCAGGGACGCCGTCGCTCCAGCTGCCTGCTCCCCTTGGGTCCCCACGACAGCCCACGCCGGCCCCGGCGCCCGCCTGCAGCCCTGCCCCTGGACACCGGCTAAGGCCCAGCGCACAGATCCCCAGGTGGACAGCATGGACCGCGGCATGTTCCCCCAGGCCGTCGCCCTGCTGCTGGCTCTCTGCAGCCTCGGACCCACAAGTAGGTGTCCAGGGACCCGGGGTGGGGAGACTCGGCCGTCAGGGCACAGACCAGGCCCCAAGTGTTCCGGGCCTCCTCCGTGTGTCCCGAGCTCACGTCCAGTGGAGCTGTCCTGGGACGTTTGGACAGCCCAAGACAGATGCCACGGGGTGACCAACCATCCCGGTTTGGCAGGACGAAGATCTTTCAGCTCTAAAAATCTCAGGCAAACAGGGATGAGTTATTTACCTTAACTCTGGCTACCCTGGCTTCTGCCCTCCCAGCTACATCCAGTTTCTCCCCAAGAAGCCCAGGTCCCAGAGTGCTGTGCAGCCCCTGGAGACTCTCCTGCCCTCTCTGGGCCTTAAGTTTCCCATCTGAGGAACGTGTGGGATGGGAGGGGGTGTGCGGCCTCACAGTCAGATCGTGGGCTCTGGGTTCAAATCTCATGTCATTATTTCCTCGCAGTGTGATCTCGGCCTCTGAGCTGAGTGGGGATGGTAGGAGAGCTCCCCTCGGGGCTGTTGGGAAAGTCGGTGGTGAGGCAATGCTTGTAGAGAGAGGCAGGCTGGTTGTTTCTGTGTTGTTGTTGTTTAAGGATTAGTTTTAAACTCCTCTACCCTCACCTTCCCCGGGATCTGTGAATGGCTCCCAGAACCCTTCGGACGCGGTGCTCTCTCTGCTTCTACCCAGTTCTCTACTCCTCAAAAAGAGTACAAGATGCGGGCACAGGCCCGGACGAGGTGTTCTGCGGAGGCTCCCCAGCCTGGGGGCTTCTCCAGGTGGTCTTGGCCTCTGCTGTCTTCTGAAATGAGCAGATGGGGGGCAGTGACTCCCAGCCCCTCATCCCACTCACTGTGGGCCTTGCTATGCCCTGCCCCTCACCCGCCTAAAGCCCCGGGACAGCCCTGTGGACACCCCTTCACCTCTGGCACATCCAGGACCTCCTTAAAGGATCGGGGGTGGGGGGTGAGCATGGGAACAGCAGCAGCGGTGGCCACCCCCTCCCCACCCTACCGTAACCCGCAGCATTTGAAAGTCCCTAACCCTTGATCTCTAAAGCTCTTACCACTGCCTCACTGATAGACAGGAATGAGTCTCAGATATTAAGTGACCCAGCAGGGATTCGCCCCAGGCCTGGGCCTCCCCTGAGCACTTGCTCCTGACCTCGGGTGATAGGCGACCCCTCTTGATACAGCTCCTAGTCACCCTGCAAGACTGCGGCCTTTATTGCCCCATTTTACAGGAGGAGAAGTGGAGGCTGTGACCTGCTAAGTTCACACAGCTCAGACAGAAGCCCTACCTGAGCTCCACGATAGGCCCCCAGGCCACCCTGCCTTTCTCCCACCTCCCCCCACATTCTAGCTTGATAAGACTCTCTTCCTCTAGGTCATCAGAGAAAGATCCTGGAAGCTCTTTAGGGCCTGGTTTTATAGGATCAAAGGCACTGGTGTGCTGGCGAATAAAGAACAGCGGAGTGGGGGGTGGGGTGGGGTAACTTGTCAATATCCACGGTGTAAATGTTCCCACAGGGCTGATTTCAAGCTATCAACTCGGCAGACTCAGCGTTGGGGCGGATGCACAGTAATAAACCTTTATCTACTATTTCCACCACACAGATATTACAGACGTAGATAACCTCAAGAGCACAGATAATACAAAAGGGAATAAAATAATTAGGGAGTAATGAGTTTTGATATTTATTAACTTTTAAGTATATATAATTGATGTAATTGTAAGCTTATAAAATTTAATTTTTTATAATGGCTGTGTTTAAGAGCCAACTGGAAAAATGCCTGAAAATGTATCAACCTGCTTTGAGAGCAGGTACTAGCACCCAGTGATCATGGGGCTCAAGGGCACCCCAAAGCGTCCAGCCCAGCTCATCCTCAGTCTGGGAAACTGAGGCCCGTAGAGGGCAGATGGGGACCAGGGTCAGGGTGTGGGAGCCAGACCTCCACGCCAGGGGAGGAGGTGGGAGTGCTAGTGACCCAGGCATCCTCGTTAAAGCTGGAGGGGGTCAAAATGGCATGAAAACATGTCCCAGACAAGTCCAGCCTTCTGGGAACACAGCTTGGCAGACTCTTTCAAAACCATAACTTGTGTAACAGACTCATCTTCAGAAGTCAACCCCGTGGAGTTACTTGCCCAACTCTGTAAAGATGGGTGGTCCGTAGGTACCTGTAACAAAAACCGTACAACTGGAGACCACCCAGTGTCTGCCAGCCTGGGCCCTATGAAGTGGATGACCATGCAGTGGAACCCTACACAGCCGTTACCCAGAAAAAGCTAGCTCGGATCCACATTGCTGTGACATATGTCTAGGACACATGGTCAGGTGTGCAAACATCAATGAGTCCATTTCTGTAAGAATAAAATAGTAATAATATACCATATGCACAAAGAAAATCCCCACGTCACTGGTCTTTAGCACTGGGGTCCTCTAGAGGATTTTCATTTTCTAAGACACACATTTTTGTCTTGTTGGAATTTTTTTTTAATTGAAGTATAGTTGATTTACATGAACTTTTTAAAGAACAAATATGTAGAGGTTTTTAAAAAGCAATTTAACCATATATTCGCTTTAGTCCACTCCTCAAAGGAAACAGATAAGAGGGGGAAAAATGACCTCCCCGGCTCCTTTATTAGTGTGGGTACAGTTAGCATGCTGGTGGATTGCTTACTAGTTTTTGTCTAGCTTTTTAAGGTAATTTTAATGCAGGTGGATCAAATTTGGAAATCTTGTGTACCCTTCTTATGTCCCAGAAGTTTTCTGTGTTGTCATGTGGACTCCATAACCATCCCATTGTGGTTCTAGAATAGTCTCTCCCTCAAACGTGCCATCTCATCGTTTGCCTAATGAATTCTTTATTGTTGAATACTTAGGTGGCTTCCCCTTCGGGGCCAGTTATAAATACCACTTCCATGCATGTTTTTGGTACATGCATCTTTTCCTGTATTTTGGAGTATTTCACTTGGATAGAGTCCCAGAAGTGGAGGTGCAGGGGTTCGTGGCCCATGTTGGGTGGTTGGGATCAAAGAGTGTCTCCTAAGTGTGGATGAGCGTTCGCTGGAGGATGGGGTAGAGGTGAGACTTGAAGTCCCCCGCACTGCTGGCCACATGTGTGAGGGTCTGGGACTCCCTGGAGAGGGGGGCAGGGCATGTCCTGCTAGGGATGCAGGACACAGACCATGAATAGCCATCTCTTAGAGCCTGCATTGGGGCAGCTTCCCATTTGCCCGGAGGAAAGGGAGGTTGAAGCAGGAGCCGTGTGAACCAGGAGACAGTGGGTCCCTGGGGACAGTGGGGGCATGACCATTAAGGTTCTCACTTCAGCCAGACAGATGGTGACACTAAGACCCAGAGGGAGAGAAAGAATTGATGTCTCTCTCATGCGCACAGATGGGTCAGTGATGGGCCCTCTGAGGACAGGCCTGGTCTATTTATTTGCTTGAGGACCTGACGAGGGATCTGGGCAAGAGGGAGGGACCTCCTCTTCTGTGTCCCCAGTGCATCAGGCAGCCCTTTGTCTTTATACCCAGGTTACAGACGAAGAAATCAAGTCTCGGGACAAGTGACAGGTCCAGGCTTCTTTCCTCTGCATCTTTGGTGGCCTGGGTGGGTGTGGAAGGCTTGGAGCATTGATTGCCCTGGCTGTGGAGCAACCTCCCGCTTCTAGCTCCAGCTCTGGAGCCTCAGCCCTGGAGGCTGAAGAGGACCCTCGTCCAAGGCTGAGCTGACTTCAATACCTGTGACGGGGTGGGGGTGATGCCAGACACTCCTCTAGGCTTGTTTTGTGCACCATCAGACTTAACCTTCCCAACAGCCCGATGAAGCTGACACTTCTGTTACCCCCATTTTAAAGCTGAAGAGACTGGGGCACTGGCAGGTGAAGGACTTTGCCTGAGTAACACAGCTCAGAAATGAGCAGCTGGGGCTCGGGCCCTGGACCTAACCATACGCCATAGTGCCTTAGGGAAGGCGATGAGGCTCTCTGTTGCCAACTCCTCTCACCCCACACGTTAGGTTTCTTTCCTGCAGTGACCCTCCCACCTAGAGCACAACTGGATGGGTTCTTTTTTTATTTAAGATTTTTTTGATGTGGACCATTTTTAAAGTCTTTATTGAATTTGTTACAATATCGCTTCCGTTTTGGTTTTTTGGCCGCGAGGCATGTGGGATCTTAGCTCCCCGACCAGGGATCAAACCCACACCCCCTGCATTGGAAGGCGAAGTCTTAACCGCTGGACCACCAGGGAAGTCCCTGGATGGGTTCTGGTGAGAAGCTTTTCACAACAGGGTTTTAAAGGATGAATAGGAATTGAAGAGAAGTCAAATAAAGGAAGACTATTAGTCTGGGAAAGGGCATGGCAAGGGCAAGGAACAAGGTGTGTTTGAAGGAAAAGTTCACTTCTCCCCACTGCTGGACGTAAATAACCGTGACGGCGGTTGCCAGTTCCTCACACATCAGGATCCTCCTTGGCCCTGTGCACGTGTCAATTTTCCAATATTCTCACCAATTCGTTGAGGAAGGTATTTTGATGATCACCATCCCCATTCTACAGATAATAGCACTGAGGCATGGAAAGGAAGCTGGCAAGTAGCAGAATCAGGATCTGAACCTTCAGCGTCTCTCAGATCCCTGCACTTTTTAACTCCACTCCAGGTTGCGGAGTATGGCCTTAGCCCGCAGACATCGGGCAGCCAGAGACAGACTAGGGAAAGGAGTGTTGAGGCCTCACTGGTGGCCAGGCCCAGGGGCAGTGGTTGGACTGGACACAGGGAAATCTCTGAGGCCACGATTGGCCCCTGAAAGGAGCAAAGAGTGTCTGGGTAACTGAAGAAGAGGGAATGCAGAAAAGATCCTTGTCAAAGAGGATTGGCCCTGGTTTCATGAAATAATCACAGCTTCCGTGTCCAGAACACTTACTGGGTACCAGGCTCTGTACACGGGTTACCTCATGCAGCTGATATATAGCCTGCAAAGTGGGTGCTGGGAGCTAAAGCTGGATTGTCTGGGTTCCAATACGGGCCCTGCCACTTAACAGCTGCGTGCCCTCAGGCAAATTCTTGTATCTCCCTAATCTTCAGTTTCCCCTTGTGTCAAACGGTTATAATAACTGCACCTACCTCGTAGGGCTGCTATGAGCATTAAATGAATGAACCCACAGAAAGCCACAAAACAGTACCTGGCGCCCAGTAAGCGTGATGGAAGCTGTTTTGCAAATGGGGAAACTGAGGCTCAGAGAAGTTAGGCTTTTGCTCATGGTGACCAACTTTTTTTTTTTTTTTTAAATTACTTATTTATTTTTGGCTGCGTTGGGTCTTCGTTGCCGCGCGCGGGCTTTTTCCTAGTTGCGGCGAGCGGGGGCTACGCTTCGTTTCGGTGTGCGGGCTTCTCATTGCGTGGCTTCTCTTTGTTGCAGAGCATGGGCTCTAGGCACGTGGGCTTCAGTAGTTGTGGCTCACGGGCTCTAGAGCGCAGGCTCAGCAGTTGTGGCGCACGGGCTTAGCTGCTCCGCGGCATGTGGGATCTTCCGGGACCAGGGCTCGAACCCGTGTCCCCTGCATTGGCAGGCGGATTCTTCACCACTGTGCCACCAGGGAAGCCCCAAGGTGACCAGCTTTTTTAAGAGGCAGAGATGGGATTTCACTCAGACCATCCAGCTCCAGAGCTGGCTTTGCTTGACCATCATCCTCTCGGCCGCCCAAGGCGCTGGGGGTGGCCATTTGGAAAGCCCCCAAGGTGGCTCTGTGCTTGTGGGTGGGGGAGGCTAGGGAGGCAACAGAGGTGGAGAGGTGGCCCCCCAGTTGGTAAGTCTCTCACTCACCCGGTCACCCAGGGCCCCAGCGGCGCCTCCTCCAGCCCAGGTCCCGGGAGCCCCAGAGTTTCCCGTGGTGCCAGGGGATTGTTTTCAGCTCTGTCTGGGCCCGCCTCTGGCTCCGGGAGACAGGCCCTGGGCGTCACACTCCCTCCTGTCTCCCCATTCTCGTCTGCGGAGTGGGGGCGGCCAGGACTCGAAAAGGCCCCAAAATAAATGGACCTCTTATCTGATCTCCCAGCCTGGCCTGTTATCTGATCATTACATAATGGCTAGGCCTGTGGCCTCTCCCGCTGGCTGACACGCTGACGGCATGGAGGAGGTGGCCCCAGGCGGCCCCAGCAATCCGGAGGAACTGGGGTTCCTGGAAGTCTGGGGAGGGGGCAGGGTAAGTGCGAAGGGAAGGAGGAAAGCGCTACACTAATCTGCAAGCCAGACCCTGGGTCTCTGTGGGGAGAGGTAGGTCCGAGCCGGCCATCTCCTGTCTCCGGGCCTCGGTCTCCCGATCTGTACAGGAGGACTAAGAAGCAGCCAGGAAGTCTGTCTTCACTATCAGGGACAGGGAGAGCGCGAGGGGCTTGGTGGGTCCCACGCGGGGGGTCAGCAGCAGGTTGTGTCAGCCCTTGAGTCTACTTGAGCCTGAGACATCAGTGACCTCCCTCACAGAGGCCCCCCACCTGCAGGCCACCCTGTTCCACCACATCACCACCCACCTAGGACAGTCAGTTCTTCTCACGTGGCTGAAGTCAATCAAAGAATTGTGATAAAAAGAACTGCCACACACCCTATCTCACCTCTGTGCGTTGTGTGGGTTCTATTCTTACTGTCCACTTACTGACGAAGAAACCAAAGCCCAGAGTGAAATCGTTCGCCAAAGCAGCATCAGCGCTGGGCCTGAGATTCAAACCCAGGTCGGCCTGGCTCCAGGAACCTTGCTTTTAATGAAAATGCAGGCACTCTGGAGTCCCCGGCACATAGGACAGGGCCAGGGTGAGGATTTATAAGCCAAATGTCCTTGTCCCGGACTTATCCTTCCCAAGGTGTTGCCGGTGGGTGGCCGTCTGCCGTCCTTCTCTGACCCCTGGGGGTCCTGAGCCAACCAGGCGGTGGAAGGAGGCCGGGTTAGGCCAAAGACAGCCCAATAGCCCGGGATTCAGAAGAAGCCTCCCTCCCCCCTCCTCTGAGCTGGCGTCGGCTGGACGTGCGGCCAGGCCCTCCGCACCCATCTTTGATCTCCAAGAAAACAGGAAGTGAGCGCGACAAGATGGAGACACAAACTTCCAAACAGTCTCCCCTTCTCTGTCCTCCTTCCCTCCTCCAGAGCCCCCCCTTCCCTGGCACATTCCTCAGGACGAGGTGTAGGGGCCTCATTTCCTCTTCCTCCTCTGCTGGGTCAGGGTGAAATTCCATTCCCTTCCCTCAGGACCTGCGCTTCCGGGCAGCGGGCTCTGCAGCCTACTCCGGCAGCTGCCCTCTGAACCTGGGCTCACTCTGTCCGTCGGGGCCAGGAGACTCTCAACCCTCCTTGGCCCGTTCCTCCCGGTCTCCTTGAGGCATAAGAGGGGAATTTTTGTCTCCTGATCCTTTGGAGGGGACCAGCCCAGAGGCTTGGCTGTGTGCACAGGTGGGTCCTGCCACACATTTAGGGTTGCCAGATGTAGCAAATGAAAATTTAGGATGCCCAGTTTAAGTTTTAATTTCGGATAAACCATGAAAAACTTTTTAGTATAAGTATATCCCACGCAATGTGTGGGATATACTTATTCTTTAAAAATATTCATTTTTTTATTTATTCAGATTTAACTGGGTGTCTTGCATTTTATCTGTCAACCCTACACCTACTAGCACTGTGACCTCAGGCAAGAGACTTTGCGTTTCTGAGGTTCAGTTTCTTCATCTGTGGAATGGGTATAATGATATCCACCTTGCAGGGTAGCTCTGAAGATGCAATAAAGCCCTTCACCAGTGCCAAGCACCCAGTAGGCATTTGGAAAGTGGGAGCAATTGTCACCACGTTGCTCTTAACTGGCCCACTCTCTGGCTGTGCTTTCCCAACAGGTCTTGCAGAAACAGTCTATTGCGACCTACAGCCTGTGGACCCACAGGTGACATACATCACCAGCCAGGTTTCTGAGGGCTGCGTGGCTCAGAGCCCCAATGCTACCCTGGAAGTCCACATCCTCTTCTTGGAGTTCCTAAAGGTGAGTGCCTGATGGCAGGGTCAGGTGGGGACCCAGCAGATGGCCCAGGGCCCATGAGATGAGGGGAACTTTTCCTTGTGGCTGTCCCTGGGACAGTGGGCTGAGTCCTCACCAGGGCCCCTGTCAGGAGTGTGACATCGGCATCTCATCTCACAGGGCCTGTAAGGGGTGGCATTTCTGGGGCAATCTTCTGGATGCCCGCACAAGACCCTGGTGGAAAGGGCTGTGTTTGGCCGGCAGTGGAGTGGAGAAGAGCCAGGCGAGCTGTCATTCATGTACCTCCAGTGATGGGGAGCTCACTGTTTCTCAGTGACACGGCTCTGCTCTAGGCAGCTTTGACCTTGAGACAGTGCTTCCCTCGAGCGCAAATCTACCTCCCTGGAACGTCACTCATTGAAGATCTTGTGACCCGGCCAGGCAGCCCCCCAGAGACTGGAAGCCGGTGATGTCACCTCAGAGACCATTCTCCCCACACCAAGAAGGTCCACCATGAGTTTGTCTAAGTCCCTCTTGATAATAATAACACGTTTATTGAGCACTTACTATGTGCTAGGTACTGTGCTAGGCCTGCTAAGTACCAGGAACAGAGTTAAGCACCTTTCGTGTATTAAACCTCCTGAGGGCCCATCTGTCAGGGTCTGTTTCCCCACTTTTCGGAGGAGAGACCTGTGGCAGGCTGAGAGAGGTGAAGCGACATGCCCGAGGCCAGAGTTCGCTAGATCCCCAAGACTCCAAGCTAGGCCGTCACCTGGGTCTCCAGTGGATCTCAGTGTTCAGCTGGCGCCTGGCCTGCCCGGGGTTGGCAGCCACACCTGGCCAACGCGGCCTCAGGTCCTGATAGCGATTTAGTGGTGTCAGCTCGGGGTGAACTTGTGGCCCCCAAAACTGTTAGGTTGCCCTGCATTTGTGCAGTGATAAGACAGTGCCAAGACCACCAATATCGGGGGGCCTGCTCCCCACCACCCTGCCTGCCACCAGGACTGTGGGTCTCGATAATCCCCGAGTCGAAGATAGTGCCAGACACACGTTGTGTGGTTTCCATAGCCATTGTAATTTTTTTCAAGTTTGCTCATGATATGGAAAATGAGATTGCCCTCTGTAAGTTCATTACGTGTGTTCGGATGTTCAGGTCTCTGTGCCTCGCCTGGGTGGCACTGGGACCCCCCCAGCCCCAATCACTCAACAGTGAGCCAGTGTCAGAGAAGGCTCCTGGCCAAGCACCCAGGTCTATTGGAGACAGATATGTAGACAGATAGCCAGCACCCAGATGACTGGTGCTTTCTCGGGGGGCGCAGGGCAGGGGTAGGCCAGCTGCTATGGGATTAGGCCGGGCTTCATGGAGGAAGCAGGAACAGTAAGAACGGCCAGAGTCCACGGAATGAAGGAGGCCGTGGGGAAGAGCAGAGGGTAGAGTGAACGTACAGGCAGGAAAGTGGGACTCAGCTGAGGCTGGCATGTGATTCACTGCATCGGAGCTTACAGTTCACCTCGGGGCAGGGCTGGGGAGATGGACAAGGCCCCGTTGCCATAGGAAGGGGTTCGGTCTTTATCCTGTGGGCAGTGACAGTCATTGGAGGGTTTTTAGGGGCATGACAGGGTGCTGCTGTAATATGTCATCCTAGAGAGCTCATGACAACAGAATCTCCCTGTCACACTCTGCCTCTTCCAGAGAACTCAGTCCATGGAGTGTCCGGCTTTTAACTCAAGGAGTCAGGCTGCAGGCTCCAGGACGGCTGGACCTGTTTGTTTGAGGGGGTGATGGAGAGAGCCAGGGTTCGGGAGATGGGGGTTCCAGTCCTGGAGCACCTCGTATCGTGCCTGGCATGCAGAAGGGACTCCTCCCCACGCTCCAGTAGACACACACTTCTTGGGCTAAGGGACTCACCGAAGAATCATGGAGTAGCAGAAGCTGGCCCAGGGCCTGGAGTATACCAATGACTCTTTGTTGAATGTATGAATGAATGAATGCACTGCCATGTGACCTTGAGGCCAGTGTTAAGAGCATGGGCTCTGGAGCCAGACAGTCTTTGAATTGAACCTTACCCCCCACCACTTACAGGGGCTCGATCTTGGGCCACCTCTCCAAGCCTTGGTTTTCCCTGGGAAACATGGAGGTGATAATCGTACCTAGCTCACAGGGGGCTGTGAGAAACCAGTGGGGTAGCACAGGCAAAATACTGAGCTCGGGCCTGCCCAGAGCCACTCTCGATGTTCAGTCGATCTGCCTGTTGTTATCATAACGTCTCCTCTGTGGGCTCCGCGTCTCCCCTGTCAATACCCTCATTCAGCTGAGCACGCTACAGTGTGCAGCACATCTTCCCGTCAGTCAACTAATTTGATCCTCATAGGTTGTTGCTACGAGGCGGCTGAAACAGGGACTGTGAGTCCATCTGCAAAGGGGGAAGCTGAGGTCTGGCCTGACGGAGCTGGGTGCTCCTGGCTTCTTGCCCCAAGGGTCGAGCCCATGATCCCACCAGATCTACTACTGTGACAGCGAAAGACCCGTGGCTTCCCTGGGAGACATCTTCCTCCCCAGGTGGCCCCCAAGAAGGGGGTCTACAGCTCAACAGTCCCCCTCAACCAGTCCTCGCCAGGTGCCTGCTCTGTGCCCAGCCTATGTTGGGCATTGATGGTACAGAGAGAAAGCAGATCTGGCCCTTGCCCTTGAGCCACTCACAGGGGAGGCAGAGGTGGGCGCTGGCATCCCTGGCACCAAGTGATGGACTCGGCAGCTGGGGAAGGGGATGCAGGGGCCTGCTGGCCCTGGGAGGATGATCACTGAGCGTGGAGGGAAGGAGGCATTAGGGGAACGACTCCCAGTGTCTAGCCAGACCGAGAGGGGAGTCAAGGGCATTCCAGGCAGAAGTCGCTGTGTGAGCAAAGGCCTAGAGGCAAGAAACACGAGCGGGCAGCGGTGGCATGGGTGGCGACCGTCTCAGCAACGGGCCCAATCCCTCCCAACCTATGGCTGCTGCCTTCAAACCCCGGCGCAGAGAAACAGCTTTCCCCTGCATCCCCGCGCGGCCTCTGAAGCCTTAGACTTCCTGTGGGTGGGCGGCAGATGAGTTGTGGCGGCCAAGAGCCTCGGGGAAGAGAGGTTCGGAGGGGGGTGTGTGTGTGTTGGGAGGGTTTGCAGACAGACGAGGGGGCCGCCGGGCAGGGGCTCTATCTTGCTGGGTCCCCGAAGGGCAAGCTGGAGCCTGGATTCCGGGAGGGGGCCCAGGGTCATATCCTGACCTGCGGAGACAGGAAACCGGCCTGGTGTCTCAGCAGTTCCCGTCAGGCCGACTACACTGATCTGCTGTCCTCCTAACAAACCCCAGACAGCCAGAGCTGAAGCAGCCGCTGATTCACCCCACTTCTGGGCAAACTCAGGGAACTGACGCTGCCTTGCCCACCCCCGAGCACGCGACTCACGGGGCTCTGGCACCGACTCTTTCCTGGGGAGACGGGCAGACAAGGCTGCTCGGGCAGAGGGAGGGCAGGGGGCCCACGGGTTCCCCCAGACCATCCTGGGAGGCTGTGAAGGGCTGTGGAAGGCAGTGCCGCCCTCAGACCTGGGTAAGGGGTCCTTGCCTGGCACCCACAATTTGCAGCCCCTCTCTGGCCCTTGTCCAGTTGCATCTCCCCTGCCCTGGGTGGGGAATCTGCCGAAGGGACCTGCGTCCCTACCCTGGGAACCCAGGACTCCAGAATTCCCTGCCCAAATGCGCTGGGCCTCCTCCCAGAGTAGGATGGGGCTCTTTCTTGCCCTTTCCTCTAGAAGGGGCACTGCACGGCTGGGGTCAGCTCCCTCAGACCTGAAGGCTGGGTGAGGTGACTAAGGGTGGACACTGATGGTGCAGAGAGAAAGTGGACCTGGCCCCTGCCCTGGAGCCACTCCTGGGGGAGGCAGAGGTGGGCGTCAGCAGCCCTGGTACTGAGTGATGGACTCAGCAATGGGGGGCACAGGGGGCTGGGAGGAGTGAGCATGGCAGAGCTTGGGCATCCAGGCTGGTTTTCCACACATGTCCATGTGAAGAGAAGCAAGGTGGGCTGGGGCCAGGGGCTGTCATATATGTTCTTGTGCCAGGCCTTGCAGATATTAGGGGCAAGCTTGGTGGAGGGGCATGGGCTGGGGGTCAGACAGACTGGACAGGGATCGCATCTGCTCTCTCAGTGCTGTATCCCCAGTGTTCAGCTCAGGGTCAGTCCAGGTACTGGATGGATGGATGGATGGATGGATGGACGGATGGGTCGGTGGGTGCATAACGGAAGGAAGGGGAAATATACGTGTGTATAAGCATTTGCCTGTTGTCCATCCCCAAGAGGTTAGTGGTGTCACTGACAGTTTGCGGGTGTTACTCTTGTTCTCTGCCAAGCTCCTTGATGACAGGCTTGTGCCTTCTTTCCTGTCCCCCTTTGACAGCATAGAAGCCCCAGGCTGGGCCCAGTGCTGGTCTCTCAGACAAATGAACTGGGGATGTGGGGAGAACACGGGCTGACCAGGGACCCTCAGCTGGGGAGAGGAGCATGCCTCTCCTGGGTGTTCTGGAAGCCCACCCTGTAGCCACCTGGCTGGAGACCATGACCCCCAGATGCCAGGAGGAGCCCCAGGAGGCCAGATGGAACGTCACTGAGCCCAGCTCCTCCCTGCACAGATGGGGAGACTGAGGCCCAGAGAGGGGAAGCTGCAGGGTGGCGTGGCTGAAGTAGGTCCCAATTCCAGCTAACTGCTGCCCAGCTCTAACGCCAGCCTCCTCAGCCCCCAAACCATGGCACTCCTCTGGACGAGCGGGCAGGGAGAGAACCGGCGGTCGTGAAAGCCAATCTAGCAATACTACCATGGGCACTGGACAACCCGCTTTGCAGGCAGACTCTCACTGAATCCTCACAAGTCTATGAAGTGGGTATATTGTTCAGCCCATTTTCCAGATCAGGAAGCCGAGGCCCAGAGAGTGGAAGTAACTGCCCAGGGTCACAAGCGAATGACTGAGCCTGGGTTTGAATTCAGGTCAGTCTGGCTTTGACCCCCTTCACCCGTTACCCTGCCTGCATGTGCCGTCTGAGTCTGCTGGGGTGGACAGAGGACGGCTGGCTCCAATCTGGCCGGCTCCAGTCTGGCCCTCGGAGTGGGGGGGCGGGCTGCAGGCAGCCCCGAGGCTCCACTCCTAGAAGAATTGCTGGAAGCGACTTTCTATAAGTGGCTACTAGCACTCAGGACCTCCTCACCGAAATCTCCCCTTCCCGCCACTGACTGCTGGGCCAACAATGGCATCTGTGGGACACGGGCACAAAAATAGAAACATGGTCTCCCGCCCACTGGCTCAGGGAGGGGGCCGGGGCGGGCCCAGGCCGGCCCAGGTTGCAGAGCTGGGGGAGAGGGTTTGGCTGGCCTGCCCGCCTCGGCTGAGCTCCCAGAATTCCCAGGATGACATTGGGAAGACTGGGAGCTTGGGGTGGGGGGCAAGGCAGGCCCGTTTCTTTGCCTTTGGGCTCCAGGCTGGGAGGGAAGAGGGAAGAGGGAAGTCAGCGTGTGAGTTACCACGCTGATGAGTCAGGGCCATGAGATGGAAATGTTTGCTGTGGAAACCCTGACTGGGTTTTTCTGGTAACCAGCTGGCCTTCGGCTCGGCACAAGGGCTCAGAGACCCCAGGGAGCCCAGCCAGCCGAGTTTCCACATGACTCGCGTGCTGTGTGGCCCTGGCCCCTGCCTGCCCCTCTTTGGGCCTCAGCCCCCACCCCCTTCCCAGCCCCCAACTCTACAGGGAGGGACTTGGTGAAAACTGAATTGGGGGATTGTGCCCTGGGAGCACAGCCAGATGTCATGACAAACGTCACCAAGCTCCAGTCTCCTAACCCCCTCACCCTCAGCATGACCCGACCCTGACCTCTACTTCTCTTTTTTAACTTCCTTTGTCCCGAGCCCCACCTGGTTTTGGTTCCCAACCCTGTCTTACTCCCATTTCACAGATGGGGAAACTGAGGCACAGAGAAACTGGGACAGTTACAGAGCGGCAGCAGGAACGGATGTTCACAGGGCTCTTTCCTCCCAGCTCAGGGGCTGCGCTCCCAGTCGCTCTGTCACCTGCAACACTCTCGGCCTGCGGGTACCCACCCAAGGGCAGAGGAGGGATCTCCTCATCTGCAGCAGCCGTGGCACCTCCAAACCATGGGGCCCATCTATTCACCACGTATGGGCCTCAAGGTCTACTCCTCTGTGGGAGGACAGACAGATGGGGCTGGACAGTGATGAACTGTGGGGCAGTCTGGGGAGCGGCAGGATTGAGAGGAAGGACACGGTCCAGGTGAGCTATCCAGGGGTCCAGGCACCCACTCTGGCACCAGGCTGATGTGCACGGGGCGCCTGGCTTCATCACTCACCTTGGCATGTGACCTCCCTGCCCCCGATGGCTGCATCTGTGAAATGGGAGAGTACCTGCCCCTGCTTCATGAGAGCATGCGCAACTTTCACAGCACAGATTAGGTGGAACCATGTGAAATTACTGATATTTGATTGTTGTTTCTTTAAAAGCTTTATCGTGAAAACATTTGCCTGTTTAAAGTGTACAGTTGAGTGGTTTTTATCAAATACACAGAGTTGTGCAATCATATTCGATTGTTCAAGCTAATGCTACACAGGCAACTAAGGTAAGGAAGCTGGGGTGGGTGCCTTCTTGATGGTTCAGACAGGTCAGCAGTGCCCGGGCCTTTCCTGACACTGCGGAGGTGGGTCTTCCTTCACTCCGGTTAATTTCAAGTACTGATCAAAATCCTGGAACAAAATGTCAGTTCTGACCTTTAGATTGGTGTTTCATATTTTACCAGAATATGATATTAAATCCAGTATTTAATTCTTCAAGTGTTTAGAATGCATAATATTTTTAAAAATTGATGAAACAAGATATTTCAAAATCCAAAAGTTATAGACCCATTAGAAAACATAAATTAATCAAAAATGTGAACTTATACAAACATAAGTTTGAGATACATCATTCTACTATAAATTAGTATAAAAGTGATTATTCAAAAAATAGGCAACATAAATAGCTCACTAAAATGAAAAAAATTATTTATGAAACATTGAAAATGAAACATTATTTGCTTTTCTGTTGTTGTTTCAAAGAGCAAACTTACAAAGAGTGATTATGGTGTCATTTTTAGGTAACGGAAATATTTCTGGCAGATTTTTCCAGCAGCTGAAACACTCTCTGGCTCTGTGACATCAGTTGGGGAAATGGCCCAGAGATAATTAGAAGTTAAATCTAAAAACTTTCCACTGATGTCTTCATCTTGAAATATCTGTCTCCTTTTTGATAAGTTTGAGGAGATTTGGGGAGGGTCAGCTTTTTGTCTTTTGGAGAGACTGCCAGCTTTTGAGAGCCTCTGGAGTTTGTGTTTCAGTCAAGTGTTTCCATCTGTCTTTGTCCTCGTGAGGACGGGGCTTCTGAGGCCTATACCTGTCTCAGTTTCAGGAGTCACCTGTTCATACTCCGTTGGTTCAGAGAGTCTTTGAGCAGAGCAGGGGTTCTTCTTTCGATAGAAGCTTTGCCTTGTGGATTGCTGTGTTCTTTTTCTTCTTGAGAATAAGGAGGTATAGAAAAACGTGATGGGACAGGATAGCGGTTGAGAGTAGAGGCCTGCCCAGGTCCAGATCTTAGCTCCATACTTACTTGCTGTGTGATGATGGGCAAATGACTTCACCTCTTTGTGCCCCACTTCCTCCTCTGTGAGTGAGAATAACTATGGTACCTACCTCTTCGGGTTGTCGTGGGGATTAAGTGTGAGTCAATGTGTAAAGCACTTAGAATAGTCTAAGCACTTAGTAAGCACTATATAAGTGTGAGGTATTAATTATTTATTGTTGTTGTCGTTGTTATGAAAGCATTCTAAATGCATACACCATGATCAATTAAAATTTTTAATGCAGTCGGTACCTCTCAAGACATAAATGATTTCAACTTACATTTCTTATAAAATATCAAAATAATGGTATTACTCAACAAAATATGAGTATTTAGTACTTTAAAATAGTAAAGCAAACAGGAATACTGCAAACTGGGGCGGGTTTGATGCCTCAACGCTGTTGCATAGGGACAGAGAAAGGGCGCAGGGTACTCTCTAAGTCACACAGGCGTTTGCAGGCCTGGTACACAGCAGGTGCTTTGTGGAAATAATAAACCTCAACTGACTACTGGATAAAGTTCAGGTTCGTTGCATTTACTTATTTATTTTCATGGAAAGGCATTTTATTTTATTTTACTTTTTATTTATTTATTTATTCTTTGCGGTACGCGGGCCTCTCACTGTTGTGGCCTCTCCTGTTGCGGAGCACAGGCTCTGGACGCACAGGCTCAGCGGCCACGGCTCACGGGCCTAGCCGCTCCGTGGCATGTGGGATCTTCCTGGACTGGGGCACGAACCCGTGTCCCCTGCATCGGCAGGCGGACTCTCAACCACTGCGCCACCAGGGAAGCCCAAGGCATTTTATTTTAAATATAGCCGTGTGTACATGTCAATCCCAAACTCCCAATCTATCCCTCCCCGCTACCCTTAAAGAAACATCTCCTTGGATTTGCTGGGACTCATCTCCTTCATTCGTTCAGCAAATATTTTTTCTGGGTACCTCCTGAGGGCCAGGCACTGTGCTGGGCTCTGGGAGACAGGAGTGGACAAGCTGGGCAGGGAGAATGGAGTGGAAGCTTACAGTAAATGAGTCGTCACTACTGATCTGGTGGCACAGCCTGTGCAGTCTGACTGGTCTCTGTATGTGTCTCTCCCCTGCCCCCGTTCCAGGAGGTGTCAGTGCTGGAGCTGACTCTGCAGACATCCAAGCACAATGGCACCCTGCCCCGAGAGGTGCTTCTGGTCCTCAGCACTAACAAGACCATCTTCCTGAAGTTGCAGGCTCCGGGAATCCCACTCCACCTGGCCTACGTGAGTGTGTTACCTCCAGCCCCAGCCTCAGGCACGGGCCTGCTGTCCACGTCTGTGGGCCAGGGTCCCCTACTTCTCGTTTTCATTCTGACATTATTCACCAGGGCCCTGCCTGGTGAATTCCATGGGGCCCTGACAGGGAGAACGCAAAGGGCAACAGAACCTGGGATAAAGAGCCCAAACCTGGAGGTGGGAATCAGGTTGATGTGCAACCCTGGCCAACTCCAATCCCCTCTCATAGCCTCAGTTTTCCCATATGTGCAGTGGGAGAACTGAGGACAGTCCCATAAAATAACCTTGTCACTGACTTTGAGAAAGTTACAAGACATAAATTTGAACATATTTAAGTGCAGACGAAAAAGGCCAGGAAGAAACCTAACAATGATGGACTTCCCTGGCCGTCCAGTGGTTAAGACTCCACGCTTCCAATGCAGGGGGCACGGGTTTGATCCCTGGTCAGGGAACTAAGATTCTGCATGCTGCACGGAGTGGTCCCAAAACCAAAACCAAACAAAAGAAACCTAACAATGCGTTATGGGTAGTTATGGGGAATTCCCTGGTGAAAAACAGAACGAGACAGTACTTATGGCTGGGGACTGGGATTCAGAGAGATATGTTTTGTTCTTTAAACTTTGTTGAATTTGCAAGATTTGCTATAATTAGCATGGCCTAAGTTGGAGAAAAATTATTTTAAAAAAAATTCAGATAGTAAGTGTCAGACACATCCACCAGAGAGAGGAGGTCCACTGTCCGGGACCCACAGAAAGGAAGTTCAGGGCTGGAGGAGGTGGGGCGGACCACGGCACTGCCCGCTACACATGGAAGGCCCTGGGAGGTGATCCCCAGATGCGAGCAGCTGTTGTTTACAGCCAGAGAAAGCAGAGGGGAGGGAGCCAGAGCCCGGGGGAGAGCAAAGATAAATGCGAGAGAGACACAGGAAGAAAAATGACAACGGAAAGAGGGCGGGCCTGTTGTGAGAGGAATAGACAGACTCTCAGAGAGACCACAGAGTTCCAGCAGCGGGAGAGAGGAGCTGGGGACCTGAAGAGAGGCCCAGATCCAGGGCTGCCTGGGAGACGGGCCCAGACACGGAGAGAAGTTGAGGGGGTGCGGGACTGGCGGCAGGGGCAGCACAGAGGCAGACGGACGGCCCTGGGAGGGAAGTTGCAAGCCTAACGAAAGCCAACCAGGAGGGCAGAGCCGACCGACCCCACGCGGCACATCCCTCGGCTCCCAGTGCGGGAAAGCGAGATCCTGCCACGGCTCCTCCTTCCTCTCGACTCTCCCCTTTCCCCTTCCCATTCCCGGACGCCCTGGCGGCCCAACCCCGGGATCTAGGCCCGGCGGCGGGGTTCCGGGTGACGCAGGGCCCGTGAAAAGCGCCCGCCCGCCGGGCCGGAAGGTCGCAGCAGCCGCCGGCTCCGACCTCCGCCAAGCCTTCCTTCCCCCTCCCTCCCCCGACCCACGCTAAGAATACACGGCCGGGGGGCCGGGCCGGGGGCACCTCCGGAGCTGCGCGCGGCCTCGGCCCGCAATTTCCGGAGCCGGGCCCCCGCAGCCGGAGCCGGGACGCTGCTGGAGGGACAGAGAGCCTCACGGGGGCGCAGGCCTCTGTGCCAGACCCAGCGCCAGGAGACTGAGAAACGCCTTGCCCTTTAATCCCTATTACATCCCCATTTTACAGAGACCCTGAGGGTCAGATGGGTAAAAGTCCCCCCGCCCCCAGACTCTCCAGCTCTGATCCACTGCCCCAGCCCTTCCACGCGGGCGGGCGCTGGGCTCCTCACCCAGGTGCTCATCGCTTTGCCTCCCTGTTACAGTCCTGCTCCATTCCAGGTGGACCATTCTATGGTGTCTTGCCTCTTGCCACTGTCAGGCAGTCCCCCTTAGGATCTAGCCTGAAGCCCTTATGCTGCTGCTGCTTCAGCGCAGTGCCTCTGGCTTTGGAGACAGATGGAAAAGGACCTCTCTTGAGTCTGTGGCCCCAACAGCTTCCTCTGAACCCTTTGACTTCACCAGAGTACCTACACCAGGAAGTCTTTCCTATTTCCTTCCCCAGCCCAGCAGAGTCTCTCCTGAGGCGTGGGCAGTGGAGGCAGTGAGGTGCTGGAGCCACCCGGATTCTCATCCCTGCCCATCCAGGGGACGTGTCCTGCTCCTTTGTTTCTTATTAAATAATATGCTCTGTCTTCTGTGTTTCAAATGACTTGAGGCGTGACTAGTTTCTGGATGGTAAGATCCCCCAGAGCAGGGACCACCCCTGTTTGTCCTTCATTCATTCATGAATTCATCCATTTCTTCTCTCTTGCCTTCTCCCTTCCCACGTGCAGGGAGCACCTGCCATGTGCCAGGCATCAGGGAGAAGCTGCCATGTCAGGATCCCAGTGCTGGGCCCAAGGCCCAGCACGAAGTTAGACAAATATTCCTCAGTGCCTACTACGTGTCAAGTCCCCTGCAGGGGTGGGCGAGGCAGGCGTTGTCCCTCACAGACCTTAGAGTGTGGGGGAAACAGACAGTGACCACAGATGTCGTTAAGTGTGGGCTGAATCAGGATGCCTATGGAGGGGTGCGGGGGTGATGTTTGGACAGGTGGAGGCACGTGGTTGTGTGTCCATCCAGCTCCCCAGGTGTAGAAAGGAGATGGGCAGATCCGGCTCTGGGGGAGCCCTCGTCAGGGGACTGTGAGCTAACTTCAGGTCCACCAGCCTCAGCACCCTCAGGCCTGGCCTCCTCTGCTCGGCCAAACCGCTGCCTCCTCAGATTAGCTCCTGACCTCCTGCATGGGACAGAGGGGACTCAGGCCCGGGAACAGCACCCTGAGCCTTCACGTATCTCCCCAGAACCCCAACCTGGTCATCTTCCAAGAGCCCGCCAAGGTCAACACCACACAGCTGCCACCCTTCACTACCAAGGGTGAGCTCCTCAACTGGGCGGATACAAAGGGCCCCATCACCTCTGCTGCTGAGCTGAACAACCCCCAAAGCATCGTCCTCCGTCTGGACCAAGGTCAGCTTCCCCGACAGCCGCTCTGGGTTCAGGACTCGGCTCTGGAGGAATGTGAACTCCTCTGGCTCACTCCTCGGATGTGGACACCGAGGCACTGAGAGGGGATGTGATTTGCCCCAGGTCACACGTAGCAAGTCAGCGCGCTCTCAGGACAGCGGTTACCCCTTCACCAAATGTTAGGTTGAACCATGTGAAATTGCTGCTCTTTGTGTTTCTTGAACTATAAAAACAGCACTTTCTTATTATTTCTTGTGCACCTACTAGGCAGCAAGCCCTATGCTAGGCATTTGGGGACTCTGTGCGGACAGACCCAGACCCTGCCCTCCTGGAGCTGGCCCTGTGGTGGGGAGATGATAGTAAATATGTACACAAACAAATCCTATAATTTCAGGTCATGGTAAATTCTATAAGAAAGATAAAAGGGGGATGATGTGCTGGTGGTTGCAGGGCTGCCTCCCTAGCATTATGCCATGAGTTCATACCTTAAATTAACCCTGTGTTGACAGATGAGCAAACAGAGCCCAGGGACTTCCCCTGGGTCTCTCTGCTGTAAGTGGTGGAGGGGTGATTTGAACCCCGGTCCCCCCATGCCCCTCACTCTTTGCTCCTCCATCCTGCCTCCCCCACCATTTCTGTGGCTGAGGGTGGGCGTCTGTATTAGATGCCAGGCTGCTCGAGGAGGAGACATAACTGCGCTTGTCTCCGCAGCCCCGAGGTCACCGTCTTCCTGCAGTCTGGAACCCCACAAGGACATGGGCCACACACTCGAATGGAGCCCTAACGCCCAGGCCTCCGTCCGGGGCTGCCGCTTGGAAGGTGTGGCTGGCCACAAGGAGGCGCACATCCTGAGGGTCCTGCCGGGCCCAGAGGCCTGGTAAGGGTGCCCGCCCCACCCCCCCCCCCAGCCCCACCCCTTATAAAGCCCCGCCTCTGTCCAAGCCTCAGCCCCGCCCCTGGCCTGGTCAGAGTCACCCCCACCTATCTCGGGGCCCCGCGCATTTCCTCGTCCACCCCACGGACCCACGACCCACCAGGTTAAGACCGCAGTTGCTGCCCACCCGACCCCAGGTCTTGCCCCTGCCCCGCAAGTCCAGGTCAAGCACCAACCCTCCACACCCCGCCCCCTGCACCCTGCACTACCGCCCGCTCTGATGCGGGGGTCTGTCTCCCCACAGGCCCCGGACAGTGACCGTGAAGGTGGAGCTGAGCTGTGCTTCGAGGGATCCCGACGCCGCCGTGCTCATCCTTCAGGGTCCACCCTACGTGTCCTGGCTCATCGACGCCAACCACAACATGCAGATCTGGGTGAGACCCCGTTCAGGTCTCCCCAAGGCTCCCCAAAGAAAGAAACCAAACTCCCTGCACCATCGCCCCAGCCCTGAGGCTTTATACGTGATGATCCTTCTGCCCCCAACCTCTCCTTCTGTGCACTATCTATTCTTCCCTCAGACCTTCACCTAGATGTTACCTCCTCCAGGAAGTCTTCCATGATCCCTTAGGGAGGCCCCTAACCCAGCCCACAGGGTCAGGAAGGTTTCCTGGAGAGGTGAACTCCAAGCTGAGTTGAAAGACGAACAGGAACCAGTAGATGAGGGGAGGTGGCCCAGGCAGGGGAAACAGCAGGAGCGAAGGAGAGAGCAGGATCGAGGCCTGGCAGACCCTCACTGGCCTGCAGGTGCCCCCGCCAGGCCGTGTGCCCCCTGACTGTGTCTGTAGCTCCCTGCTCTGCCTCTCTCCCTGTCACTAGACCACTGGTGAATACTCCTTCAAGATCTTTCCGGAGAAGAACATCCCTGGCTTCCACCTCCCAAACACAACCCAAGGCCTGCTGGGGGAGGCCCGGAGGCTCAACGCCAGTGTAGTAGCGTCCTTTGTGGAGCTCCCTCTGGCCAGTGTCGTCTCTCTGAGGGCACCCAGCTGTGGTGAGCACCCGGATCCCTTCCTCGCCCGCCTCCCTTCCCTTGCCCTCCCCTTGGGTCTGTAGCCACGCCCAGCTGCTGTGTGTGCTGGTCAGAGCCCCATTTTCCTCACCTGCCTCTCGGGGACACTGAGAGTACCTAGCTATAGAAGTGCTTAGTGCTTAAGAGCACAGCGAGCCCGCAGTGACTGTCTGCCGGCTGCCTCTGCTGCCCTGCAGGCAGTGGGCTGCAGCCCTCACCCACACCGGTCCAGACCACCCCTCCCAAGGAGGGCTGCAACCAGGAGCTGCTCCTGTCCCTGATCCAGCCCAAGTGCTCCGACGACGTCATGACGCTGGTACTCAACAAAGACCTCATCTCGGTAAGGGAACTCCTGGCCTCCGGCCCAGCTGACATGGGCAACTGGTCCTTCCTCTAGCCCAAGAATCTTGGGGTCCTAATCCAGGCAGGGGGACAGATCATATCCCTCGGCAAGCGTCAGTTTTTCCACTTGTAAAATGGGGTTGATAATGGTCCCTACCGTGTGGTGAGAATTACATGAGGTCTGACGACCCAGCCAGGTGTGGAACAGTAAGTGCTCAATAAATAGATACTAGGTAGGCGTCCTTATTAATCCTAAATGGAGGCTGAGCTGAGTGGCCACTTAGAATATCTATACAGTATGATCTCTGCCTAACTGAAGAACAAAGATGTTTATTATAAAAATAACACAGGCTTTTTTAAATGTGGAAAAAATTAGAAGAAAATCTCAGTCACCCCATCCAAAGACAATGGCCACCAACAATTTGGTGGATTTCTTTCTGGAATGTTTTCTCTGTGTATTTCTTATACAGTTTAATCATATTGGATGCAATTGTCTGTTTCCTGCTATATTCATTTAATGTATTTTTAAAACTTTGACATATGTACTTAATCATATCACTTTTTGGTTATTTTTTTAACATTGATTTATTTATTTGGCTGCGCCGGGTCTCAGTTGCGGCAGGCGGGCTCTTAGTTGTGGCATGTGGGATCTTTAGTTGAGGCTTGCATGCGGGATCTAGTTCCCTGACCGGGGACTGAACCCGGGCCCCTGGAATTGGGAGCATGGTCTATTAACCTCTGGGCCACCAGGGAAGCCCCAATAACATCACTTTAAAAGCACATCCAATCCCATGATACTGACATGCCATAATTAACTCCTCCTCCCTCGTTAGACATTTGGGTTGTTTCCAATTCTGTAATATTATAAATATGCAGAAAGTGTCATTGTGCATATGAAATTTTTCTTTAAATAGGATTAATTTCTTAGGATAGGTTTCCACATTAGTGAGATTTCTGGGTCAAAATGAGTGAACATTCTGGAAGTTTTGATACATGTTGCCAACCGGCTTTCCAATAGATGATTCCAATTTTCATTGCTGATTAATGAGAACACTTTGACTCTCTCTCTCCCAAAATTATTATTTTTTGTCTAAAAAACTTTTTGCTGATGTGAGAGTGGGAACACTGTGTTCTATTCTTTTTTTTTTTTTTTTTTTTTGCGGTACGCGGGCCTCTCACTGTTGTGGCCTCTCCCGTTGCAGAGCACAGACTCTGGACGCGCAGGCTCAGCGGCCATGGCTCATGGGCCCAGCCGCTCCGCGTCATGTGGTATCCTCCCGGACCAGGGCACAAACCCGTGTCCCCTGCATCGGCAGGCGGACTCTCAACCACTGCGCCACCAGGGAAGCCCTCTGTTCTTGTTTGAATTCTACTTCTTTGATTAGTAGTGAGTTTGGGCTTGGCTTCGTGCGACTGATAGTAACCAAAGTCTCTGTGTGCGTTGTAACTTGGTATTTTTCTTGATGATTTTTATTAGCTTTTTACATGAAGAAAGACATTTGTGGCCCTTTGTCCATCATTCTTATTGAAACAATCTCTCCCAGTTTGTTAGAGTTCTTTAAATTTTGGCCAGAGGGTTTTTAAATTTTTTGGACATTTGAAAACGTTGGGCCATCCTAGCTGGTCATCTTTTCCTTTGTGATTTTTTTTCTAGTTTTTCCGAGGCAGGAACTCTCTCTGCCAGAGCCTTGACAAGTCATGCACGTTCTCAGGGATTTTTAGAATGACGTTTAACTCTACATTTATGGGGTGTGGGGTATTGGGGCCTAGGTGAAGCTCCACCTGTCTGCGGCCCATCTCCCCCTCCTCCCTTGCCTCTGCATGGCCAAACAGATGTCTGGGAGGTGGAGGGACCAGCGATGGCTGGCATTACTGCTGTCCTGTCCCAAGAGGTCTGGATGTATACACTGTAATCCCTCGATCTTTGAAACATTACACTCCAGTTAAAAAGAATGTTGTAGATCTATAGTATAAATGCGGAAAGATGTCTGTGATTTATTGTTCAGTGAGAAAACCAAACTAAAGCATGAAGGACGGTATGATGCCATTTGTTAAAAATGAGGGGAAAAGAAGGGACTTCCCTGGCGGTCCAGTGATTAAGATTCTGAGCTCCCACTGCAGGGGGAACTAAGATCCCGCATGCCGGGCAGCACGGCCAAAAAAAAAGGAAAAAAGAAACCAACAAAGCCACACAATTTCTCTGAGTATATATGTCTGTAGAGAAAGAAACACTCATGATGTCACAGATCTTATTGCTAAGTACAAAAGTGTTTGTCGAGTTCAGGAAAAGTAGTCTTAAATGGTGTGGGATGATGAAAACTAACAAAAATGGGGAAGGGAGCAGAGGCATGGCTGTGATTTGGGACCCCTGGGGGGTGGTCAGTCCTTGGTGCTGGGGTGTGATTGACAGGCCCCCGGGAGCCCCGTGCCTCCTGACCGTTTCCCCCACCCCCCACCCCTGGCCCAGACTCTGAGGTGCACCATCACGAGCCTGACCTTCTGGGACTCCAGCTGCCAGGCTGAGGACAGAGATGACCAGCTTGTCTTGCGCAGCGGCTACTCCAGCTGTGGCATGATAGTGACAGAAAATGTGATCAGTAACGAGGTAAGAGCTGTGGTGGGAAAGGTATCAGGGCCGGCTTAATTGGTGCCCCCTGGATCTTCCAGGCTGAGGGGCGTTTGGGAGAGCGGGTGTGATGCTCAGTAGGAAGACAAGTTTAGCCATTGGTTGGCTCAGTCTCCCCATCCACAAAAATGGGCGCGTTGGGCGGGATACCCTCTGGGCTCCTTTCTGGCTCTGACCAGCTCCTTGGCTCTGTTCCTGCAGGTGATTGTCAACCTCCTGTCAAGCTCGTCACCACAGCAGGTGAGGGATGATCACCGTGCTAACCCATCTGGTCCCGGGGTCCATTCCTGGCCTGGGAGGGAGCAGGCCTCAGGAAACTCAGGCCCTGATCCTGGCAAGCCAATGTGTCTCCAGCGTGCCTCAGTCTCCCCTTCCGTGCAACGGGAGCAGTACTGTTTAGGGTTATGTTCTCAGCCTCTCAAGTCAGAGGGTTCATGAACATATCGGCTGTGCGGCCTTGGGCAAATCACATAAGCTTTCTGGGCCCAAAGGTCCTGTTAATAGTGGCATAGGAAAGGATCCCCATACGGGATGAGCCATCACTGAGAGGACGCATGAAAAGCACTTCACACGGGTCTCATGCAGAGCAAGTTCTTGATAAATCTCAGTTTGGGGTGGGGGGTGGTTTAAGGTGGTGATGAAGGTCAGGCAACAACTCTGGACCATGACTCCTGCTCCCACCCCTTACCTCCCTGGCTGGGTGCCGCCCCGACTGACCGAGCCCCCCTCCCATCTCCCACAGAAAAAGGTGCAGTGCGTCAACATGGACAGCCTCTCCTTCCAGCTGGGCCTCTACCTCAGCCCGCACTTCCTCCAGGCCTCCAGCACCATCGAGCTGGGGCAGCAGGGCTTTGTGCAGGTACTGGACTTGACCTCTTAGGCGTTGCCAACGCCTGGGATTTCTCAGAGCCTTTCTTTCCACCCAATGGAACTTGACTTCCCAGAGGGAGGAGGGAGCCCCCATGGTGCTTGGTGGAGGGGAGAGAGCACAGGCAGAGCTCAGACGCTGGTCGGAATGTCCCCTCTTCTTCCTCATTTGCTCCAGGCAGGCCCATGACTGTCCTTCCACCGTCAAGGTTCTGGAGCGGGAACTCTAGAATGAGTCTAGCTTAGTTCATGAGAACAGGCAGGGCAGAGAGTTAAGAGTAACTGACTGTGCCTCGTCCCCCTTCCTACCCATGCAGGTGAGCGTGTCCCCATCGATCCCTGAGCTCACGATCCAGCTGGACAGCTGCCAGCTGAACTTGGGGCCTGACATGGAGATCGTGGAACTCATCCAGAGCCAGGCGGCCAAGAGCAGCTGTGTGAGCCTGCTGTCCCCGAGCCCTGGTGGCGACATGCGCTTCAGCTTCCTCCTCCGTGGCTACATGGTGCCCATGCCCACGACTGGCATCCTCAGCTGCACTGTAGCCCTGCGTCTCAGCACTTGGTCCCTGGTGAGTAGGGGCTGGGCTAAGCCCAGCTTCAAGGGTGGCTTCCGGGTCTGGAGTTTTCAGGAAGGGATGTGATAGACCATGAGGATGTGGGACCAGTGGGCGAAAGATACAGCCACAGGCAGGTGCGTGGCCTCTGGGTACCAGGGGCACTCTTTCTGCCACCCTACAGCCTTCTGATGGCTGTGTCTTGGACATTGGTAGGGTATGCAGCTGCAACCATTAGCTAGCTATCCATCCATCCATCCATCCAACCCAGTCACCTATCCATCTTCCCACTATCCCATCCAGTCATCCATTTATCAGTTGCTACTTCTCACCATCCCACCCAGTCATTCATCCACAGTCCTTCCATCAGCCCAGTCCCCCAGCCAGCCAGCCATCCTTCTACGCTCCCACCCAGTCATACATCAATCTCTCCACCCAGGAATCCATCCGCCCACCCATCTATCCATGTAGTATGATCACCAGTGTAATCTCAACAAACAGGAGACCTCGGGGAAGAGGGTTAGTACAAAGGACACAAAGTTCTGATTTTCTGCACTTACTGGTCACGTTTCACCCTCCAGTGGGTACCTGTTCTCAGACACTCAGCCCCGGACACACTCACACAGTCATCCCCAGGCCCTTGCACTCAGAAGGGTCTCCAGGATTAAAAGCCTCTCTGGTTGTATGAAGCTGGAGAAGCCCCTGAGGCGCTCCTGAGTGGGCCTCTCCCCCAGCCACAGTGAGCCTGGGCCTCCGGGCTGACCTGGCTCCTCTCACCCAGGCATTCACAAGGGTGATGGACACAGTGTCCCCATCATCCTCACGGGAGCTGGGGCCCTCTCAGCAACTCACAAGAACCATTCCAGCAGCAGCCAGGGATCGTCTGGCCGACACCCTCCCACAGCACAGAACTCAGCACTTGCCCAAAGGCTGCCAGCCAGAAGGTGGTGGAGACGGGGCTCAGAGTCAAGGCCCCAGGGTGGGCTGTGACAGGCCAGGGCCACAGAGGCAGGGAGTAAGCCTGGAAGCTGCTGTCGAAGGCTGTGTCACACACTGTGTATCTTCCTCCCCAAGGACGTCCAGAGGACTGTCTCCACACGCCTGAACATCGTCAGCCCTGGCCTGCATGGTGAGTTCTAAGTCTCTCCAGGGTTCCAGGGGCTGAGGTCAGCGTGGGGCACGATGGACGGCCCAGAGGGATGGGTCTAGGCACACAGCAGGGAGGACCCCAGAGAGTAGGGTCCACGGCTGCATCTTCCAGATGGAGAGCCTTTGTTCGTGACCACCCCGTGGGCCCGGGTTCCAGGCTTTTGGTTCTTCTTGATCCCCAAGGTTGCTGGCTGACCTTGCTGGGGGGCGGGGGATGGGGCCTCCTAGAATGAGACTTGGGGCAGCACTGACCTCACCTTCCTTAAGGCCCCTACTGTGGAGGGTACACCTCAGCCCTCAGCCCAGCTCCCTCCAGCCTGGGCAGAAGAGTCCCTGACACTGAAGGCAGAGGTGGGAGAGGCATCTGCCTCTTTGCCATCCCACCTGGGCCTGGATGGAGCCCCTACACCCAGCCTGCAACCAACAGGGCAGGCTAATGACCCCATTGCAGGGATGGGAACTCAGAGGCCTAAGGGGAGGCTGCCTGGCCCATAGTCACACAGGGATCGGGAGTGTGGAAAGAGTGAAGGTTGGGAAAACCCAAGAGCAGAGCCGAAGAGCCCTCAGAGGTGCTCCGGCTTATCCCTACCATGGTATAGGGCTCAGAGAGGGGCAGGCACTGACTTAAGGGCACACAGCGGGACTCTGGACTCTCCGGCCCCACTCACACTTTGCTCAGATTATACCATGCCTCCTCCCTAAAAATGCGTCTCTACCAGCCTTGGGAGGCAGAGGCATGGCCCAAAGGCCTGGCTGGGCCCTCTGGGCGGATTGTCATAGCAACCACGGCTTAGTGTCAGGCATGGGTATGATGAACCCATTTGCTAGGTGAGGAAACTGGGGTTCAGAGAAGTCAGGGTCAGTAGCTGAGCTGAGACTGGCAGCGAAGCCTGTGCTCCTGGCCAGTACAACAGGGTAGGGGGGCAGGGAGGGGGCGGCAGTGCTGACCACAGCTGTCCTGCCCTTGGTTGCGCAGACAAAGGCCTCGTCCTGCCCGCCGTGCTGGGCATCACCTTTGGCGCCTTCCTCATCGGGGCCCTGCTCACCGCCGCGCTCTGGTACATCTACTTGCACACGCGTGAGTATCCCAGGCCCCCACGATGAGTGCTCAGGACCCCTCCACCACCACCTGGGGGAGCCCGGCGAAGCCTCTGCGGGAGTGGGGAGCCCTGGCCGGGGCCCTGACCTCCGCCCCTGCCCCCAGGTCACCCCGGCAAGCGGGAGCCCGTGGTGGCGGTGGCTGCCCCGGCCTCCTCGGAGAGCAGTAGCACCAACCACAGCATCGGGAGCACACAGAGCACCCCCTGCTCCACCAGCAGCATGGCGTAGTGCCCAGCCCGGAGTCCTGGGGGCCGCCCAGCCAGCCCTCGCCCAACAGGAGAGACTGAGCAGCCACCAGCTGGGAACCAGTGGCCACGAACTTATCCTGGGACCCCAACCCCTCCACTCGAGCAAGGATGGACAAGGCCCTCTGTGCCCACCCCTCCTGCCTCCCTCTCCAAGGCCTGCTGCCAGTGGGGGCACCAGCTTGGAACACCTTGGCGTCCCCCCACCCCACCACGAACCTTCAAACCCAGTGGGCCTGGGGTACGGCTGCCCAGCACCACGGAGAGAGAGTCCGCTGCGCTATATGTCCACATTGCTGTAGCAACCCAAGTCCCTGTAATTTTAACCTGGACCCAGTACTCGGTGACGTGGGCTGGGCAGGAGCTGAGAACTCCAAAACAGACTCAGCCCAGCCCACCCAGGCTGACGGCGCCTCCTCCATGGAAACAGCCAGCCCAGAGCCACCCGGACCTGCTCCCCTCGGCCTCTACATCTGGACTGGCCCAACTTTGGCGGGGGAAACAGAAGCCTAGCGGCGCCCAGCCTGGGAGTGAGTGGGGGAGCCTAGCTCCTCCCTGCAACTGTCACACAGAGACCCCCTCACCGGGCAGCCAGGCTGCCTGTCCTGGGCCCACCCCTATATACTCACCACCAATAAATCAGACCATGAAACCAGTGCTGGGCTGGGCTGAGAGAAGGATAGTGGCACCTAAACTGGGGTTGCGGGGGGAGACAGTTCTGGGTTCAAATCCTGGACTTGCCACTTATTGGCTGTGTGACCGTAGGCAGGTCCCATGCCTTCTTTAAGCCAGGCACAGTTCCCTTATCTGTAAAACGGGTATGAGAATTTGCGATCACAAGGTCTCTCTGCGAGGAGGTCTGCAAAGTGGTGCATGGCACGTGGTCAACGGACATCAATCCATTCTTCTCATTTCACAGACAGGCCACCTGAGGCTCAGAGGGAGGGGGGGGGCTTGTCCCAAGCCACAAAGCCCAGGCTCCTACACAACCCAGTTCCTGTACCAGCTGTAGACCCCAGCCCCCTACTGTCTGCCGAGGGAGCCAGAAGTCAAGAGTCAATCAAATGTTCAGCCAATGCTTTTTTTAAAAAAAAAAAAAGTTAAAGGCTTTAAATCACTCCAGCCCCCCTCTGCCCCAACGGGGCCCCAGGCAAGGACCCTCTCCCCTCCCAGAAGGCCACTGGGAGGAGGAAATCTATCAACCAGCAGCCAGTGTCCGGCAGGACCCCAGGCTAGGTCAGGCAGTTTACCCGATCAGCTGCGCCTGAGGCAGGAAGCAGAGAGGGTGGGAGGGGAGGTGGGCTGGAGGCTCAGGTCTACTCCAACAGCCAGAGAACTAGGAAGGAGAGGCCAGGGGCACCTGAGGCTCAGAGACAGATCTCAGCTTCCTGCCCCCGGCCCTCTATTTCACCGCTCAGAGCCCAAGTCCCTGGGGCCAGTCTAGACAGGACGAGGAAGGCACGAAAAGCACGTGATTTAGTTCATGGCGAAATGCAGGGCAGGTGTGGGGGAAGCCCACCTCCAGCCCCACTGCCTTGGCTACTGGGACAGGGAGGGCTCCAGCAGCTTCAGCACGCCGCCCACCAGGTGCAGGCTGCCTGTGACCAGCACGTGGATGGCAGCAGCCTCCTGGAGGACGACGGCCCCACTGCCTGCCACAGGGTGGGCAAAGAGGACCCGTGGGGGACTGGGTGGCTGAAAGACAGGGTCCCGGCCTTGACTGATCCACTGCAAGGCGTGGGAAATGCAGCTGAAGACGAGAGAACTGGCGCTGTGGGTGTGGGCTGGGCGGGGTGGCAGCAGCAGGGGTGCAGGCCCACCAGGCTCCGGGCTGGCCTGGTCCTCGTGCAGGCGGCTCCAGTGTTGCTGGTGCGCAAGGCAGCGGAGCAGCACCTGGTCCAGGGTCACTGTGAAGTTCTGTTGGTCTGCGGGGCACAGGGACGGGCGTGTCAGCGAGGCAGCCGAGGGTCGGGGAGGGGGAAGCACGCTGTGAGCACCTGCGCAATGCCAGGCTTTATACAAGCATCATCCGTCCTTACAGTGGGTGCTATGAGGAAACCGGGGCTCAGGAAGTTCAGTGATTGCCCATCGTCACAGAGCCGGTGAGAAACAGGGCCAGGCAGTTTAGCTTCTAAGCTGGGGCTTCTGCCTACCAAGCACATCTTTCTGCCCTAGCCTTATTGCCTTACCTGTAAAACAGACAGGGACCATCACCAGGTAGGCATAAGTACTTCTACAAATGCAGACTCCCGCACTGTCCCCACACAGTCTGATGTGGGGCCTCGGGATCTGTATTTTTTAGATTATTTCAAAAAAAACTTTTAACATGATCCACAGTAAAAAAAAATACATTTTACAGTGGCAACCCAGTACTCACATATGTGTACATATATGTTTGGAACAGAATCTTCATCAAATAATACCTACCCTTAACTTTGTGCGAGACACACTGACACTCTCTTCTCTATTTTATTTAAAATTTAAAATGCTGGTTGAGACCCACTAAACTGGCTTCAAGAACCATCCCTGGGTTGTAACCTGCATTTTGAAAAATAGTTTCACCAACAATTCTCTTTTCAGTATTGCAGTCACATGCAAAATTCACAACGTACCAAAGGTTATTTATTTATACGATAAAACAAATCTAGTTCCTACCCAAGACCTTCAGTTCAAAAGCGCTCACCGTCACCAACAGAGCAATCCACCTCAGGGCCCTCCGCCCCCCGCCCACCGGAGGGACCATGCCTGTCACCTCTCACCTGCGTCGTCCGTGGATGACACCTCTGTCAGGTTAGGGCAGAAAACGGTATAGTCAAACTGGCAGGGCTAGAAGGCCAAGGGGAGAAGCTCAGTGTCAGAGCCCTGAGAGGATGCCCCCTATCCCAACTTCCACACAGCACCCCCGGAGTCCACATACACGTCCCCATCTCTGGAGATGCCCCCCCACCAGCTGAACTGGAGTGATGTTGCATAAACCGAGCCACAACACTTCCGTGTCCCCCATCTACCTCAATATACCCTGCCTGGCCTGTGGCCTGGGCCGCATGGCCCCACACAGATGGGGAGACAGAGGCTGGAGCGGGGGGCTGCATTTGCTTAAGGTGACCCAGCTACTGAGCACAAAGGATATGAAGAACAGCCTCAGCATCCTGGTCTGTGAAATGGGAAACAATCACTAGGAACCATTTCAGCCCTGACAGTCTAGGGCAGGCTCAGTTTCCCGGGGCAGAGGAGGGCCCCTCCCTATATGCTCTATAGCCCAGTGACTCCTTAAACGGAACTTTAGAAGCAGGTATCCTAGTAGCAGCCCTGTTCTATGGAGAGGCAAACTGAGGCTCAGAAATGCCATCTCTTATCCAGGGTCACATGCTAGCGGCTCAAAGGGCCTGACAGGTGAATCCAGAGCCTGCGCCTTACACCACTCACCTGGTCCTCACTGTCATCCTGGGCTGGAGTGTGACCATGGAGGAGAATGAGTACAATGACCTGTGACTTGACTTCCCTGTGCCCAGTGCTTTCACATTTAATCCTCAGTACAATTCAGGGGGGAGAGGAAAAATCACTCCCATTCTACAGTTGAGGAAACAGAGGCTCAGGGATGAAGGCACCGCTGCTGGGGGTCAAAGCCAGAACCAGGGCTGGGTTGCCTGCTGTCCAACCCCCAGGCAGCCCCTCACCTGCAGCAGCTTCAGCAGGGCCGCGGAATCCCGGTCCCCAGTGGAGTTGAAGAGCAAGACACGCACCTCAGACCCGCTGTGTGAGTGGTGAGGAGCGGGGGGAGAGGAGGGTCAGAGCGGCGCCTCCCACCCCTTCTCCGCGGGCCCCGCCCCATCCTTCCTCCAAAAACTTCCCGCCTCCCTACTGTCCCAGTCCGACCCCGTCCCTGCGACCCGCCCCATCCTTCCCCGAGGCCCCGCCCCTCCCCACTGGCCCAGTCCTGCCCGGGGCCCCGCTCCATCCTTTCTCAAAGTTCCTCCCCTCTCCACTGGCCAAGTCCCGCCTCCGTCCCCGGTCCCTCCCCATCCTTACCCGAGGTCCCGCCCCAGCCCCGCCTCTGTCCGCAGCTCACCCGCCCGGCCTCTCGCGGCTTTGCAGCGCCTGGCGGAACCAGCGCACGCAGGCCTGCATGCTGCTGGTGGTGTGCGCGCCGTCCAGGTACCAAGTGAGGGGGCCCCGCCGCAGCAACTGCGTCCGGCCCGGCCACTCCGTGTCCCGAAGCCCTGGGGGAGGGGAGCAAGGTAGTCCTACAGCGGCAGCCGCGAGGCTGCCCTTCTACATCCTCCCACTCCAGTCCTCAACTCGCACACACTACCCGCCCCCGCTGCTGGCCGCTCTGACAGCCCAGGAGCCTCTTACTGGGCACTAGCCACTGGGATCAGCTCTTTGGCTGCCTCATCTGGTGGAATCATCCAGGCGGCCCTGAGAGGGGGCTGCTCTCGTATATCAGTCCCAAGTTTCAGGCAGAGAACTCTTAGCTCAGAGAGATTAGGTCACAGAGCAAGTGACACTTGGGGCTGGGATGTAATCCACCTAGCTCCAGGACTGTGTCATGGCCCTGACACGGGGCCTGGCACACAGTGGGCACTCTGGAACCAACTGCTGAAGGGGCTTAACAGCCACGAGGACCTACTGTGTGCTGAAGGCCTCGGGGGCAAGCAAGAAGCTTGGCAATATCACCGTCCTCAAGAACCTCATGGTCTTGTGACGATGGTGACAAGGATGGTAGTTCGGCAGCTACCAGTGGCTGGGCACTTTATCCCGAATCTGCCAGGCTCTGGACTCAGCCCCTTAGTGATGTCACCTCACAGTGCGCCCTATCATCGTCTCATTTGGCAGGTGGGGAAATGGGCTCAGAGAAAGTTCATGAACTCAAGGTGTGGGAAGCTCACTGACTTCAGTCCTTTCTCTTAAGGCACCATCTTGAATTGTCCCCACCTCTCAAACAGGAGACCAAAAGAAACATCTGAAGCAGCCTGGCTGGGCAGGAAGGTCCAACTCACCATGCTGCATGTGGGACGTGGGCTGGAACACAGGTGCCAGGGGCAGCTGCCCCAGGAGGCTTGGCCTGGACGCCTTCAGCTCTCCAGTATCTGGGAAGGGAGAGGGAGGGCTGTGTGGGACTCAGTGTGCTCAGGCCTCACCTAAGGGCCCTCAGAGGCAGGTTCCACGTGTCCCCTGCCCACCCACTCACCTGCCCACTTACCCCGGTAGCCCTTCTGCTGCAGCCAGCAGCGAGCCAGCTGCAAGGCCAAGGCGGCGTTGGCCTGCTGGTGCTCCCCCTCCAGGCCCAGGGTCAGCAGCGGCCCCCCTTCCTCCAGGGCTTCTAGTGGTGGGCACAGGTAGAGGGGACACTACAGAGGAGATGGGCAGCAGCTGGTCAGGGGAGTTGCTGCTGCCTCCTCGGCCAGCAGGCCCTCCCTGATGCCATCAGCCCTTCCATCTTTCCCCATCAACCACAACCCACCAAGTCCTGTTCCTAGAACCGAGATGTCCTCCAGCTGGACGAGCACAGATGAGCAAACTGAGGCCCCAAAGGGTAAAGTACCACCCCAGTCAGACAACCCCCCACCCAGCTGTCCCAATCAGACTCACTGAGATCTGCTGAGCGCGGTCCCTCAGCACTGCCAGGGGCCCGTCAGGCTGGAGCACAGTGAAGGCGGGGACGCCACACTGTGGAGGACATGGAGAGTGAGCCCAGGGTCCTCCGTCTCCCATCACTGGCCCCCACATCCCTGGTTCTGGATGGCCCACTCAGCCTTCCCCCCCATCAAACCTTTGGGGACCCCTCGATGGGGAAACTAAGGCCAGAGATGGGGCTCAACTTGTTCCAGTCCCATGCAGAGCTGGGACGAGAACCCAGACCCCACTGACGCCCAAGACCTCGTCCTGAGTCAGGAGGATACAAATAACCGTGCCACACCCGCCCCCACTTCCCTGAATCTTGGGGCCCGGGCCATCCATCTACCTCCCTCCCCAGGGCTGCCTGGTCACCTTAAAAATGCCCCCTTTCTGCCATGCGATCTTCTCCATCGTGTCCCCCAGAAGGCCAGTGTGGTCGATGCCAAGAGAGGAGACCCCACACACCACAGGCTTCCTGGGGGAAATGAAAGAGCCGTGATGCCCTGGACCCCGGCCACCGGGCTCCCAGCCACCATCCCTCTCCTCAAGCCGCTCCCCCTCACTTGACAATGTTGGTGCAGTCGTAAGCCCCGCCGATGCCCACTTCCATCACTGCCAGGTCCACCTGAAGAGGATCAGAGGGCATGGCAGGGGGTACAGGGGCTCCCGAATACCACACAGGAGCCCCTAGTCTGCTGAGATTCCCCTTCCCAAGGCCTGGAACACAGGGTTCTGGGGAGTGGTGGGCACACACACCTTCTCTTGGAGGAAGACATGGAAGGCCATGAGTGTGAGGAAGCGGAAGTAGCCAGGCATGGAGACACAGCTGCTGTCATCCTGTGGACAGGATCACATCAGAGCTCGGGGCCCCTGCAGCCTCTGCCCTGGGGAAGATGGTGTCCCGGGATGTGCAGTGCCCTCTGGGTCTACCCACCCACTCCGGGCCCCTTACCCTGCCCACCCAACAGCCCTCCGGCATGGGCACCTTGGTCTCCTCCAGCCGGTGGTAGAGGCGCCAGAAGTGCTTGGTGAAGAGCTCGGGGCTTATGGGCTGCCCATTGATTCGGATCCGCTCACGCACCTGCACCAGGTGGGGAGAGCTACCGAGAGACCTAGGGTCATCAGGACTCCCTTCCCAAGACCCCCAGGCTGTCCCCCTCCCCACAGTCAGACCTGTCTTTCAGAGAAACAAATCTAACTATGTCACTGCCCTACTGAAAACTCTTCTGTCGCTTCCCCCTGCCCTTTAGAGAGTCCCAGCTCCACATCTCAGCCTACCAGGCCCCGGCGGGTCTCATGCCACTGGCCTCACCTCTCACACATCCCTTGGTAGTTCCCTGTGCCCCAGCCACTCTGGACTATTATTAGTTCCTCCAGCTCCCCCCCACCAAAATTTTCTAACTCCAGGCCTATACACATGTCTACTCCACAGGTCTCAACTAAGACGGCTCCTCCAAAAAAGAGAAAGGACCCCACCCCACCAGATTGCTCAGGCATGCTCTCTGGGCTCCCACAGCCCCCCATGCTTCCCCCATCCCACATCAATCAGTAACTCGGCCAACATCTGCCCCCATAATGTCTGTCTTCCTGCCCTTGAGGGCAAGGCCCCATCTGCTGTGTTCAAGCTGCATTCCCAGACTGGCCCATGAGGCCACATGGGCCCAAGTCAAAGGCTGGGTTTTTACCCCAAACATTATTTTGGAAGAGAGATTGTTGGCTTATATTTAAATCCTCAAAGGCCCTCTGGTATTATGAATCCACTCCATTTCTTTAATTTGAATGAAGAACTGCTGAGGGAAAACACATTGGTCTGAGATGACCTCAGTCAGCAGGTTTCAGATGCTTACAGAGGTCACTTGATGGAACGGGTGAAATAAAAGGAGGCAAAACTCTTGAAAGCCCCAAGCTTAGGGACCAAATCCTGAGCAATCTACCATCATGTGAATCCCACTGCTCTACCACTGACAGGCTTAAGAAGGCAGGTACAGCTCCAGGGAAGGGAGACCCATGTCTAATCACCCTGCCCGCCCATCCTCTGGTGTGAGTTTAGATGCCTGAATGCAACCAAGAGGGGGTGCTGCCTGGAGGGCAAAGCAGCAGCTGAGGCTGGCACAGCGGAAGGGCTCCCTTCCGCTGCTCACCAGGGAGGTCTCAACAGAGCTGTCATAAACTACGCTTATTGTTTAAGCCCTTACTAGCCTGGTTTTCTGCTCCTTATGGCAAAGATGCCCTAGTTGATAAATATTTCTATGTGATTTAAAAACTGTATAAGGAATTTAAGTTAATAAAAAGATATCTGAGGGACTTCCTTGGTGGTCCAGTGGTTAAGACTCTGCACTTCCAAAGCAGGGGGCATGGTTCGATCCCTGGCTGGGGAATTAATTAATCCTGCATGCCGCTAAGCGTGGCCAAATAAATAAAAAGATATCTGACAATTCCAGCTGTGTATTTCGTTTATCCATTCAAATTGCTGCCCCCCTCCCCAATTTCTTTCCATTATGAAAATTAAAGATTGCCATAAACTTGGGCTAACTGGTAAATGCTAATTGAATGTTTGTTGAATGAATGAACACTAGGCAGAGAGACATGCAGCTGAGCTGCTGGGGGTGACCCTGGCCCTGAGGTGCTGGCTGGTTCCAGACCCCCCAGAGAGCTAGGAGACACCACACCCCTCTGTACCTCAGTACCTAAAGAATCCCGTCTTCAGGCCATAGCTCCGGAGGATACGTTCAGTGAAGGCACAGGTGGAGCCCTAGAAAGGAAAGGTCTTGTCGGGGCAGGTCCCCCACCCCCACCCCACCAAGTGCACGTCCTACCCCTGGGTCCTGTGGCTCGCCTTCCCCTTGGTCCCAGTGATGTGAATGATGTTTAGTTGGTCCAAGTCCTCCACCTAGGACAGACGGACAAGGTCCCCGCCTCAGCCACAGGACTCACAGACAGATGGGAACGGGGGGTGGTCAGAGGCCCTCCCCACCTTACCTGCAGCCCACTCCGTGCCAAGTACAGCCTCATGGCTTCCAGCTGTGTCTGGGGGTCATCCCGCTGGCGCTTCACCTGCTCCAAGCAGTTGGCATTGGTCTGCAGGGTGTTGAGTGTGCGCACGGCATCCTGGCAATGAGTCCCCAGGTGGCAGGTTAAGGCTCATTAGGGATCCACAGGGACAGAGGAAGCCAGCATACCAGTGGCCAGGCCAGGGGCCAGGCCTGCCGTGCCAGCCCTGTTTCCCCAGCCTAGAGGTTAGGCACCGGTGAGAAAGAAGTGGCATCTTTCCAGTTCTAGCAGAAATGGGAGCCTAGGGCAGTTCAGACCCACCCAGGGAGTGTCAGGCAAAGCAGGCAAAATGACTAACGGGACTATCCTTGCTTCCTGTTCCAGCTTCCCCAGGCTTCACTCTCAGGCTTTTGCCCTCATTCTCTCCATGGTCCACCACTATGCTGGGCCCCTCTTAGGGCAGGGCCAGAACTACAGAAGGGTGGGGTCTTAGAACTGAAGGAATTAGAACTAGGAATTCCTGGAGGCTTCCATGCCCAGGATTGGGCATGAGGATTGGGGTTCCACATTCTGACCCAGAGAAGAGTTGCTTGAAGCAACCAGATGGGGAAGAGGAGTCTCAGGGGGAGGAAGGTTGTATCAGGGTCACTCAGACAAGAAGGCAAGTAGGTATAACCTCAGGACTATACTATACTTCCACTTGGGGGGGGTGGAAGTGGGGGTGATGTTTATTTCCCCTCAGGGCCTCAGTGGCTGGTTAGAGGACCCACTCTCATCACACCGGGGCCACCTGCCTGGCCAGCGTCAGGTTCTGGTCTCTGGCAACTGGCCCCTGGCACAGAGCCAGGAGGAAGCTTTCTGTTTTCCAGATTCTTGCAGCAGCCCCACTGCTCCGAGTCCTGCCTGCTCCCCACTTCCAGGCACCTGGATCTTCATCTCCTGAATCCTAGAGACGCCAACCCAGACCTATACTCTGGATCTCCCAAGCCTGAACTCCTGACTCCCTTTCCCCTCCCCCACCCCAACTGCTGGTTCTGAGTCCGGAGACACTGGAACTCCAGAACCTCAGCTGAGCCACTGGATCTCTTGGTCCTATCACACGGCGTCCCTTCCCACTCTCTAACGCGGTACACTTCAGCCTCAGAATTCCCAAATCCGGTACCCCGGGTCCAACTTCCTGGTGCCTGTCCCCACCTCCGAAATCCAGGATGTCCCCGCCCCCCCGAGTCCCCCAGTCCCAGGCTCTTGGCCCCTCTCTCAGCTGGCGGAGGCCAGATGCCAAGCGCCTCAGGCCCGGCTCACGTGTCTTTGCAGGACCTCCCTCCAATACCTGATACTCCATGCCGGGCTCCTGCGGCGCAGGCCACGCGCTCAATACTCGCCTCGCTGCGACCCCGGTTGTTGCACCACGCGAAGAAACCGCTGCCAGGAAGAGAGCCGCGCGCAGGTGGCAGCGTGCCCGCGACATAGTAGAGATGCAACCGGCGGCACGCTAGGCCCGGACCGAATACGCCCCGCCCCCCTCCTGGGCCCGCCCCCGACTCTCCTCCGCCCTCCGCCACTCAGCGTTGCCCAACGAGCCCACCGGCACCAATAAGAATCTGCGGGACGCCATCCTTGTGAGGGGCAGGCCCCGGGGCGGGGCGGAGAGCTTCATTCATGTTTATGAGGGGCACGGTACCGAGCGAGTCCACTGCCTTAGAGAAATACGCGCTCCTTTCGTCATCATCCTCTCAAGCACCCGGCCGCGCCCCGCAAATTAGCCAGTCCCAGTCAGCAGCCCTGCTCCAGGCCAGAACCAGCTTCGAGCCGGGATAGAATGATAGAACTGGCGGACACTTTAGGGAGGTCGCTGAATCCTGGCCCCCAAACGTCCCGACCCAACGCAGAGACCCAGGGCGGCGGGGATGCGGCCTCTGGTCTGTCGAATCTGAGAGCTCAATTGTGGGGCAATAGGCCAAAAACCAGGCACCTACGCTACTGGGGCTCCTAACCGTTCCTGGGCAGCCTGGGAAGGCTTCCTGGAAGAGGCGACATCCTGGCCTCACGAGGCCTGGAGATGGGACGCAGTCAGAGAGCCCTGGGGTGACAGGATGCCAGATCCAGCAGGACCTTGTAGGCTTATAAGAAATTGGATTACATTTAGATGACAATAAAATGGTTCTAAGGAGGGATGACAAGATCAGATTCGTCATCTGATCAAATGGAATGTGTGGGAGAGCCACCCACGGAGGGGGCAATAATCTCTCCTACCTGGGGGTGGAAGACTCCCATTTGTCCTGGAGTTTTCAGAGCTTTTTCTGTCTATGACCTTCTTGGCCCCAACTAGCATGGAAAAAAGTAGTATGGAGATTCCCTTTCTACAGCTGAGATCTGGAAAGGTGTGTGTGTTTGGGTGGAGGTGGGGGAATTGCTGCAAAAACCCTCCAGAGAAGTTTCCTCAGATAAAAGGCAGTCCCTTAACAACTGATGGGGTTTCAGTACCAGTAGCCCCTCCCTCTTTCCTGCAGGCATTGGGGATAAATATTTATCAGAGATTGTTTGATTTTGAAATAAACAAATATGTTGAGAAGACTCTGTCATTGGCTGGACTTCCACTTTTCATATCACTGCAGGGTGCCCCACCCCGGCCACACGGGAGACAGACAAGTCCTTTTCTCTCTCGGTGTTCTTTTTTTTAAATCATTGAAACTTTCTTTATACATTATAATTTAAAAACTGAATAAAAAATAATCATAAAGAGGCTTTAAATGATTTCTCTTTTGCTTAACCCTCGCCCCCAATCTCCAACCCCGGTTCTCCTTTGGTAATTCTATTGACAGCCAAGTGTGTGTCCCACAGTTGTCTGTGCTCATGAAATCCCGGTCACACCTAGACATCTATAAGGCCTTGATCTTTTTTGTTTTTGGTTTTAGTTTTGGGGGTTTTTTGGTGACAGGGGGAGGTGGCGCGCCCCACCTGGCTTCCAGGATCTCAGTTCCTAGACCAGGGATTGAACCTAGGCCACGGCAGTGAAAGCAAGGAATCCTAACCAGAATATCACCAGGGAACTCCTTATAGGGCCTTGTTGATGCAGACAAGATTTTTTGTATCTTAACTTTCTTGCTCAACAATAAGCTCATAGGGATCCCTCTAAGACATTTACCTAACAAATAGTTAAGTAACACCTTTCTGGGCCAGGCACTGTTTTAAACACATTCTACAGAGTTGCTCATTTAATCAACAAAACTCTATGAAACATGTGCTAGTATTATATCCTGTTTCACAAGTGAGGAAACTGAGACACAAAGGAATAAAGACACATGCTCAAGTCACAAACTCAAGCTTTGAACTCTGGCCCTGGAGTCCTTATTCCTAGCCTCTGTACCTCCTTCCTGCTGCCCTCCCCCACTGGGGGTGAGGGGGCACGGCTAACTCTGCAACAGTGGCTGTACCCTAATGCATCCCCCACTTGCCTGCAGTGTTCTGCCACAGTGGATAACATCTACACCAGGGGCTTATATTTCTGCAGGTGAGATTGCGCGGAGGGGGACAGTTGGGTCCAGGGGTGTTTGCATTCCTTCCCGCCAACACTTGTAAACGTTGCAGCCCACCAGCTGTGTAGTGTGAGGAGAGCCCCCTCTTCCAGAATGTCCCCCAGAAGACTGGGTGTAGAGTACCCTGTCATTTGTACTCTGCATTTCCCTGGCTGCAGTGAAGTTGAACATCTTTCCAGGCATTTATTTTAGTAAACTGCCTCTCACTCATCCTTGGCCTATATATATTTCCAACATCTGTTCAGCACCTTATTGTCAATTATAAAGCACTTTGGGTATCACAGATGTGAGTCCTCAGTTCTGTCCTCTATATGGGAAGTATTTTTTTCTTGATCTATTAGTGGTGGCCCCAGTTGATTCATTTGTAACAGCAGGTATTGGGGCTCTCGGCCATTCTTCCAAGAATAAGATCCCCGGGAAAATGAGACCCCGGGGGGGAGACTCCTGCCTCATTTGGATGATTTGGAAGCAAGTCTTCCAAAGTGCAAATCTGACCTTTTCATCCCTCCTTAGAACCATTTTATTGTCTTCTAAATGTAATTCAATTTCTTATTGGAAAATCCCATTGCCTACTTTCCTGAATCTTAACTGATTTCTTTCCCTTTGTTCTGAGCAAAGCAGTCCTGTCAGTTCTCCCCTCTGGCCTGATACAGCCCTTCTCTAGGGTGGGTTGAACTCAACAGTCCTAAAAAATCGTGGAGGGGCTTCCCTGGTGGCGCAGTGGTTGAGAGTCCGCCTGCCGATGCAGGGGACACGGGTTCGTGCCCCAGTCCGGGAAGATCCCACATGCCGCGGAGTGGCTGGGCCTGTGAGCCATGGCCGCTGAGCCTGCACGTCCGGAGCCTGTGCTCCACAACGGAAGAGGCCACAACAGTGAGAGGCCCGCGTACCGCAAAAAAAAAAAAAAAAAAAAATCGTTGAACTACACACCTCAGCTCAAGTTGGAAACAGAAATAGATGTAGAGACACAGAAGGCAAGAAACAGCACAGAAAATTCCAGGGATCCTATCTGGTATCATCCCAGTTGTGCAGGAAATTATAACTGGTGACTGGAGCCTTGGCAAAGTCACCCAGTGGCCTTGGGCATGTCACCTGTCCCCTAGACCTCTGCTTCCTCCATGGTCTCCAAGGACAAAATTTTTTTTGGCCGTGCCGCGTGGCCTGCAGGATCTTGGCAGTGAAAGTGGTGAGTCCTAACCACTGGACCACCAGGGAATTCCCTCCAACGACAATTTTCATAGCCAGTGACGCCAGGAAATTTAAAAGGGGAGGGGACAGAATAGATTTATTTTCTTTTCCTTATTCAAACTTTTCCTTACTTTTTATTTTGTTTTGAAATTCTAAATTTTTTTTTTTTGGATGGATGATACAGCATATCATTCAAATAGTCAAAGGTACAAAAAGGAGAAAAGCTTCCTTCCCACTCCAGGTCTCAGCATCCTTATTCCCCTCCCCAAAAGCAAAGTTATGTTTCTTGTGATCTCTCCAGAGACATTTTATGCACTTATAAGCAAATACGAATATATTTTGATTTCCCTTTTATACTCAAAGTTAGCAGCAGACTATATACATGAGTCTGCCTTGTACTTTTCCCACATATCTTTATATCCTGGACCTTATTCTGGACTGTGTTGGCACATAAGAGCTGCCCCATTGGCTAATTTGTTTTTTCAAAGCTGCATAGTACTCCTTGCTGAAGAAGTACTGTCGTGTATTTGGCCAGTCTCCTACCGATGGACATTTAGGTTTTCAATATTTTGCCATCACAAGCAATGTTACGGTGGGTAACATCATTTCTTCCATGTGTGAGCACATCTGATGGATAAATTCCGGGAAGTGCAATGGCTAGGTCAAAGGTGATTTGCATTTGACAATTTCATACGGATTGCCACGCTGTCCTCCAGAGGGACAGGACTGGTTTCCACCCCCATGCCCCTGCAGGGCATGAGCCAGCTGCTTCCTCACCAACACACACTGTTAGCCAACTTTGATCTTGCTAATTGCATGGGTGGAAAAGTGGATTCTCAGGGTAGTTATCATTTGCGTTTATTTTATTGTGAAGGAGGGTGAGCATTTTTCTTATGTTTAAAAGTCATTTGTATTTCTTTAGCGGTCCACGCCTCTCTTTTGCATCATTGGTTTTTATTTGAAAAGCCACAGATGTTTGTAGAAGAAAATAGAGAAATGTATAAAGGAGAAAATCAAAGGCATCTTAATAAGGCACCTGGAGAGCCACTGTTAGCCTTTTGTTAGCCACTGAGGTGTTCTCATTCTCCATAAAGAACAATAGAAACAAAGCCATTGTCTGGAGAGCAAAGAAAAGAAAACAAGGGCACAGAGAAACTGGCAAGCAGGTCAGTGTCCACCCACGTGAAGCAGGTCTGCAGGCATGTGTGGAGGGTTAGTGAGGGGCCAGGGCTCCTGCTTCAACCCACACCCTCCCAAGGGGAAAGGACGTGAATCCATCCATTCCCTCATTCATTTGATGAGAAATTGTCTCTATGCCAGACCTGGGCTGGGTGCTGGGGACACTGTGTTCTGGGGACAGATGACAATGCTCTGCTCTTGAAGTGCCCTGTCCAGGGGGCAAGAGAATAGTAAAGAATAAAACTTGTGAAGAACGAATATTTGCAACCCCTGATTAGAGGCTGTAGGGGCAGGAGGCTGAGGCCCAGAGAGGGACAGAGACAGCTTGGAGCCACACAAGAGGTCAGCAAAGGCACCATGCTGGGCTTTCTAAATTCAGATCTGCCTGAGTTACTGTCCCCTCTCCTGCCTCATCATGACAGCTGGAAAGGACTTCAGAAATTGGCCTTGGCCTCTTCCACCTCCATTTGCCTCTGTCTGAAACACCCTTCCCCTAAGCTCTTCCTCTTTGCTTTTTTGGGTGGGTTCTTTTTTGCGGTACGCGGGCCTCTCACTGTTGTGGCCTCTCCTGTTGCGGAGAACAGGCCCCGGACGCGCAGGCTCAGCGGCCATGGCTCACGGGCCCAGCCGCTCCGCGGCATGTGGGATCTTCCCAGACTGGGACACGAAGCCATGTCCCCTGCATTGGCAGGCGGACTCTCAACCACTGTGCCACCAGGGAAGCCCTTAGCTATTATTAAGCACTTATCCCTGTACTTGGCATTGCAATCTCTCTCTTCTTTTAATAAATTTGTTTATTTTTGGCTGCGTTGGGTCTTCCTTGCTGTGCATGGGCTTTCTCTAATTGCCGCGAGCAGGGGCTACTCTTCGTTGTGGTGCGCGGGCTTCTCATTGCGGTGGCTTCTCTTGTCGCAGAGCACGGGCTCTAGGCGTGCGGGCTTCGGTAGTTGTGGCACACGGGCCTAGTTGCTCCGCGGCATGTGGGATCTTCCCGGACCAGGGCTCAAACCTGTGTTGCCTGCATTGGCAGGCGGATTCTTAACCACTGTGCCACCAGGGAAGCCCTGCAATCTCTTTTAAATCCTCACAAGAATTGTACGAATTAGAGATTATCCCCACTTTACAGGTAACGAAATGGAGGCTCACAGAGGGTAAGCAACGCACTCAGGGTGACACAGGCAGTATGTGGCAGAGCCAAGATACAAACCCAGGTTTTCTGCCTCTAACACGTGCCCCTACTCTCTACCACTTGTCTGGTCAATCTCTGCTGTCAATGCGCTGTGTGACCTTGGGCAATTCGCTTCCTCTCTCTGATCCTGACTCTCAGTCTCCTCCTTAGCAGAACAAGGGTGGAAATGAGTTCTGTCCCAGGTCATAATTTCTAGGGGGGTCTTGATGAGGACAAGAGCCTCCAAAGGCCACCGCACTCCGGACAGCCTGGACTAGAGGAGTCCTGCTGCCCCTTCGCCGCCCCCATCCAGGGTTCTATGGAGACCAAGGGAGGTTCAAGATCATAGGCAGGTTTACGCAGAAGCCTAGCATTCAGAAGGGAGGTACATTTCTGATGGCCACACCAGGGTTCTGTCCCTCCGATATACATAAGGACTTCCCCACCTCTGAATATCAATTCATATCCAGTGACCTACAAGAAAACACTTTTCTGTCACTGGGTGAAAAGAAACTTGCCTTAAACAGAATTCCATATCCTCAGCAGCACAGCCTCTCCTTATCCTTGCCCCGACTCTGGCTACAAAGGTGTTTAATGGATTTAGTTTATTAGGAGGGCAGAGAACCTTAGAAATGGGCCTCCCTTTGACCCTGCAATTCTACTACTTCTAAAAATGACCCTGAGGAAACAAACAATTGGAACTGTGCTCAGAGCCCCACATGCTCTGTTTATCGCTCTCCAGTGGCAGGTGACACGGTTGATGACCTGACAACGCCCTCCTTCCTGAAACCCTTTGTTCTCTGGGCTTCCCCGACACCTCCCTCCCCATTCTCCTTCTTCCTTGCTGGCTGTGTCTTACTGGCCCCGCCTTCTCCCTTCCAATCTCCTCACCTTGGCGGCCAGGGGCTCACGCCTTTCTCCAAGGTGGTCCCTGCTGTCCTGGCTCTATGATGATGTCTGACTTTCAAATGTCCTTCTTCTCTGAGCTACCGACATGAGCATCTGGTGACCTCCTGATGTCTGCAGGCATTTCTGCCTTAAAACTGCTGCTCCCCAGACCTTCCCAGCACAGAGGACAACTCCACCATCCACCAAGGGGCTCAGGTCTAAAGCTGGACTTCACCCTGGGTTTCCCTCCCCATCACCCCTGAGGCCCCCCCACCCCAGCCTCTCCAGGAGCCACTCCCATCCCTCCAGTGGCATCTCAGACTGCCACTGCAGGTCTACCCTCTGGCCTCCTTCCTGCTGTTCCTCTCGACCCTTACAACCATAACCATTCTCCATCATTTTTAAAGAAACCCATATCTCGTCTCTCCTGCTTCAAATCTTCCAGTGGATTCCCACTGCACTTAGGATGAGGTCCACACTTTTGATCTTACCATCTCTAACCATTGCCGCCCCTAGCCCTGCTGTCCTCCTCTGATTCTCAACCATGCCAAGCTCATGCCCACCTTTGTGAAAGTCCACACCTGTGAGCACCTAGCATTAAAAGTACGCATTTAATCCTCCCAACAACTTTAGGAGTACTGTGATTATCCTCCTTATGAAGATGGGAAACTGAGGCACAGATGGGTTACGCAGCCAGCCAAAGGTCACACAGAGTGAATGCGTGACAGAGCCTCAGGGCCTTCGCACTGGGGTTCCTTCTGCCTGGAATGTTCTTCCCCTCAAAGTTCACGTGACCGATTCATGATCATTCCAGGTCTCTGCTCAAACGGCACCTTCTTGCCACATTCTTTTCACCATTTACCCTTTTGTACCTTTTGAATTTTGAACCACGTGATTGTATTAGTATTTCAAAATAAACATTTTCTAAGAGTGTTATAAATCTCGATCTAAGAAGACTCTTAAGGGAACAAACCTGCTGATGAGACAGTATGGACAGTAGGATCCCATTTTTATTAAAATAATTATAATTTAGAAAACAGCCTGGGTGTTATTTCCCCAGATGGTAACTGTAATGAGCTCTGAGCGGTGAGGCTAGAGGTGCTTTTTTAATATATACATATATATTTTTTTCTTTTTTAAAAATTTTATTTAGGGCTTCCCTGGTGGCGCAGTGGTTGAGAGTCCACCTGCCGATGCGGGGGACACGGGTTCGTGCCCTGGTCCGGGAGGATCCCACGTGCCGCGGAGCGGCTGGGCCCGTGGGCCGTGGCTGCTGGGCCTGCGTGTCCAGAGCCTGTGGTCCGCGGCGGGAGAGACCGCAGCGGTGAGAGGCCGGCGTACCGCAAAAAAAAAAAAATTGTTTAGAGGTGACTTTTTTTTTTTGGTCACACTGCATGGCTTACAGGATCTTAGTCCCCCAACTAGGGATTGAACCTGGGCCACAGTGCTGAGAGCTCCGGGTCCTAACCACTGGGAAGCCAGGGAATTCCCAAGAGGTGACTTTTACCTTCCTTTTACTTGTATGTGTCTTATAATTCTTCCCCCGGGAACATGCGTAAGTGGGAAGAAGAATGAATGATTTCTTCCACACTGGGTGGCTGGCACTTCAGAGCTCTCCTTGACCAACCGTCTCGGTCAGCAGTTGGGGACACTGAGGCCAGCAAGGGGCCTGAATTGATCTGGAAGCAGGTGTGGCTCCTGGATGCTCCTGGGGTGCTCCTGGGGTCCCCACTCATGGCCAAGAAGGCCCTTTGGAGGGCACCGGACATGTGGCCTGGGGTCTTGAGGTGGGCCACATCACAGAAAGGATGGTTTCAGCTCTGCCACCTCTCCGAGGGGTCTGAATGCTCTCCAAGCTGGCCAAGCCCTTCTCTGCTCAAACTGAGAGCAGGTGTCTTACCAATTTTCAGAGGGAAAAAAAAGTGTGGAATATTTTTTCTCAATTTTTTATCACACCCTGCAACCACAATTGTCCTCAGCACCTGCTCCCTGGGGTATAAGATTTACTGAGCCTCTTCCTTGACATTTTACAGGTGAGGAAACTGAGGACAAGAGGAGAGGAATCACCTGTGAAGGTCACCAACTACCAAGTTGGTTCAAGGATTCAGCTCAGTTCTAGCTCCTTTTTTTTTTTTTTTTTTGTGGTACGCGGACCTCTCACTGTTGTGGCCTCTCCCGTTGCGGAGCACAGGCTCCGGACACGCAGGCTCAGCGGCCATGGCTCACGGGCCCAGCCGCTCCGCGGCATGTGGGATCTTCCCGGACCGGGGCACGAACCCGTGTTCCCTGCATCAGCAGGCGGACTCGCAACCACTGCGCCACCAGGGAAGCCCTCCAGCTCCTTTTGATTCCACACTTAGCCCCTCTGATCAAGCTGGGAATCCCTGGCTTTTTTTTTATATATAATATGGATTTTCTTAAATAACAGTTAATGTGAGTTCTTTCTAGACAGCAGCGCTGTGCGGAGACATTTACACGCATATATTTCGTTTGATCATCACACTCACCCTGTGAGGAAGGTTCTGTTCCGGGCAGGACCCATTTCTCAGGGGAGGCAACAAAGGCCTAACAGGGGAAGTGGCTTAGTCATTCACAGGAGTCTGTAACACCCCACGCTGCACCCAGGGCACCCCTGGACCCCACCCCCATCTGCCCTGTGCCCTTGGACGTGCCTGGTCATCTGGTCAACTGGGCTCTGGCTTCGAGCCAGCTCTCAGTTCAGAGGGTGGCCCTGCTGGTGATGAGGAGTCCTGTGAAATGCCAACCCTCCCCAGCCCCTGGGGCCACCCTCAGTTCTCTCCCCCCTGGTGAGGGGGTCACACCGTGTGACAGGTCACCTCACCTCTCTAGGGTCCTAGCCTCTAGAGTAAGGGGGCCTGGATGAACTTGCAGAGGCCATAGCTCCCAAACCCTGGCTTCTGGGGCTGCCCTTCCTCTGCTGCTGGGCAGAAGGCTCTGTCTGTCACGAGGTCTGGGGAGAAGTGGCCTGCCAGGCGTGCAGCCCCTGGGAACGCTGGCTGAGCTGCTGCAGGGCCTCGGACGGCCATCCCGAAGAGGGAGGGAGGCACTGCCTCGTGGTGCCCATTCTACAGAGGAGGAAACCGAGGCTTGGTGAGGCTAAGCAACTTCTCTAGTGTCTGACAGAACCTAGACTCTTGTAGCCCAGCCCAGGGTTCCCATTTCCAGCTCTGGCTGGTCTCCACCAGGGACTGGCTCTGCAGCTTCCCAGCTGGCGGGCCTCGGCCTCGGCCAGTCTCCTCGCCCCCTGAAACCCTGTTTCCTCATCTGTAAAGCGGGTGGACACAGTCCTTCCTGCCTCAGAGGGCCGGAGGAGGTGAATGAGGGAGGGCTGGGCCCAGAGCACAGAGCAAGGTCTCCACACATGAGCGAGGTTAGGAATCTTTAACAGGCCGAGTCCTTAAATGCTCTTAACTGCACCTTCCACATCTATGAAATGCAGATAATAATGGTCTCAGATCCATGAAACGCAGACGACAATGCGCACAGGGCCCAGCAGGTAGTAAGCACTTCGATCAATGTTGCCATTATTATTATTATCATTATTAATTATTATCATCAAAATGGAGCTAACAGCCCTTCCTCACGGATCAGTCCGGAGAGTTAAATCAGAAGAAAACCAGTGTGTGTACGGGGCCTGGCACGCAGGAGGACCCTTGAGACGGCCTCTGCCACCTCCCACGCCGGCCGCCGGGTCTCCCCTAGAGACCTCCCTCCAGAGCTTCCCACGCCCACACTGGGTGGGAGCTTCTGTGACGCCTCCAGCTGGGCGGAAGGGGGGCTATGAGGCCTGTGGGGGGGGGGCGGCCCTTGACCACCCCAGGCCTTCAGAACAAGGCTTATGATGACAAGATTTTTCCCTTGGGGCCCCGCAAAGTGTGGGGTTACTATCATCACTAATGGCCTTGGATCCCTGGGGGCTATTTACACCCTTTGTACAAAGGAAGAGTTTAGAGAGGCAGGCCCCCTGTCCAAGGTCACCGTGTTCTCCTACCTGGAAGGAGGCAGCTTTAGCCGAGAGAGGACCCCCGCATGGGCCCGGCCGCTCCATGGGTGCTTCCCACCAGAGCTTCTCAGCCGCTGGCCAGGAGGTAGCCAGGGACCTGGCACCTCTCATCCCTGGGCTTCCCGCTCCATGACCGGCTGGGGCACGAAGTGACTCATAGGTGTGGGTACCCCTGCCAAGCCTGCCCTGGGCTGGGCCAGAGAGGGGATGGGGAAGTCGGGGGGATTCCTAAGACCTCGTAGCCTTCTCCCACCCTGATGTTGGGTGAGGGGGGGTGGGGAGTGTGCTGGGAGGCAGGTCTTCCCTGATAGGTCTCTGCTCTCATCCCGGGATCAGCCCAGGGATCTCTCGGCCTCCCTGGCTGTTTTCTGAGCGCAGGACTAGTCAGGACCTCCCTGTGAGTTAAATAACAACCGGCGGAGGTTAAAGGTGAGCAGGCAGAACGGGGTGTGTAGGGAGGGGGCACTTGGGAGACTTCCGGACCTTGGGGCTGGGCTTCCTGCCCAGTGGGGCTGGCTTTATCTGGCCTCTCTTATCACAGCCCACCCCTCTCCTTACCTCTCCTTACCGTTACGGCCGTTTCCCTGGCCCTGCCGAGCTGGGATCCCAGGGGAGGGGGGATAGGACACGGGGTGCCCTTGACCTAAGGCGTCCAAGCCTGCCAGGGTGAGGGCTGTGTCACCAAATCATTTGATCAAAAAGATGCCAGGACACGGACCCAGTCCTCGGCCTGCAGGGTGACATCGAGGGCCTGTCCAGACGAGCTGGCAAAGGCCGTTCCCATTTCCACAGCCTTTCCAGCCATCTGCTTGACCGCTAGCTGACTCACTCCTGCACTTGGGAGACTCCCAGGTGCCAGGCTGCCTCCGGGTGATGCCTCCACAAGGCCCTGCCCTCTGGGAGCATTTATTCCTGGCTCCGCACCTCCCTCCACAGATGGGGATGACACCACATCACCCCAGGGTGCGAGGCTGAAGGGGTCATACCCACACCTACCCGGCTAGTCCCAGCCTCCTCTCTGGGGTGTTCTATGGGGAGATGGGGGGGGTGGGGAGAGCTCAGAGCCAGAAGCTCCAGGGTTTAGGGCCTGTTTTGGTTGTTTTAAAATACAGTTTAATTGCATGAGTAAAAATATTAATTCAGGAAATATAAGAAAACACAGAGAAGCATAAAGGACAGAACCACCCCAAATAACCATGGGTAACGTTTCAGTGTGATTGCTTCCATCACACTCCTGCAGAAGCAGGAGATATTTTGTAACCTGCTCTTTCCATCTGTTGTCTTTGTGTTGTTGTTATTGTTTTAATATTTATTTTATTTATTTGGCTGTGCCAAGTCTTAGTTGTGGTACGCAGGATCTTTAGTTGCTGCGTGTGGGATCTAGTTCCCTGACTAGGGATGGAACCCGGATCCCCTGAATCGGGAGCGTGGAGTCTTAGCCACTGGACCACCAGGGAAGTCCCAATCCACCTGTTGTCTTTGGAACGTCTTTCTGTCATAGTGTATATACTTCGTCCTTTCACGTGGCGGCCCAGCATCCCATCACAGGGCCGTGCTCTACCTGTGCCGCCCAGATCCTGGCCAGCAAGGCAGCATCGCCCATCAGCTTGTTAGAGGTGCCCCACCCAGACCTGTGAGTCAGGGGTCGGATGTGCAGTGACTCTGCACGCTCTAACTTATTGAAGCTGGTGGAGGTTTATGCTTTTCCACCTTTTCCACAAGCAAGGCTGCCCTGAACATCATGGACACACTGGGTGGAGGTAGCAGAGAACAGGGTTGGAGCATGGCCTTTCAGGTTCTAGTCCTGGTGTGGCCACTGTACACTGGGCCACGTGGCTCTTCTGTGTACAGGACAAGAATCAACACGTGCCCTCTCTAGTGGGTCATTCCATGACGTGCTGGCTCCCGTCTTAGAATATACAAGACCAGCTCCTTCCCTAACCCTCCTTTACCGTAGATTACTGCTACTTCTTGTCTTTGGTCCCCTTCCTCCTGTTCTCCAGTGAGCCTACTCCTCTCGGCAGGGCTTCATCCAAAGCAATCCACCCAACGGCTCTTGCCAAAGTCATCACTGAGGTCAGTGTGGCTAAACCTGACGGTCAGTCTTCACCCCCATCTTCCTGGCCCATCGAAAGCACTTGTCTAGGTGATCACTACCATGTCTCAAAAACACCCTCTGTCCCTTAGCTTCTGGAACTCACTCTTCCTATGGTCTCTCTCTCTCTTTTTTTTTTTTTTGGCCATGCCGTGCAGCTTGTGGGATCTTAGTTCCCTGACCAGGTATTGAACCCGGGGCCCCGGTAGTGAAAGTGAGGAGTCCCAAACACTGGACCGCCAGGGAATTCCCTCAGTGGTCTCTTACTTCATCTGTTGTTGTCCTCAACTCCCTGACGACATTGAACACTGGAGTGTCCCAGTGGACCACGTCTCCCTACTCCGCTCTTCCCACGTGATCTCATCCTGCGTTGGGACTTTAAAAACCACCAGGCTGGCAACTCCCAAAGGTGTGTTTAGACTCTGGGGGGCTCTGAATTATATATATAGTTCAGGTATATACCTGCCAACTCAACCTGGATGGCCATCTGTCAACCTCCCATTTACCATTGAAAAACCGTGCTCCAGGGACTTCCCTGGTGGTCCAGTGGTTGACTCTGCCTTCCACTGCAGGGGGCACAGGTTCGATCCCTGGTCCCTGGTCGGGGAACTAAGATCCCACATGCATGTGGCGTGGCCAAAAGAAAAACAAAAACTGCCCCAAAACCACAATCCAGCCTGACCAGCTGCAGCCTTCTCTGTCTCAAGGATGGTAGCTCCGTCCTCCTTCCAGCCAAAGCCTAGGACTCTCAACTCCTCATTCATTCAAACTCACATCCAATCTGAATGATTTGCCCTCACAGTAACCTATACATCCAAGCACTCCTCACCACCAGCTTCATGACCAGCTTGGTCCAGGCCACCATCATCTTCTGCCCAGATTATTACAATAGCCCTAACCAACCTCCCTGCTTCCATCTTTACCTCCTTAGTTTTTCTCAACATAGTCACTGTGAGTTTTTTCATTTTTTATTGGTATTTTTTTAAATTTATTTTTTATTGAAGTATAGTTGAATCACAATGCTGTATTAATTACTGTTGTACAGCAAAGTGGCTCAGTTATATATATATGTGTGTGTATATATATATATGTATATATTCTTTTTCATATTCTTTTCCATTATGGTTGATCACAGGGTATTGAATATAGTTCCCTGTGCTATACAGTAGGACCTTGTTGTCTACCCATTCTGTATATACTAGTTTGCATCTGCTAATCCCAAACTCCCAATGCAACCCTCTCCCACCCCTGCCCCCTTGGCAACCACCAGTCTATTCTCTACGTCCCTGATTCTTTTTGTTTCATAGATAGGTTCATTTGTGTCTTCTTTTAGGTTCTACATGTAAGTGATAACATATGCACTTGTCTTTCTCTTCCTGACTTACTTCACGTAGTATGATAACCTCTAGTTGCACCCATGTTGCTGCAGATGGCATTTCGTTTTTTTATGGCTGAGTAGTATTCCACTGTAGATACGTACATCTTTATCCATTCATCTGTTGATGGACATTTAGATTGTTTCCGTGTCTTGGCTATTGTGAATAGTGCTGCTATGAACATAGGGGTGCATATATCTTTTTGAATTATAGTTTTGTCTGGATATATGCCCAGGAGTGGGATTGCTGGATCATATGGTAGTTCTATTTTTAGTTTTGAGGAATCTCCATACTGTTTCCCACCGTGAGTTTTTAAAAATCATGATTGTGTCCCCCTCTGTGGAGTACTCTGAAGGCTTCCTAGGCTCGGGGCTAGAATAGATTCTCCTTCAGAGCCTCCAGAAGGAAACCACCCTGACAATGACACCTACAGATTTCAGAAATTCACCTCCAGATCTGAGAAAAGAAGTTTGTTATTTTAAGCCACCATGTTTGGCAGCCCCAAGAAACAAATACTAGTCAAGATTTTTTTTCTTACTTTCACTGGCCTTTTGTGAAGCTGTGGTCTAAGTTAATACCTACAAGCAAAGGAGAGTTGTGGTAAAAGGTTTTGCCAACGTTCCTTCCCAGGTCCCTCTAAGAGGACTCCCACCCGACAGAATGTAGAATTTGCCTCATGCGTGGCTGTCCCCAACTTCAGACTCGCAGGAAATGTATCCCCCAGAATGTGCTGCTCCTCCAAGGGTCCCAGCTCTGAACCCTCACGATCCAATCTTCCACTAACTATTCTGTCCTCCTGCCCACCTGCCACCCTAATCCAGGCTACTGCCACCTCCCCAAGCCCCTGGGGATCCTTCAGCTTCTCTGGTCATTTCCTCTCTTGCACCCTCTGTTCAGCAGCCTGAGAAGTTTTGCAAGTTACAGATTTGACTATTGTCATTCCACTGAGTAGGAGCCTCCGCAGCCTCCCGTGCTCGTGAGTCAAGTCTGAACGTGTGTCAGCCGCAGCGGACTGTGCCTCCACCCCCACGCCCCCCCCACCCCAGTCACCGCTGCAGATGTAGCTCACAGCAGGCCACCTCCAGTTCCCTCATCAGCAGACTGAGCCCCATTTCTCATGTCTCCCCGCTTCCTCGGACACTGAGTGGAGAGGAGGAGCAAGGGAGCATCATGGTACCTGCCCGGCGGGGAGCATGATGGCAAATGTTCTGGAAGGTACTCAAGAGAAAAACAGAGAAGACAAAGTCCTCTGAAGGTACGTCACGGGACATGAACTGGGTCAAAGAAAAGAACCAAGACTTGACAGATCAAATCTCAAAGGTCAGCTACAGGGTTAAGAGCTGGGGGTCTGAACATAGCACAGAGCACACAGTCATTTACTGAAAAAGAGTCAACTTTAATTGTTACTGACCAATCTGCATCCAGGAATGTCTCTGAACAACTGAACAAACACAATAAAATTGTCCTATTGAAGAAACCAAGAGTTTCTGCCAGCCCCAGAGCTTCTGAGGGTTAGGCCAAGAGCAGCCCATTCCCAAGGCTGGTTCTGTCCCCCACGCCAGCTTCTCATCCCGTGAGAAGGGCTGGGGATGGGTGAGGGACCTGTCCCCTCCTCCCAGCATGCTGGGATCTCTTAGAAAGTCACCGGTGGGGTGCGCCTTTCCTCCCATCTCACTCCTGTCCTAAGGTAAATGGAGATCCTCTGGGCATCACCCCAAAAGCCAGGGAACGAAGTGAGGCAGCCCAAGTGCCTTCCCGGACTCTCAGCCAAAGCTCTGCTCCAGTCTGCTCGGCTGGTTCCTGATGCCCAGGGTGGGGATTAAATAAAATATGCACTAGAGAAAAAACTCAAATGCCCCCAAATCTCCACAACACAAGTCACAGAGCAGAAGGAAAAATAAAACAACGGCCCTAATGAGAAGCAGCAGCGGCCGGCCCTCAGAAGACGCGTTCAAACTCCGTCTGGTTGGTGGCGGCGGGATTGCGGCTCTGGTTGGTGGACTGCTGGGTGATCTGGCTGCCCTTCCGGCGTGGTGGTGCTAGGTACTCAAACATGGACGTCAGGTGGGTGGAGAGCATGCCCTTGAGGTCCGAGGGCATGGGGTCGGACCAGAAGAAGTCGTGGTTCAGGGCGTCATCACTGTCGATGCGCTGGGCAGGATCCAGCACCAGCAACTTGTCGATGAGGTCCAGTGCGTAGGGGTCACGCACATAGGCCTTCAGCCTGTCCTTCACCTTCCGCTTCTGGCCCTTGACCAGGTCCAGTTTCTCAAACAGCTCGTACTTGTCCACATTTGGCCACACCTGGGGTGGGAGGCATGGAAAAGAGGATGTAGTCAGTTCAGGGGGTGCGAGGCTGGTCCACCGGTCAAGCACTTGAAGGGACTAAACGC